>NC_061088.1:16692932-16717932 GCF_015104395.2 Macrobrachium nipponense | reverse complement strand
GTGAGTTTCATTGAAAATGTAGCTATAAAAACAGCATGAGGTCTGGCCCCGGGCCCAGGAATATTCAGTTAAATTCCACTGGAATAAACTTGAAACTGTAATGGTGTTTGAGATGTAGAGAAAACATATTATTTATATAAGACTAGTATTCATCCTTTTTTTTATATAATCATTTAATTTGTTGATTTATATTGTTCTATTGGACATCTGTTGAGAAATGGGCGGTTTACTCTTCTCTCTCTCTCTCTCTCTCTCTCTCTCTCTCTCTCTCTCTCTCTCTCTCTCTGTGGGAATAAACTTTAATGAATCGTAAATCTCTCATTATGGTTTCCCGCTTCTGTGTTTAGTGCCAGTTAATGATATGTAAAAGTAAAAAGCTTTTTATTTCTCATTTACTCCATTAAGATAAGGTACATTACAAGAAATAATACCTCCCATTGTGACCGGGACTTTTACTTATAATTCATTCATCGTCTGCTCGCCATTTTCCTTTCTCTTTCCCCTCTTTCTCAACATATTCGTGTTTTTTTTCGTACTTCTTGTGTTCAATTCCCTCTCCCGTTTTCTCTCAGATACCAAATCCTGCGACCCTTTGTTATTTCTCATTTTCCGTTTCTTTCTCTCCTTCCTAATCTTCCTCCCATTCCTACTTGTCATTCTGCACCCTTTTTCTATTTCATATGACATTATCTTATTTTGCCTTAATTTCTCCTCTTTCTTTATAATAATTCGCGTTTCTGAGTCATCTTCCTCTTTCTTCGTCTTACTCCATCTGTTCCAGTCTATTGTTTACCCTCTGTTGCCTGAACAAATCCTATTTAATCCTTTTTTGTTTCTTTATCCCTCGTTCGCTTCCTTCTCTTCCTCTTCTTCCTCGTCCTTCCTCCCATCATTTTTTTACCCTTTCCTTATCATTCCACTTTTTATTGCCTCTTGCCTGACCAAATCCCATTCGGCTCTCTGTAAAAATTACCCCCCTTATTATCTGCGGCTCGTAACCCACAGATATTGCATCTCCTGAAATTCTGTTCATTTTTCTACCGCAGGAAATCCCGACGACAGTTGGCCGCCGCAGTCAGTCGTCACGAGTGATGGATGTCCCCGTTCCCTTAAATAGAAACGAGAAGAATTCTCGTCAGTGGCAGGACTTACTTTCATTTGTTTTGGCCAGTTTCGAATGATTTAGGGAGACAATGCGTGTCATCTCGCGGAAGATTTTCATGATGGACTGCTCAGTTCAGTTACATAATTCTATACATGTGCGGTCGGTACGTATACATACTATACTCACGCGACACTTGCATACATTATATTGTTTATGGAAGTGCTTCACGATCTCGTGCATATACATATCATACTATAATGGGCGTAATGTCTGTCTGTCTGTCTGTCTGTCTGTCTGCCATTCAATCACGGCCAAACGGCTGGTCAGATTGGCATGAAACTTGGCAGGGTTATGTGGGGACCCCTAAGATGGTTTGTAATGGGGTTTCATCCAACCTACCCCCCTCCTTTGTAGGGGGTGGGGGTGAGAACGGATTCCCTGAAACGGAGCTGTTTCTGGCCGTGAAACGAGGCTGGTTGTTCCCGTAGACTTGGTTACTTTACGATTTTCATACATAATTTCTGTACAACTTCCCCGGAGAAAGTCGCGAATATTTCAGCTCGGACACAATAGAAGATGAAAATTATCATCAATATCCGCAAGATTTTTTGAATAACTTAAATCCATCGGGACTGCCAGTGCACAAAATAACGTTGAAAAAGTACTGCCTGGTAATGTTGCTTCGGAATTTCGATCCTGCCAATGGACATTGCAACGGAACGAGGTACACCGTTATGGAGCTAAACTCCCATATCATCGAAGCAGTGATAGCAACGGGCCCTCACACCGGCAAACGTTCTGTTCATCCCCCGGATTCCTCTGATGCCTTCGGACAACCAGTTTCCGTTCCAGTTACGGCGCAGGCAGTTTCCCATCAACCTGGCCTTCTCATTCACTGCAAACAAGTCGCAGGGCCAGACTTTGGATTGTGTTGTGTTTTTTCTTTCTGCCATCACCCATGTTCACGCATGGCCAACTGTATGTGGCGATGAGCAGAGCAACTGACTCTGCCAACTTGAAATTAAGTTGTGGACAAACTGATAATATTGTGTACAAAGAGGTTCTGTAGTAGGTATGTATAAAAATCGCCCTTATTTTAATATTGCTGAACAAATAGTACATATAAATATTTCATTTCCGCACCCGTATTTTATCACCCATCGTAGATGCGTCAGTTTGCTAGTATGCATAATAACAAATACACGCGTATATAGATATATATATATAGATATATATATATATATATATAGATATATATATATATATATTTATACTCAAAAGTAATTAAAATCTAAATTTTTACCATTATTTGATATGAGATATATTCTCCTAGAGCATGCTTCCACCAAATAGAGTGCCCATTTGAGACATTAAAGTAAGCCGACAAATGAATGAGCAAACCGTGTAATGCGTCTTAAATACTTTTGTGAATAAATTAATAAATCCAAAATAGATAATGAAATATAATAAATAGTACATAATACATAGTAAATATAAAACAAACTCGTTGCCATCAGGTCCCTTCTGAATAGGAACCATAACTCAGCCAGTCCAATGGGCAAAGAGCGTTTTCAAAAATAATATCCGGTCATAAAATGAAATAGCGTCATTTTCTCAATTCTGAATCTCCATAGATCACTGCGCGAGGTTATAGTTGCCGGTTGTGATGACATTAATAAAAAATAAAGGATACTCCAATCCTAAAATGAGAAATAACTCCATCACGTCGGAAGCCTCCTTTATCGCGCCGCGAGCAACAGAGAGCAGAAAAAGAAAAGACGTTCCATAGACGTCAGGAGAGTAGATTTCCTTATCGGGGTTCGCTCGTTTATTAAACTCCCTTATCATCCCCAGACTCGAGTCCTGCGAGGCTTTCCTTTGTCAGTGATGGTCACACAGGAGTGATATTTCACCCTTATCTCACCGGGGGAGATGGTGAGCCGCCCTACGGTTTCATTTCCATGGTCATTTTTATTTCGCTGTTTCTTCCTTTATGTCTGTTCCAGTTCCTTCTCTTCCAGCACTGGATTTTTCTTCACCTTCCAGTAAGAGACAAGAATTAATTGTAGTTCTACTTTCCAGCGAGTTCAAAGGGTTTACTCCGATTCTGCTTTCCAGAAAGAGGCAATGCGTCTTTTCTGCTTCCCCTTCCAGCAAGACGGCGTACTCCAGCATCGTTTTCCAGCTAGAGGCAATCAGTTGATTCTATTTCTGACTTTTAACCAGAGGCCAAGGACTGAGTATAGTCGCACAATTCCAGCTGGAGGAAACGGTTTATTTCAGTCTCTCGTTCCAGCAAAATGTGTATTCAAGTTTAGCCTTCCAGTAAAAAGTTTTATTCCAGTTCCGCCTCGTAAGAAGACGAAAAGTTTATTGTAGTTTTGCTTTCCTGTGAGGAGCAGTCAATTGATTCGAGTTACCTCTTACCACCAAGTATAACGATTTTGTCCAGTCCTGCCTTCCAGGCAGGAACGTGGGTTGTATTGGGATAATATACGTAACTAGAACTCGTACATTTAATTTTTATTTTATTTTTGTTTTTGTTTTTTAAATCTGCTGCAGATTTTATTCTCTTCCCTTTACTGTCAGTTTTGGTCATTCCGTTGTGTCTTTCACCGAGGAGCCAAAGGCTTTATAAGAATGTAGTGAGGTAAACTGATCATTTTTCAGTTGCCATAGTGTTATGATGAATAATTTTATCAAGATTATTTGTATTTACTATTTACTATTTACTTTTATCTATATTAGCCAATCGTTCTTACTGAAGACCCTAATTTCCTGTATCATTTCCCCCTTCATCAATTCTTCCAGGACCGTTCCATTTTTTTTTTTTTTTTTTTTTTTTGGTTTTTTTTTATTTTTTTTTTTTTTTTTTTTTTTGCTTTCCCCCTCATCAGAGTCGTCCTTGCAATCCACGCCGACTGCATTTGACCCTTGACGGGTCCTCTTTACACTTAATCCCCTTCTATTCATCCATCCATCCACCCATCCAACCATCCATCCATCCATCCATCCAGGTAGGAGTAACGGCGACGTTTCACCGGGATCCAATACCACAGAATGATAGCTTCCTCTTAACTCGAGAGAGCGAAATTGAATTCCTAACCCGGAATCATCAGGCCAGTAAGCTCTCTCTCTCTCTCTCTCTCTCTCTCTCTCTCTCTCTCTCTCTCTCTCTCACACACACACAACACAAATCCGTAATATATCGATCGATCAAGTTTATCGTAGTTGTCATTCCTTTTCCCATGAGCATTTTTTATTTATTCCTGTTATCCTAATCTGTGTTCGTATGCTTTTTTTCCCTCTCTCTCTCTCTCTCTCTCTCTCTCTCTCTCTCTCTCTCTCAACCCCAACCCACTTCCACCCGGCCCTTTACCGAGCCTTCCTATTTATAAGTTGGACTTAAACAGGGCGAGGTCATCTATCCTAACCTTCTGAAAAAGGCAGGGGGGGGGGGGGGGGGTGGGGGGGGGGGAATGAGGGGTGGGAGAGATTTCAGATGCCATAAAGAGAGGGAAAGGGCGAATAATAATTAATGCTGTAGGGCGTTACGTCATAAAACGAGAGACCGCTGTCAATCAAACAGGCGCAGGCCGTTTTGTGGCAGTAAGAACCCTAGCAAGTAAAGCTTGAATATAACTGGCTAAGCTTCTTGTATTCGATGTCTGAACTTTCCTGGAATGCTGATGAGACATAGATTAATGGCTAAATCAGTCACTGAAGACGGATAATATATGTTTTTTTAATGAAGAAAAATAGATATGAATGGCCTTTTTACCACTTGGTTAATGCTTTGTAAAAGCAGGAGATCCAGTGATTGCAGAAACAGAAGAAAGCGGAGTTGACCTTACTGAGAGAGAAGGGGTTAATATCGTTCTTACTATTTCTAATAATATTCTAATAATAATACTGATTTCACCAAATTATTAATACCAATTCAGTTTACTATAATTCCAGCTAAAGCATATTTCTCCACCCAGATGAAGAGTAAATTAATTTGAAAGGAAGTGAATTTGATGCATGGATGTATTAAATGGCTTATTCTGACTCAGCAAATCAAGCTTTTAATTGAATATAAATTATTTGTAAGAACGAAATCTCACTTTTAACTCCCTATGAGGTATATCAACTTTAATACATAAATAGTATATATATATATATATATATCATATATATATATATATATATATATATATATATATATATATATATATATATATATATATATATGTGTGTGTGTGTGTGTGTGTGTGTGTGTGTGTGTGTGGTGTGTGACGTTCTCAAACTTCTATTTTCCTTTCCTACTCGTAAGCTATCTCAGATACTGCAAATACCACGCCACTCGATTTTCGTAAGTTCTTCATAAATTCCTGGTAATATTAGCTTAAGCCAACCCAGAGCTCTTGAGCACTTCGGCCTATTCACATTAACCGAAGATCTTGAGTACTCGAAGTTGTGTATAAGTTGCTGAAATTAGATAAGCATGCCATTGACTCTTGACTTTCGATTACTTAGGTCAACAGCACTCTACCATCAAACTTGGTGAATATATGCGGAGATTAGGGAACTTTGAAAATATATCTCTCTTCCGTTGTCTTCGTAATAATCCAGTCTCTCTCTCTCTCTCCTCTCTCTCTCTCTCTCTCTCTCTCTCTCTCTTCTAGAATATTTAGTTTTAACTTGTCGAACTCTATAGATTGGCCAATCGCTGACGATTGCAATCAGAGTCGAATTTTAAGCCTATTCTTCATCTCACTTTATTCCCATTAGGAGTTTGTCTCTACGATTATGTAACTGAATAATTCAAACTTGATCCTGCACTGCATACGTGGAGTTCAGTAATAAAAATAATTCCACAATCAACTTTTAAAGATAATTAATCTTGCTTTCTTTTTGGGTTTCGTAGCTTCGTTATGACTCGCTCCGTTTGCTTAAGGTTTCTTTCAAGTTGTAGAAACTGTACTGATTTCTTGAACTATTTATTGAGAAAATTTCTCTCCATGTTGTGTCTGTTTATTTATATATTCTGTTTGATTAATGCCGGAATCGACAACATACATTCAATGCAGAGACGCTTATAGTCTCTCAGGAAATCAATTGGCTTTTGTACGGAAAATATGTCTTGAGTTGAGTTTCTAAATCCCATAACAGAAACAAAAGATAGACGATGGAATGTATGCAAATGACTTCCATTATCGTTATAGCAGCTGTTGTATGTAAATTGGCATCTAATACCTTTTCCCAGAATCATTGATTTGCATTCCCCTCGATTTGCATACTACGGGATAAATTCTCTCTCTCTCTCTCTCTCTCTCTCTCTCTCTCTCTCTCTCTCTCTCTCTCTCTCTCCGTGTGTGATGTGATAGATTTTTATCGCGTGAATAAATCAAATTTTAAAGAACTCCTGATAAATTGTAAGCCTCTCTCTGTAACTATGCATGTATGTGTATATATATATATATATATATATATATATATATATATATATATATATATATATATATATATATATGTGTGTGTGTGTGTGTGTGTGTGTGTGTGTGTGTGTGTGTGTGTGTGTGTGTGTACGCGCGCGCGTTTTTATTACTTTAAAATGCGGTAGTTTCCCCGTATCAGACCTATAATGATTTCGCTTTTTACTTTCTACCCAGACGAATTATTACCGAAAAATTGAATTTGCACAAAAATCTTGCCTATTTCAGGCAATTTCTGAGAAGTGATAAAGCAATCTTTCTCCATAACTCCCCTCTCCCTCACTGCCACGGGCAATTTCCTCTCTCTCTCTTTTATATGCGCCCAACGCTTGCTTTTGATCAAGAGATGATTGCTTGACCAGTAAAAGCAGAGGGGTATTAAAAAAATAAATAAAAACGTATGACGGCATTTCCCTCAGAGGCACATAAAAATTGATGATGCAAGATGCAACGAGGAAGAAAAACGATTCATTCTTGCTGTCAATAGAGGTGACATTTCCATAACGGCCTCCCGGAAAGAACACCTACGTCATTTTGTTATTATTTGCTCGCTAAGGGAAGACAAGTACTGTTAAGGCGTTCTCCTATCGGGTCAAGTTACGGTACACGCTTGTGACCTTAGGTTTGCATAATGATTTTTTTTTTAAATCCAGCAGAACAGAAATCTAGATAAATGCAGAGATTCGAGAAATGTACCTTGAAAAATAGTACTAAAAAACTAAATTAGGGATTTCCTAAGGGGAGCTTTCCATTCTCAACACTCACTCTCTCTCTCTCTCTCTCTCTCTCTCTCTCTCTCTCTCTCTCTCTCTCTCTCTCTCTCTCTCTGATTTACCTAACATAAAATCTAAGTCATCTTTAGGATAGAGTTAATCCTTTTCAATAACATCTTTGTCACGTCCTCCGCACTTGTTAGATATGGAGTAGGCTCAGCACAGAATGCTGCACTAGGTCAAGTATTTTCTTTGGGCCCGTTAATCCTGTATCCAGTGCGTACAGGATACATAGAAGCGTAAGTGCGTATAGATGTAGTCAAACAAAAGCCATAAACATACAAGAAATGCACACACACAGGAAAGTACTTTTAACATGTGCATACACACAGACACTCAGCACAGTGTTTATATTTTATATCAATTTGTATTTCAATATATATATATATATATATATATATATATATATATATATATATATATATATATATATATAGATATAGATATAGATATAGATATAGATATAGATATATATATATATATATATATATATATATATAATATATATATATCTATATCTATATCTATATTGCTACGTTTATTGAACTCCTCGTCTAACCAGTAATTAATTCATTAATTTTGCTTTGTAAAACGTCAGCCATATTCCTTCAAATATCAGCTGATTTGGGCGGGAAACCAAAGCTAGCCGTCCAGAGTTAAGCATTTCCTGTTGGAATGGGGGAGAATACAGTCTTTTGTCAGCTTTAGGGATGTATCTCAAAGGGAAGGATGTAGGCAGACTGGTACTTCTTAGGCCTATATCTTAAGCTCTTTTTCCTGTGAACCCTCTGCTGGCTGTATGTTCTGTTTCCAGGATTTGCCCTGCTCGTGGGGGGTTAAGCTGACCCCCAACACCCAGGCAAGACACCTGCGATCTGCCTCAGACCGCTCCAGTTGGTGACCTCGGACGGATGTCCGCAGCCAGCCTTCCCACATTGAGGCCTATCCATGGGGTTACTGGCGCGCCAAGAGAACCAGACCTGAGACCAAGCTGGGCGCCACATTTTTTACAAAGGTCCACTGAACATGGCATCCAGGTACGTCTTGTGAAACAGCATATTGCCAGTCCCTTACATCCTAGTGCCTAATTACTCCCCATTTTCTCAATTCAGACTTCTATATCAAAAGAACTCATCCCTTTGTTTCCTCTCACTGCCTCATGGCCGCATGCTTCCCCTTGTGTGATCGTCCCAGACAAATGAAGTCATTGCATACCTCAGTGAAACATTAAAGTTCCTTTTCCCCAGTGTTAGAGAACGAAATAATAGTAACTTGTGCAAGAAATCCTTTTCCTTTTATCTTGGATAATCTGGGATCTTTTTCCAGATTCCCTGAGTCACGTGTCAATTCGTCCCGCCCGCAAGTGTTGCATTACCGCAGATTATGAAACCAGCTTTTACGAATTCCATTTTGAGCCAGCTATCATCCACTTGAGAGATATTATAAGTCCACATGGGGACCAGTAGCATTTACTTAACCTTGGCTGTTAAGCAGCCTCTTGTAAATAAATAGCTGTAAAGTAAGTTGCTGAGTTTCTGGCGACCTTTCCTCTAGAGTAAATGTTCACTTTAAATCCTTTCTTACGGTAAGTTCAAGCAATTCACAGTGTTCTCCCTCAACTTTTCCTGTTTACGTATCGGAGCCTCTTACCAAGGCCAGGCCCATACGTAACAATGTCGACCTCGCCAAGGATTCGAACCTAGCTTGCTTAAAAAAAAAAAAGCTTGTAAATTGCGTTATCCCTTGTAAAACGAATGTAAATGTTTTTCAAAGTGCAAAAAACAAAGCACACTTGCAGCGGAAGACACACACTGGCTCACGGTAAGGTATACCATTCATTTAATATGATTATTCTATAACCAATGTTAGCTTAAGGTACGTTTAAGTATTTTTATTACAAAGTGTTTAAAAGAGTTTAAGTAGAAATATTATTATTATAACGGCGAAAGCGCCAGAGCTTAATTTTAGCGGCAAGCAAACAATTTGCCCCGCGAATTCTTATTTTGCATTGTCCTCGTCTGACGAGACACTAACACGTGTGTAAATAGATGCCAGAAAGGACCAGATCAAACTAGGAAGTGCTTTGCCAGGAGATTCCGTATTAGAAAGCCTAGCTAGTTAGGAGTGTTCTACTAATAGTTACGGCAAAAGAAGTGTACAATTCTTTTGTCTGTGATATGTTAAGGGATTCGTTTTAACTTAGTTTCATTCCAAGTGTTGGTAACCGTTCAAGCTGGCCAGCTTTGGTAAGCTTCGCACGTGCGCTTTCCCAGCCAACGTTCGGTCTCACAGCGGCAGCCATGTTTTTATCCCTTTAAGCATTATCTCAACGATTTAAGCAAAGTTACGTAAGTCTTGAAAGTTTAACATAAATAATATTAATCTCGGTACTAGTATCTATCGTTCTGCCAGAGGAATTAACGTAATTCGCTTTGAATAAGAAATTAGAATTTCGTGTTGTAAATCGCGTTCGCATTTACAAATCAGCTGATTCGCCATCGCTGATAGCACCCGCTCTGCTAGCCCGCTCACCCGTTTCACCTAGCATCGCTCACTCGCTCGCTGAGCGAAAGTTTCATTCCACTTCGGACTTAACGTAACCTCTTTTTACAAATGTTTGCTAACATTTTCGTCTTAAAATCCTTACCGTCATTTCACTTGTCTCAGGGACCTAGTATCCTTACGTACAAAGTTAACGTAAATACTTCAAAAGAGTAAATCACAAAGAAGAATTGTTAACGTAAAACGCGGCCTCTTTGTAAAATTAACATATGGTAAAACGTAAATCATTTCATAAGCGCAGCCGCTACCGAGTAACGTAAAATAAAAAAATCGTTCATCCTGCTAGCGCGTTATCATTTTTCAATAAAAACCGTATTCAAGCAATTCTTTCATTAAATGTTAACGTAAGTAAATCATTTATTTAACGCGAAGTTTGCGTCATATTAAACTAATATTATTAGTTCAATTCAATACAAGGGAGTTTTCATATATCATTTTCACCCCCCTCTCGCCGAGAGAGAGAGAGAGAGAGAGAGAGAGAGAGAGAGAGAGAGAGAGAGAGAGAGAGAGAGAGAACCAGAACCCATTATTCACGAAGCCAAGAGTACTAAGCCCATTACTTATAGCATGCAGAACTAACATTATTTTAGTCTCTTGTGTCTTTTCATTTACACTGAGCGTGATACGTACGTGCCTGTGTCCATTGCAGTTTGCAAGCATTTATTTATTTCATTTACCGAGTACTTCAGCGAGGGATTGAGCATTTCTAAAATTACCATTACCTGTCGTTGCCCGAGTGGTCTTTTAATTTTATCACAAAAGACTTGCGTATACCGCAAGCACCAACCGCACAGTGTGCCACCGCAACCTTCATTACTTCCAGACAAGGAAGCCTACCAGTCTAGGACTGGCCACCACCAGTGCACGTCAGGTCTTACCATTTTACAGTGCCACTAATTCGTGACACTGTCCATCGACTGGCTGCTGAAGTATTCCCACCTTTTACTTTCTCTCCTCCACCATTACACTCTGCCCCGAACAGAGTACCATTTCTCTTCAGTATACTTGAGTATACTGCATGTAGTGTCGTCCGACGGGACACACCAGCACGATACCAGTGCTCCAAACAAGGAACGCCTCCTAATAAGTGCCATTGCACCTGTACAGCCGTACAGGTAGCCATTCTACCTGCGTGTCCGTCCTTACAGAACGCCCAAGTAATTAGTGTGTCCGTGTACAAGGGTCATGGAAGGTCCCAGTGGATCCCTCGTAACACCTCCCCAAGGGGACTCCTCCCAAACCGTGCCGCAGTACCTGCGTGTCCGTCCTTACGGAACGCCCGCGAAATTAGTGTGTCCTGTACAAGGGTCAGTTGATCCTTCGGAAACACTCCAAGGGAACGCCTCCCAAGTGCCACAACCAGCCCTAAGTGCTGTCACCTGCGTGTCCGTCCTTACGAACGCCCAATCCATTAGTGCACCGCTATCCCGGATCACCCTCAAGGAACGCCTCCTGAAGTGCCACAATACCAGCACTACTAGTGCTGTCCCAAAAGGAACGCCTCCTGAAAAGAGCCGTGCACCTGTATTGGACCTACAGGTAGCCCATTCCAGCGTCTCCCAAGTTGAGAACGCCCTTAAGTGTGACGTACGCCGTACACTCCATTTGATTTTTTCACCTCTTTAGAAGGTGCCATTTCAGAAGTGCCACCAACTTACGGGACACTTCCCAAGTGCCACAGAGCACCCAGTCTTTTCAGACTTTGTCATTACCGCCTTGCAGAACACATTTCCAAGGGAGTGCCACATTACACAGTAGGCACTCCCCTTCCATCCAGTACTATTCCTGGCCACAATTATTTCTAACTTTGTCAGAGCCTCTACTGCAGCCTAAGGGAAATGTCTTCCCCTGCTCCCGGACTTCTTTGCCATAGAGCTAGAGAAGCTCGGAGCCCTCATAACTCTGGGCAAGGAGGCCGGTTACACTGGACCAGCACCTGACCAGTGGTTAAAGGCGCAGCAGGATGCCGCGCGCCTGCAAGAAAAGGAAGAAAGAGAAGCAGAAAGGAAGGCACGTGAAGAAGAGAGAAAGCATGAGCTAGCTCTCAGAGATGACGCAATCTCTCGGCAAGTTTCCAAGCCCCAGACCACGAGCTGGACTCCCGGTAGGAGGTGGTTGCGGAGGTTCTGCACCACTTGTTGTGTGCGTGGGCATGCTGTGGATTCCGACCAGTGCCCAAGTCGATCTCTACCTTGAGATGAGAGCTTCCAGGGTGAACTTCTCCAAGGCTACCATGTAGCCCTGCCTGATGAACAGTCTCCTGCGGCCTATCAGTGGGTACAAGTCATGGCCGACACCGAAGCCCAGGTCTCCCTCATTGCAAGAAAGGCATTGCCTAGTGGTGCCAAAATCCAGACGGACGAAGAAATTCAGTTTGAATGGATTGACGGTAACCTCTATTCTGTTCCTTCGGTCCTTCTGAATGTGGAAATGCCCTTTTTGGACCAGGAGACCAGGGAAACCACATTGTGCCGCCTGGGCGTAGTTGACCAATTTCATGATGTTTATCAGGTGATATTGGGCCGAGATCTACTAAAGCCGTATCTCCCCTGGACGCAGCTCCCACTACCAGATGCACCGGAACCCTGCAGCATGCTTCAA
This sequence comes from Macrobrachium nipponense, assembly GCF_015104395.2. NCBI lineage: Eukaryota > Metazoa > Arthropoda > Malacostraca > Decapoda > Palaemonidae > Macrobrachium > Macrobrachium nipponense. Next base: position 16,705,414 of record NC_061088.1, on the reverse strand, counting down.
AATCAGTCAGTTTTAGATTCAGAGGCTAGTGCCTCCGATGTCCCAGACATCCCTTTTATTTGTGAACCTGGCCCTGACCCAGTGTCAGAGCCCAAAGTTCCTGCCGCATCCTCTCAGCCTCTTACCATTTCACCGCCTACCTCCTCCACTTTGGGAAGAGGTAAGCCCACCAGTTAACCCCGGACTTGTTTCCGAGGGTAATTCAACGGAGGTTTCCTTAACCTCCCCACGTCAAATCACTGCCAGAGAGGACTCTTCACCTGTGCCAGAGCACACTGCCAGCCTTGGTGACTCCGCAGATTCGCAACCTGTGGGGCCATCTCGGCCTTACCATCCAGTGCCACGGAAGAGGTTCTGGAACAAGTTCTGCCGCGACTGTGGCCGCAAGGGTCACATGTCTGCCAACTACGGAGGGTGCGCAAATCACAATATTCCCGCCATCGCAATGGAAGTTACCAATCCTTCCTCACTAGGACCCCCAGCTAAGGGCCCTATAACCGTCGCACCCCTCCAAAGCCATTATTCCGCCAAGCCACGTCAGAGCTTACGACGACTCTGGCGCTCAAATCTCCCTGATACAGGAAGATCGAATCCCCCGAGGGGCTAACATCGATAGACGTCACTTAATAACCATTGAAGGTATCAACCATATCAAGCTGATCCTTCCGACCGTACAATTGAGGGTCACCAGACCTAGTTTCTCCAAAGTATGTACTCTTGCAGTTGCAAGCTACATTCCAGGAGGTTATGACCTCCTCCTGGGGCAAGACATGAAGTCTCCCTCTCATTCCAAAAAGCCTAGGGGTCCTAACCCCTCAACAAATCACCCCAAAGCAAGGAGTCATCGCAATTCTACTTCCTCCAGGAAGCACGTCCACCAACAGTCTCCCCTGTCACCAAGGAGGGAGATTGATCCTTCACAGTTCCGTTGCAAAACCTGCAACGTACTAGGGCACTCCACGAATTGGCCTAGGTGCCCTAGCCGACTACCAGCAGCGGACACTGACCATATTCTACAAGGCTCAGCCTTCCAAAAGAGACAGGAGCCTCTGTCTCCCATTTCCAAGGGCACGCTGAGAGGTATTGCACCTCCGGTACCCGTCACAGGTCCAGTCGACCTCAACTCTCTGCCAGTGCCACTTGGCAGCACTGGGCAGTGCCAAGCTCCGTCCAGCCTGGACGTAGAGCCACCACCGAACTTGACCTCTGCGCCTGGCCCCGAGCTAGCGCCGGCGCCTAACCTTATCAAGGATCCTCCTACAGGAGATCCTCCAACAGGCATGGAGCTTACCGCAGCCCATGGCCAATCTCCAGCCCATCATTCTTCTTCATCCTTACCACTGTCGCCTTTCCCCTTACGACGGTTGTCGCAGCAGCCGAAGTGAGGGCCTCCCCTGCAGTAGGTTCCACCTCTACAATGGTTGCTGCAGATACCGAAGTAGGGTGTTCTCCTGCAATCCCTCAGGCTACCACTGCCTCTGCTCCTGATGGCATTTCTGGCCTTACCCCAGAGTCGGTGCCTCCGTCTACTCCTAGGACTGGTATAGCCAGGTCCTGGAGGAATAAGAAGAAGAAGAAGAAGGGACGTCATTAACATACTAACAAAAGAGCCACATGCTCTCCTTGGCACCTGTGCCCGAGGTACAGTGTCACATTCATTTGCAGAATGATCCTGGCACCTACCCAGAGAAGGTAGCCAGCCTGATCTCTGCCAGTAAACTAACCCCTCTAACCCCTAGAAATTGTGATACTAACCAATCCTGTAAATGTTCATAATTACCTCATTACATTTCATCCTGGTACACTAATCACTCATCATCTCACGGCATCATTACCTCACATCATGTATTTTAACAATTCCGTCGCTGAACTGCTGCTGTGCGTACCACACTCTGGAATGATTGTGTCTCCATTTAACTGTATTGAGTAGGTTAGGCTAATGATTTAGTACCAGGGCATTAGGGTAGTAGTAGAAAGAATTTTCAAGTAACCTTATCTAGGGGTAGAGTAGACTGTCGTCACAGACAACCCGTAGTTATCACTTAGGCTAGACTACATTACTCCATTAAGTTAGTACACTTAGCATCCTCACCTATAAGTTAGGTGGGTCACTGTAGTTAGCTGTATCGCTGCTCTAAAAACTTCAAGTTAGAGTAGGAGAACTGGGTAGTCGAGATGATCAACTTATTTAAGCCAAGGCCTTCACGCCCGAAACGGGAGGGAGTGAATGTTTCCTTAACTTAGGGGAGCTGCTACGTTTATTGAACTCCTCGTCTACCCAGTAATTAATTCATTAATTTTGCTTTGTAAAACGGCAGCCATATTCCTTCAAATATCAGCTGATTTGGGCGGGAAATCAAAGCTAGCCGTCCAGAGTTAAGCATTTCCTGTTGGAATGGGGGAGAATATAGTCTTTTTTTGTCAGCTTTAGGACGTATCTCAAACAAAGGGAAGGATGTAGGCAGACTGGTACTTCTTAGGCCTATATCTTAAGCTTTTTTTCCTGTGAACCCTCTGCTAGCTGTATGTTCTGTTTCCAGGATTTGCCCTGCTCGTGGGGGGTTAAGCTGACCCCCAACACCCAGGCAAGACACCTGCGATCTGCCTCAGACCGCTCCAGTTGGTGACCTCGGACGGATGTCCGCAGCCAGCCTTCCCACATTGAGGCCTATCCATGGGGTTACTGGCGCGCCAAGAGACCCAGACCTGAGACCAAGCCGGGCGCCACATTTTCTACAAAGGTCCACTGAACATGGCATCCAGGTACGTCTTGTGAAACAGCATATTGCCAGTCCCTTACATCCTAGTGCCTAATTACTCCCCATTTTCCCAATTCAGACTTCTATATCAAAAGAACTCATCCCTTTGTTTCCTCTCACTGCCTCATGGCCGCATGCTTCCCCTTGTGTGATCATCCCAGACAAATGAAGTCATTGCATACCTCAGTGAAACATTAAAGTTCCTTTTCCCCAGTGTTAGAGAACGAAATAATAGTAACTTGTGCAAGAAATCCTTTTCCTTTTATCTTGGCTAATCTGGGATCTTTTTCCAGATTCCCTGAGTCACGTGTCAATTCGTCCCGCCCGCAAGTGTTGCATTACCGCAGATTATGAAACCAGCTTTTACGAATTCCTTTTTGAGCCAGCTATCATCCACTTGAGAGATATTATAAGTCCACATGGGGACCAGTAGCATTTACTTAACTTGGCTGTTAAGCAGCCTCTTGTAAATAAATAGCTGTAAAGTAACTAGCTGAGTTTCTGGCGACCTTTCCTCTAGAGTAAATGTTCACTTTAAATCCTTTCTTATGGTAAGTTCAAGCAATTCACATTGTTCTCCCTCAACTTTTCCTGTTTACGTATCGGAGCCTCTTACCAAGGCCAGGCCCATACGACACAATATATATATATATAATATATATATATATATATATATATATATATATATATATATATATATATATATATATATACTTGTAGGCGTCCAGGGAAAGGCATTCGATATAATTGAAAGTTTATTGCTAATGCCGACGTTTCACCAACTACATTGTTGCATCCTCAAGGCTGAAATACAGCGAGTTGATTCTTAATAATTAATCATAAAACACTTATATAATATATAACTAAAATCACTACAGTAATCTCTTATTTAAAATGTTAACTCATTTAAAAATATACATATATATAAAAAAAAAATTAAAAACACCATTGGCACGAAAAGGACCTATCCAGACGGGAGTTGAAAGGAAACTGTTTAAACAAAGTTACAATAATAATAAACAAGGCACACACGTACAGTAAGGCAACGAGAATACAAATAGGGCCAATAAGCAATGAACAATTGTGTAGATGATGTTTGGGTGTTTAATGATGGGACAGTTAATTTTATCATTATGGACTCTAGGGTTGTTAGGTCATTGTTTTTCTGCGTTTGTCCTATTATCTGAAAATCTTTGTTATCTATGTATGTTTTGCATAATTTGGAGTGATTCCTTATATTGGATTGTTCTGGATTGGACAGTCTGCTTAATTATTAAGAATCAACTCGCTCTATTTCAGCCTTGAGGATGCAACAATGTAGTTGTGAAACGTCGGCATTAGCAATAAACCTTCAATTATATCGAATGCCTTTCCCTGGACGCCTACAAGTATGATTTCGAGAGCTGCAGCTCCAATTTTTTAGAATATATATATATATATATATATATTATACACACACACAAGGTAGACTCATATATATATATATGTGTGTGTGTGTCTGTGTGTGTGTTTGTTTGTATTTGTGTGTGTTTGTGCGTGTGTGCACTTGTATGCATACATGTGTAATGTAACATGCGGGAATCATTTGAATTAAATTGTTATGCACTCTTCAGTGTCTTGATGGGGACAAGATATTTGTCCAAACGATTGGCATGAGTCCAGATCGACAGAGATATACAAAAAGAGGGAAGAAACATAAAAGTCCCCAACTAAACTTGGATGAAAGAGAAACGCAAGTTCAACTCGAGCAAGTTTGAGAAAAGGTTAAAAAAAATAATTCAGTACTTGAGTTGAGACTAAAGCGAGTCAGTGAATATCTTGTGACTCGAAGGGCGAGCAGCCACTCTAAATCTTGTGTTGGGTGCTGAAAAGGAACCCTGCAACACAATCGAAGTTGATACGTCGCGCAACGCTAAGGAAAAGGTTACAGCGTTCTCGAATTCCGGATATTGCAGGAGCAATAGGGGAAAAAAACCCACGTGTCCGTTTACCGAAGAACAGCCATAAACCGATAAAGCTGCTTTAAGTGAATTTGATAAGGGGATTTGCGAGTGCTTTAAGTGAAGTTGATAGGGTGATTTGCAAGTGCTTTAAGTGAAGTTGATAGGGGGATTTGCGAGTGCTTTAAGTGAAGTTGATAGGGTGATTTGCGAGTGCTTTAAGTGAAGTTGATAGGGTGATTTGCGAGTGCTTTAAGTGAAGTTGATAGGGTGATTTGCGAGTGCTTTAAGTGAAGTTTGATATGGTGGGATTTTGCGAGGTTTGCTTTAAGTGAAGTTGATAGGGTGATTTGCAAGTGCTTTAAGTGAAGTTGATAGGGTGATTTGCGAGTGCTTTAAGTGAAGTTGATAGGGTGATTTGCAAGTGCTTTAAGTGAAGTTGATAGGGTGATTTGCGAAGTTGCTTTAAGTGAATTGGGATAGGGGGATTTGGCGAGTGCTTTAATTGAAGTTGATATGGGAATTTTGCGATTGCTTTACGTGAAGGGTTGATAGGTTTGCTTTGCAAGTGGCTTTAAGTGAAGTTGATAGGGTGATTTTGCGCGTTTGCATTAAGTGAAGTTTTATAGGGGATTATTGCGAGGGCTTTAAAAGTAAGTTGATTAGGCGGGAATTTGCGGGAAGTTGCTTTAAGTGAAGTTGGATAGGGTATTTGCGAGTGCTTTAAGTTTGAAGTTGATAAGGGTGATTTGGAAGTTGCTTTAATTGAAGTTGGGGGAATAGGTTTTGCGCAAGTGCTTTAAGTGAACGTTTGATCATGGGTGATTTGCGAAGTGCTTTAAGTGAAGTTTATTAGGGATTTGCGAGGGTGCTTTAAGTGGAGTTTGCTAGGGAGATTTGCAAGTGCTTTAACGTGAAGTTTGAATAGGGGGATTTGCGATGCTTTAACTTTGGAAGTTGTAATGGTTGATTTGCGAGTGCTTTAAAGTGAAGTTGATAGGGGTGATTTTGCGAGTGCTTTAAGTGAATGTATGGTGATTTGCGAGTTGCATTGTGGAAGTTTTGTAGGGTGATTTGCGAGTGCTTTAAGTGAAGTTGATAGGGGGATTTGCGAGTGCTTTAAGTGAAGTTGATAGGGTGATTTGCGAGTGCTTTAAGTGAAGTTGATAGGGGGATTTGCGAGTGCTTTAGTGTAGTTTTAATAGGTTGTATTTTGCGATTGCTTTTCAAGTGAAGTTGATAGGGGGATTTGCGAGTGCTTTAAGTGAAGTTGATAGGGGGATTTGCGAGTGCTTTAAGTGTAGTTGATAGGGGGATTTGCGAGTGCTTTAAGTGAAGTTGATAGAGGGATTTGCAATTGCTTTTATTGAAGTGGATAGAGAGATCTGCAAGTGCTTCTGCAATTGCTTTTATTGAAGTGGATAGAGAGATCTGCAAGTGCTTCTGCAATTGCTTTTATTGAAGTGGAGAGGGAGATTTGCAAGTGCTGCTTCACCAGTGGGATTTTAACTGATGCCTGGTTTGCCGTACTATAGCCAACAAGAAATCACAACCCCCCACCCCCACCCCAACCCTCGCCAATCCCTCACCAGACATAAATAAATAAAAAAAAGATTTCACGACGAGGAAGGCAGTTTTCATTACCAAATTTCCACCCCCCTTAGGTGGGTAGTGCCATCAGTGCACCTCACGTGTTGCACTGTAGGCATTACTTAAGGTTCTTTGCAGTGTCTCTTCGGCCTCCAGATGCAATCCCTTTCATTCCTTTCACTGTACCTCCGTTCATATCATACTATAATGGGCGTAATGTCTGTCTGTCTGTAAGATGGTTTGTAATGGGGTTTCATCCAACCTACCCCCCTCCTTTGTAGGGGGTGGGAGTGAGAAGGGATTCCCTGGCCGTGAAACGAGGCTGGTTATTCCCGTAGACTTAGTTATTCTTTACGATTTTTCATACATAATTTCTGTACAACTTCCCCGGAGAAAGTCGCGAATATTTCAGCTCGGACACAATAGAAGATGAAAATTATCATCAATATCCGCAAGATTTTTTTGAGTAACTTAAATCCATCGGGACTGCCAGTGCACAAAATAATGTTGAAAAAGTACTGCCCGGTAATGTTGCTTCGGAATTTCGATCCTGCCAATGGACATTGCAACGGAACGAGGTACACCGTTATGGAGCTAAACTCCCACGTCATCGAAGCAGTGATAGCAACGGGCCCTCACACCGGCAAACGTCTGTTCATCCCCCGGATTCCTCTGATGCCTTCGGACAACCAGTTTCCGTTCCAGTTACGGCGCAGGTAGTTTCCCATCAACCTGGCTTTCTCATTCACTGCAAACAAGTCGCAGGGCCAGACTTTGGATCGTGTTGGTGTGTTTCTGCCGTCACCCATGTTCACTCATGGCCAACTGTATGTGGCGATGAGCAGAGCAACTGACTCTGCCAACTTGAAATTAAGTTGTGGACAAACTGATAATATTGTGTACAAAGAGGTTCTGTAGTAGGTATGTATAAAAATCGCCCTTATTTTAATATTGCTGAACAAATAGTACATATAAATTTTTCACTTCTGCACCTGTATTTTATCACCCATCGTAGATGGGTAAGTTTGCTAGTTATCTTAATTCCAACTTAACCCCCACCGTCTCCTAACAATTGCTTCAAGTCTTTTTTTATCGATTTATATCGTGAATGAACATGCATGTGGGAACTGGAAACGAAAAAAAAAAATTGTCGGAGAATTTTTCGTCTGATCACTCTCAAACGTTCGCGGATTTCGAACCGCCTCCCAGACCAGACAGTGTTTCTTATTTCCCTCGGGAATCGTCTCCATTCGGTGCCTCCTTCGACACGGAAAGGGGAGAAAAATAACTCGCGCCTGCTGAGACTGGCCTTCCCCAAATCTAATAACAAAAGAGTCCTTCAGGCCCCTCGCGCTGTAGGACGCAGAGGATGTCTGGAAGCGATGCGGAATATCATCCTTCTTTACTTGTCTTTTTATTCTACTGCATTTCCTTCTGCTCGTAGTAAACGTTTATGGCTGAGTGTAAAATAAATCACGAAATAGTTGAAAAAAATAACATGCATACAAAAAAATCGGTTCCTCTTGCATTCATGAAATTCAAGGAGAGAGAGAGAGAGAGAGAGAGAGAGAGAGAGAGAGAGAGAGAGAGAGAGAGAGAGAGAGAGAGAGAACAAAGTTATTTGATATTCCAACATTTCGAAATATATCTGTCACTTATGCTTTCCAAAAATCTTACAGTTTTTACCATTAAGACAGGCTAGAGTGAATAAGAAAATGGAACATAATAAGTAATATATGTATATAGTGTAGGTACGCACGCACACACACACACACATATATATATATATATATATATATATATATATATATATATATATATATATATGATATATATATATTATATATATATAATATATATATATATATATATATTAATATAGATATATCATATATATATATATATTTATATTATATATAGTTATTATATATGTGTGTGTGTGTGTGTATGTATGTATGTATGTATATATATATATAATATATATATATATATATATATATATATATACATATATATATATATGTATATATATATATATATATATATATATATATATATATATATATATATATATATATCAGTCTAAGGGAAGGCCTGAGACAAGATACATTGTATATATATGAATATTCGTCACATATCTTGACATTTTTTACATTCACAGGTATTAAGCCACAATTACCAATAATATCCCATTCACTTAACTTGCACCCAAAGGGAATTATAACTGACTAGTGACGAAGCACTTATCAATTATAATTCCCCGTGGGTTCACGTTATTTCCAAGGTATAGTGAATTGGTTTTTAGACGTTATTTGTGGCATAATGCGTGTATATGAATCACGGTGATGTGATAAAATTGACATACATAATATTTTATCACATCACCGTGATTCATATACACGCATTAAGCTGCAAGTGTCCTCTAATATCTAATTCGCTCTAATTCGGACTTAACATATTTTCATTTATGTTAACCGAAGGGAATCTTTTTAGTCAATAAGAAATTCGTCGGCTCATGGTCTCGAACCACGGAACCAATAATTCAGGACGTACAGTGATGCTCTTTGCCCACTGGGTGACTAGACCATCAAGAGGGGTATATATGTATATACCTAAATGTCGTGCCCCCTCGGCCTCTCTCTCTCTCTCTCTCTCTCTCTCTCTCTCTCTCTCTCTCTCTCTCTCTCTCTCTCTCTCTGGAATTATGTAAAATGTCCCAACAGCGAGAGAATTTGTAGAAATTAAAAACAGGGAGAGACTACGTGAACAGACAAGCGTCCCTGTTTACTTTCTCGAGAGTTATATGGCTTCCAGCTCTCGTTCCAGCTTTCCCCTTTCCCATTTCGTGAACACATTCCAAAAATAGGTCGTCCGGAACAGCAATTACTCTCGGGTGAACAACCTTCAATAGAACGCTCGTTTAACATCAATCAACGACATTTGGGGCGTAAATTAGTTGGGGGAAAGATTAGGTACCACTCTAACGCCTCAATAAACATCCACTGAACTTTTTCTTAAACTTTTACGTCATTATTACCATACGCATTCTATAGCGAGTTGCGAGTTTTATTGTGATTTTTTCTTGGTACGCCCCGATGGCCTGCAGTTTGGGCAATGTTCCTCGTAAGGGTAGTGCCGTCAGTGCACCTCATTCGGTGCAATGTAGGCATTACTTAAGATTCTTTACAGCGTCCCTTCGGCCCCTAGCTGCAACTACTTTCATTCCTTCTACTGTATCTCCGTTCATATTTTTTCTTCAATCTTACTGTCCACCCTCTCCTCACAACTGTTTCATAGGGCAACTACGAGGTATTCCTCCTGTTACATCTTTGTAACCTTTTACTATCAATTTCCGTTTCAGCGCTGAATAGCCTTAGTTGCCCCAGTGCTTGGCATAATGCCAAAAATCTACATAAATAATAATAATAAAAAAATTTGGATAGCGTCCTCGAAGTAACTCGTATCAGTTTTTTATTTCTTATTTCGGCAGCCTTTCATTAATCTCACATGCTGTTTTGGTAACCTTCACGTACCAATTTGTGCATAGTCATCCATATATTTATTGATGAACATTAAGATAGGTACAATACTATTCTGTACCAGAAGATGACTAACGTGGGACTAATGTAGAATAGGTCCTCTAACTACATACACGAAATCTGAAAGACTTACAATAAAAGTTCTTTACCCGTCACAGGAACTATTACAAGATTGGAGAGAGAGAGAGAGAGAGAGAGAGAGAGAGAGAGAGAGAGAGAGAGAGAGTACATCAAGATAGAATTGGAAGTCCTCAATGCCAAAGCTTCTTTCCGTAGAATAATTCCAGATGCAATGTATAGATAAATGTAATAATTTTTATATATATACGTAGGGTGCTCTTCAAGACGTAGGATTTTATACTCAAAGGAAATAGGACTGTCATGTCCAGGCTCCAGAAGAATTTAGGACTTGTATAGTAAATGGATGTTTGAAAAGGAAACCATTTAAAAGGATATAAAAAAAGAGTATGAGAGAAATAATTGTATTGTAAAACACTTGAACTATTACAGGGATATGGAATTAACTGATATTATGCTGTGTGTAAGGAAATATTGGAAACATTGAGCGGATCTTGAGGTAAATATACGTTTAATAAGAAACATTATGGTAAAACTAAAGGGAGATAGATGCTATTCAGGGAAACATGAATTACATACGGAGTCGACATAAAAGGCGAATAAACTTTTTAGGAACTAATAAGAAACTATAAGCTATACTGAATGGACGTACATAGATATAAAGGTTCCGGAAACAAGAATCTCCACCCTCGGGTATTAGTTGTATTTTTGAGACAGAAAATTGTTGCTGGACCCACATGAAGTTTCAGAGCATCTTTGTTATATTTCCTAATATTCATAATGACAGCATATCTGGTAAACCGATTTACTTGGTACGTTTATAGTAATTTTCAAAAGACTCTTTAGGCTAGGCTAGAGATCGGTGTTTAGAATAGATTTTTTTTTATATTTTATCATTTTGGGGGTGTTGCTTAATAGGAGAGAGAGAGAGAGAGAGAGAGAGAGAGAGAGAGAGAGAGAGAGAGAGAGTGAGAGAGAGATACTGCAGTGACAAAATTAGGGACTGCAAAATTCAAGAGCAAAATTCCCTGCATCTTAAAATCCATCGTCGTACGCGGCAGTATACTGGGTATATTGCCCTCTCTTATGAATCCTGGGATGTACGTCTAAAAATCCAAGCCCATTGTAAAACTCAAAACTCGCATTCCTTCCTTGGTATTTTATTTGTGTCTCAATAACAATTCTTAGCTTTTCAGCGAAAGGCGACAGAGATGAAAGAACACTGCAGATAAAAATATGAGCGGAAGCATATTTTATCGGCCACAAACCAGATTAGAAAGAAAGAAAAGGCTAAGGAGATTCTGACTGAATACCAGACCCATTCCGTCAGCAGTGTGTCGTGTACTGAAGTGGTGAGTGGTCGGGTTTTCTTCAGTATTTTCAAAATGTTTATCTTATACTTTTTTGATAGGATTAGGAAACGGGGCGTCGTCCGATGTTGCCAGATTAAGCTGGCCTCATGCAAACTCCGGCTCTTGGTCTTCCGAGCGGATCCGTAAAACTAGCAGTTAAATGGAGCTTATGGAAACCGTCTTCTAGTATTTATCATTCAAGAGCTGGTACTACAGGAACTCCATATTTTCTTCTCTCCATTTCAACCACTATGCCTTTTATCACTCCGTCTCCGCCCGGAATTCGAATACTACTGGACTTCCCGCTATAGTAGATTCACATCAACCGTGCATTTGATGTCTAGGCCCGTCCCTTACGACGCTCCTGATTGGGTGTTGATAAGCCAATCACAGGGTTGGAAGCTATCAGTCTCTCGAGAGAGTTCACATAAGAAGGATGTATGTTCCACCTCTCCTGAGGGATACTTTTGAAAGACGTATCCTTCAGGAGACGTTAAACATACCTCCTGCTATATAAACTCTCTCGAGAGACTGAGGGTTTCCAGCCCCGTGATTGGCTTAGCAGCATCCAATCAGGAGCGTCGTCAGGCACTGGCCTAGACATCAAATACACGGTTGATGTGAATCTACTATAGTAATGTTGACATGCTTATTTTATAGTAATACACACACACACACACACACACACAAACATATATATATATATATTATATATATATATATATATATATATATATATATATAATATATATATATATATATATATATATATATATATATATATATATTATATATATATATACTATATATATATATAGGTATAATTGTATATTCTCATGCAGAGAACACTGAAACAGCGAGTTATTTCATATATTAATTTTGAAGATTAAAAAGGTCTTTTCTTCTCAGGTTGGAAAAAAGATAGTAACCGAATATCTAAATCTTTTAATATCAGATAAGCGTGCAGTTACCCAGTCTGACTGCTTACATTCGTGTATTATATATGTAATATTTAATTAACGAACCACTACTTAGTTATTTAATGCATGGCGTATTAAATGTATGTTTTCATGTGAAAATATTAAATTCCCTAGCTATATTTTAGGTCATGATAAATTTATACTATTATATACGTCTGTTTCCATGTTGAAGTATTAAATATCCTAATTGAATTTTAAATCTTAAAATAAATCTTTTAACACTTTTACGACGTATGATTACATG
>NC_061088.1:16632932-16687932 GCF_015104395.2 Macrobrachium nipponense | reverse complement strand
ACTTTCCTCAAATATGCCAGTAAACTCATGAGAAAATGATAGTCCGGATCTTCGTTTAGAGAAGCTGAATTTCTTTCCTTGAACATTTGAATTTTTTGCTCTTCAAGCATAATCAGTTTTTTAACCGCAGTGGCATTATTTAACCTGGCCATTTTTTTCTAAGGAGCAGCAAAGTTTTGTGGTGGCGTTTCATTCGTTGTGTTCTGAGGTGATTCGCCAGTTTGTGTTTGTGATTCTGGTTCGATTTCAGGGGGATCTGGGGAAAAAATAGTAGTTGAATTCTGTGTGTCTTCATCAAATGTTGCCTCACTCGGGACATTGCCCTGCAATTTTCTTTTTTGAAATTGGTCCTTCAGAAACTCCATGGTTTTGAAATAGGCCCATTTATACTCTTTGATGATTCCTCCTTCGTCTCCGCTCCGTTTTGTAGGATTCTTGGCCAGTTCCTTGCGAAATGTGTCCCTCAAACCTCGCCACTTAGTTTTGGCTGATTCACCTGAAATTAGAGAGAAAAAATATTAATCAATGTGTTAAATTGTAAACTAGTGTTATGTTAGTGTTTTGAAATTTTGCTTTAATATATATGTTGATTTATTTCATTGTAAATAGTTGTTTCTTATTACAGATTTCTATCAACTGGGATGTCATTTCGAGCACTAAGCTTCTATAGAATTTCACACTGTGCTATTCGAAACATAGTGTACGAAACTTGTCAAGCTATATGGGAGTGCTTCTGTGGTATACATATGTCTTTGCCTACTGCCGAGAAATGGAAAATCATCGCGAAAGACTTCTACAACAAATGGAACTTCCCCAAACTGCTTCGGTTGTATAGACGGGAAACACATTCGCATGAAATGTCCCGAACAAACAGGGTCGATATATTTCAACTATAAGGGTTATTTTTCTGTTGTATTGCAGGGAATAGCTAATGCAAATTACAAGTTCATTACTGTTGAAGTTGGAGCTTACGGTAAGCAAAGTGATGGGGGAACCTTTTCAGATTCAAATGTTTATCAACGGTTTGAAGCAAACACTTTAAGCATACCAAAGAATGAAAATATTCCTTCAACCAACATTTCAGCAGCCTTTGTTCTGTCGGGGGATGATGCCTATCCTCTGAAAACTTATTTATTGAAACCATATTCAAGGCAAAGACTTACTATTGAAGAACGGATTTTTAATCATAGACTATCAAGAGCTAGACGGTGCGTGGAATGTGCCTTTGGTATTCTGGTAGCAAAATGGAGGTGTTTAAAAACTGAACTGCAAATCTGTCCTAGTAAAGTAGACATTGTAGTTAAATGCGTTTGTCTTTTGCATAACATAATCATCGATGAGGAAGGTCTTACTTCCCTTGATATTCCTGAGATGGACATTGAGCCACTACACAATGTCCCAGTTTCACGGAGATATAATCACTACGGAAGAAGCGCAAATGAGGCTAGAGAAACCTTGAAGAATTATTTTGTTAGTCCAGCAGGTGAAATTCCGGTTCAATACAACCTACTGTAATAATCTATAGCTCTAAAAGTCATGTTCTGATGGATAAACTATAAGCATTAATCATAATTTCTTATGTAATAAACCAATTATTGGTCAAGATTTACTATTAAGAATTGCTCATTAGGCAATAAAAGTTCTCAATCTTTGTAGTAGTATGTTATGGTCTCAAGTAAAATAACACACACAGGAAGTCATAAAAAAAAAAAAAAAAAAAAAAAAAAAAAAAAAAAAAAAAAAAAAAACAAAAAAAAAAAAAAATACACTCAGTACCGACACACTGTAAACATTTTGGCTTTGAACACTACCCGAACGGTGCCCGAGCCGCTAAGCCATTGTCTGTATATGCAAAGTTATCTAGTTCTTTACTAAAAACATATAGAATTTATTATATTATAAATCATTTACCGTTAATTACAGCAAGTAATATGCAAGAAATTCTGTAATGGTAAATTATGTCCCAATTACTTTTTAATTGCTTAAAATGTAAACCCCACATCAAAATAAAAAATTGTACTTACTGCTAGTGTTGAGTTCTGTAGCAATCTTCTCCCACTTTTGCAGAGAAATATCTCTGTTATGGTAATTTTTGTCTCTCATATCCCACAAACACCTGTTCTCGTACACAAGGCTGATCAATTTATCGTTATCCATGGTGGAATAATAAAATCAATCAAAATTCAATGCACAAAAATACCAAAAACATACACAGGTCTCGTGAAAAAGTCAAACTTCTTTGAACGCTCAACTGGTTCTGACGACTTCGTACGTGTTCTGACGTGTTCGTTGCTGCCACTGTAAACACTCTCATTGGAATGCATGCGTTTGTTTTTCTTCGAATTCGTCAGAATTCGTCCAAACAGATATTCGTCAGAAATCGCATCCATAGTAACCGTAGCCTTAATAGGAAACTAAGCGTTCTGCGTTGACATATGCTGTCCCCTTCAAGTCCAGCCGCCACCAGGTGCAAGTCACATTGTTTGGTTCTGATACCCGTTGTGTTTTGCCTTTACCTTGTAGGAGTTTCGAAGTGTTTTCCACTTTCCACGCCAGATAAAGGATGTTTAAGAAATGAAAAATAATATAAGGTAATTATGCCGTATTACCGTGAAGAACCAATTATATATGAGGTAAATTTGTACTCATAAAATACTATAGCCATTCCAGTTAGCACCATCTTTCCATCTATTGTTCTTCGATGTCGCTATAGTTTTAGAATTTCGGTGTTGGGGGTCGTAGGCTACACAATTCTATATTGTTTCATTGAAAATTTACCCTAAACTTTAATTTTACGGTATCTTAGGACTAACTTTAATATTTATTTGTTGTATCCCTTCGGCGCCCCGATGCCCAGCTTTTCCTCTACCGCTTAGCCTAGTCTAGTTCCCTGTTTTAAGTGCTGGAAGTACCCCATTGCTTGGCATGTTCTAGTGGCCAAATTTTCACAAATATTTGCGCTAGAGGTAAAACATAAGATGTAGACAGTAGGATACCCTACCTTAGGGTATTCCATAGGTCTATGCTAGGTCTTGACAGAAACTTCACCAAACCCAAGTCTGTGATTAAGTAGGCTTAATCTAGACTAATCTAGGCTACATTCTGTGGTGGGCCAATCTATGGCTAAATTCAGCTAGGCTATGTATCAGTGATTCTCACAGTCTGACTTGGCTGAGCTCATCTCATCTCTAGATAGGCACACTCAAGGGTGCTACTTGATTGTGGTGTCTTGGATTAGGTTGTCCTAGTGTGATCAGTGGACCAGAAAGCTCCCTACTGTTCAGCATAGCAAGCAAGCTACTTTCGTACCACATCCTGCTTGAAGAATTTTACAAGCCAGAAAAGGTGTGGGTGGAGTGCATATGTCTGCACTTCTATTTGGTGATTCTGCAAAAGAGCCCCTAAACATCTATATTTTTACCTAACAATAACAATGCAGAAAAGGGTGTCTATACAGTAAGACTAGATAATTCAAGAATTCACTGTCTTTCATTAAAGTTTTTACATCGTTCTCGAGGGGCTGGTACTAAACATGGCTCCCCACAGAGCTTTTCTGCGGAATTACCCTATTCCAGCACTTAACACTCAGTAGGGAGTGGATCTTAGGCAATGGTGGAGAAGTAATTCTAATAACCTGGAATCCTTGAATCTTTTATCCACCATATGCTGTCCCCTTCAAGTCCTCCAGGACAACATAGGTAACTTCAGGTCTTCAGCCACGACTTCAGTGTATGGTGGCAGGAAAGTCTCCCCGTTATGAAAGCAAGACATGGAATTCAAACTTGTTCCTCTAAGAAGGGCCTTCCCCACTTTCAGCCTCCCTAAACACTCTTGCCACTGGTTTTTCCTATTGAAGATTCAGCTTAACTGTCAGTGGAGAGATTATCATCCTAACTAAGGTATGAATCGCCTACATATCAAAAGCCATGGATTATATAAAAATACAAATTTGTAATTTGTATTATTATCATAATCCCACTTCAACCACCCCAATATTGTACAGTTCCTGATGCCGAAGGAGGAGGAGCTTGGCTTGATGGTAAATGATTGGAGGGTTCCCCCCAAAGCACCAACCTACCACCATTTAGCTACCCGGTCACCAATTTCCATTGACTTTTTTCACCTCAGGCTGAGGAATATTCTGCATAAACTTTGGTTTCTTTACCCATGAAAAATAAAAATTGTTTTTGAAGGCAAGTTTTTATATGATTTTGACAAATTTAATATTTCATTTGTAAAACATGGTTAACCCTTTACACCTTGCCACATTGGAATTGCTTGGTTAACTCTATATGCCTTTTATGGTTAATCTTTTATATTTTTCATGCCCAATAGCAAAGGAGGGACAACATTGGGAAATTTGTGGTTTTGGGTGAACCTAACTTAAGCTGGTACATTCTACCTCACTAAGGGGTTTCTCCGCCCTTTTATGTAATCTAACTCTCAGTACTGAATATTATAGTGTGAATTATGGGGATTCATCTTAAGATATAACCAAGTGTGTCACATCTTACTGTTTTGGGGAAAACACCCTTCTAACCTGTCCTAAATAGTTGTAAGTCCTAGAAACATTGGTTACATACCTTGCTTACATAATGTTCTCAGCATCGTAACCCCAAGAGACAGGCCTAAGCAGAAGCTATACACAAAGTGTGGTTTCCTAGATTGGTCCCCTCTTTTTGCGTTAAACATAATGGGGTCATAATGATGACTGAATGTCAATTTATAAATTCAAAATTGCTTAGTCTTCTAAATATCCTAAGCTGAATGCCATTTTAAAAACCTTTGCACCCCATAATATTGGGTATTTTTGTGAGTACCTACACAAGTTGTCACTTTGAATATATCACTGCCTCAAGTAGCCTGATTCGTAAATAGTTAAAATTACAGCACCATTTTCCTCAATATGTTCTCAGTATTTGTTAGTTTTAAACTTAAAATTAGATGCTGCTTATAAATTACAGTTTGTTTGTCCGTTCTCAGATATTTGTATATACAGAAATCATAAAAAATATATAGTTACTTTGAAATTGGTAGGAGCCAGTTTTTCCTCATATTACTCACAGCCATTTAGTTCTAGAGAGGTCCTCATATTTTATTTGGCATGCTTGCTTATCTGTCATTTTTTATAATGACAGATGTTGCATTTGAGTAATGAGGAATGGTTTTATAATTGTTTTATGACTCCAGTAGTGATATGACTCCTAACTTTGGTAGTAATTATTATATATAAATCAGAATACATTTTCCATTATAAAAGTTTGACCATAAAGCTTGAAGACCTGTTTGTTTCTGCCTGATATGCTATAGGTATGTCAGCCAGCATCATAGGGGTTTGGTATACTAATGAGTAGACTTCCAGTATTTGATATAAAAAAAATCTGAAAGCTCTTAAACCATTAAGTAATCAGCATTGAAGGGGCCAGTATATGATAAAAAAAAATCTGAAAGCTCTCAGACCATTATATAGTATTTTCAATATTTTGTTGTGGCTCTGCAAGATTGCAAAAGAAACTTGGTAACCTATATAAGTAGTAACCATTTAGCCATATAGCAATCTCATTCAAGGAATGAGATCTTTGGAAGTGAGACCTGAGAGTATACTTTAGAAGTCATGGGGTTGGTTGTGTTTGTTGATTTCCTTTGGTAGAAATATAAAACTCCAGAAACTGTGTGCTGTGCTTTATTCCTATTCCTTTAGAATTTCTATATACACTGACTAACTTATTCACAGTTTTAGAGTTATAGTAAACAAAAGATAAATATCATATGAGTAATGTTAGTATAGATTGGATATTTACAGTAGAGTAGTTAAGTAGTTTTCAGATAACAGTATGTACACAAACAACTAAACAAGTAGTTAACATAAACATCCCCCTTTCTTTGGGTTTTGACAAAAATAAGAAACTAAACAAATTGATACAACATAAAATAAGGAACAAGTAGGATACATTGTAAACATTAAAATATGAAAACAATAAATTATTCACCCTTCATCTTTCCTTGCAGACAAGCTGATCTTCTTGGCAATTTAGGCATGTCGCAAATAGGATGATAGCTTGTTTGTTCATCATTAACGTTGGTTTCCCTCAATTTACTAGTTTCTTCCATTTCTGGTATTGCCGATGAATCCTGTGTAGTTGGACGGATATGAATTCTATTTCTTCTATAAATTCCTCCTTCCTTTCCTTCAGTTATATAGGATCGGTTTCCTTGTGCATGGCTAATGAGCCCTTTTTCCCAACCCTTCTTGTCTGGATTTTGATAATATACAGGTTGCCCCTCGTTTAATGGCGTCATATCTCTTGCAGTTTTATCATAATATTTCTTTATGGATTCTCTCCGGGTTTCCCTTTTTAGAGAAACTGGATTGTCATTGTTCATAATTTCAGGAATTATCGACCATAATTTACGTCCAAACATCATCCTACCGCCTTCCTAAATTTCAAGTCCCGTGGTTGTTTGACATATCCTTTTTAATAGGAAATAAACAAAAATTTCAGAATTTACACTCATGTAAGATACATTACAAATAATTGTAACTTTTGCCTTAACAATTACACGTGTATTGTATATTATGGAAAGTAGAATTGTGCATACTTATTTAGAAGCAATACGTACAAACTGGAAATTGGAGTCCCGCAAGGTAGTGTTCAGGTAGCACATTGTATCTCGGGAATTAATTTGATTTGAGAATTGTATCTCCTTAAATTTGAATTTTTTTTCTTTTTTTAATATTAAAAACATGAAAGGTGTGAAGTTTTTCTAGTAATATATTCAGTTTTTATCATTTTAAGCTGTAAATCCTGTTACAGATAACCATTATCTTTTTAATTTAAATGTGTTGATTGCACCTTGCAGTTCCACATCAACATATGAATTTTTAATCTTGAGAGTAAATGGGAATGGGCACTAATGTCTTATATAGTATTTTAGCATATTTACCTTTAAATGTGCTTCAGGTTTTCAATTCTTTTACCTGTACTACGTATATTTATTGTACATACAGTATTTCCAGTAGATGCTGCACCATTCATCTTGCATTAATGGTACAGCCACTTACACAGTTCTATGTAGAAACTCAATGCATGTTGACCACTTTGATCATTTCTGTTTTTCTCATTAGTTCTAATAATTTTGCCTGGCCTGTACTTAAAAGTAATCAGTATGTTGTATAATTTATTTGATCAGTAGTAAGAAGAATTAGGCTATCATTACTCTTAACATATGAAACTTTGTACTATAAACAATTATTTTGATCGGCTTAGATTTCTTTGTATAGATAATGTATTGAGGACATTCAGTGTAAAACAACAGCTTTTGATTATTGAATAGAAATAGTTACATTTGCGTACATTTAAGTTAAAGCAGTCAGACATTTTTGTGTGTTTTATAGCAGACAGGGCCTTGGTTACAAATTCCCAAACCAGCAGCTTAAATGTGTAACGGGAATGTTTTACCAATTTGCATACATCTACTGATCTGAATATCAGAAATCATGCAGTAGAACATATATGTAAAGGCAGATGTTCATCATATGCAATTTAAACTGGTGGCTCCAAATCATCAAATAAAACACAGGAGAACTTAATGCAAAAGAGGTCAGCATAGAACTATGTCCTAAAATTCTTATGTACAAAAAAGTTAGCCTTCATTGCATGATTATATAAAAATGGTGTAAATGCTAAAATATGTTAGATCCCTTCTTGTGTTGGCATTAACGCAAATGAAGATGCTGATAAAGTAGAAACCAGTGTTGCAATCAGGTCATATGTTGCCATTCTAGTTAGTAATTTTGTAGTGTTTGTAAAGCTTATCATCTTTTATAGATGGCAGATTTGAATAATAAATATTAACAATTGAGACATTCTTCATAAATGTTTTGTGTGTTAGGCATGAATTTAAATTGTTGAAGACATGATATCTACTATTAGCGAACATTCTTTTAACATGTTTCAACAAATCAGCTAAAGAAAAATGTTCACTAATAGTAGATATCATGTTTAGACACAAATCAACTAAAGAAAAATGTTTTTTCATATTGAGTTTATTCAGTGTTCTCAGACCTATAATGTTTTGAATGAAATTAAGCCAAATTTTATGATTAGGTAATTAAGCCAGTTGATCTGGTTCAATTACCTAATAAGGATAATAATGGAGTAAAATTCCGGTCTTGTTAATGAAGTAATGTGTTAGAAATTGGAAAATGTGGTGAACTTTTGAAAGCCTTCACAACTTCCTTGTCTGTCTGCTTTAGCTATTACGTTTTTCCAAAATGCTAACAGCATGGAATGTAGAATAACAATTGCTTAACAGGATGTTAGCAGGAGCAATCCTGGGATGTATTTCCTCTTTGGTAATATTTTTTCCAACAGGCAATTTTGCTTCATCTTGATAGGTTGTGACTTCCTGTACTACCTGAATGAAAGAAAAAAAAATGACATTCAATTAGTGTTCTTGAAGCTGAGATTCTTAAAAATCAAAGCTGTCTTAAGTAAAAATTTCTGCCTTCAGTAAAAATCAAAGCTGTCTTAAGTAAATACTTCAGCCTTCTGTAGTTCCCAATTTTCATTGTAGTTCCTTCATCAGTTTTTGAAATTTAAATTGGTCCAGTCTAGTCAGTAAACTTGTTTATGTTCTGCAAACCTCACATCAAATCCCCTCTCACTTTTCTTGTAATATGTCTTATTAAAGTTCTCTAAGGTATTTTATACACTCAAGTCAATTTTAATTGTTGTAAATTCATAGGGTTACAGTTGAGAACAATATCAGAATTTCTGTTATGATGAAAGATCTTAATTTTTGTTACTGCTGGGCTTTAGGAAATATATACAAAACATAGCATTCTCCTTGTTTTGTTAGTTCTTATTTGGTTTACTCTCCTCCCTCCAAATTACATTTTTCATGGCCTTTTTTTAAATATGCCTTTTTTAAAAATTTAGCTTTAATGACATAATGAAGGGAATACTTCAGGCTTGTAAAAACTAGGGAGATGCATTCAAATTTACTGTTTTATAAATTCAGGGCCTTACCACAAAATAAAATTTAAATTTTATGAACAAGTTAAGTTGTGCAGGCTTCATAAAATTCTTTACTGTAGCATTTCTAATACATAAAGAAGTAATTTTATGTAATTCCAGAGTCCTGAAGACAAATTAATTTTGTGTTCTATGCAAATTAAGAGATTTTAGCTAATAGTAATAATCACATTTTGACTTCTGTTACTACAAAAATAAAGAGTAATCACTCAGTATGAGCGGGAAACAGTCATTGAAATGTGATTACAAGGTAGTTAATTTGAGGTAGGCGAGTGAGTGGGGAATCCCCACTTGCATAAGTAAGCCAGCACTTATTTCTTTGGATGTGGTTGAGTTAACTTAACACGCTCTGACTGATTAGAAGGTACCGTAGTTAGAGGTAGGTGGGTGAGTGAGGAATCCTCACTTGCCTAACGTAGGCTAGCACTTTTATCTCTAGATGTAGTTGAGACAAGTTAAAATGCTCTGACTGACCCATCAAGGTGAAACTTCTTTCATCATTTTTACACAGTGTATGGCATTTTCATGTGTTTGTTAAGCATGGATTTTAACGAGTAACAATGAAAGATGTTCTGTGGTTTTACACCGTCCTTACTGTTAATATAAACAGTGTTGTAATATAACCAGTGTCATTGTTTTGCAGTTAGGTCTTGTAAGGAGTTTGCTGACTGGTCTCCTATATAGTGGAGAAACTTGGCAACAGTGGAAGAGGGCCAAAAGGTGTTTGTCAACCTCTTCGAAGGGGATTACTAAGCCTTTGATCCCTCTGAACTTTTTTTTGGCTTCTCCTGCCTGGACTGCCCTATATCTTAATCCTTCCCTTCTGCTCATTCTCCACCAGCTCACCGAGAGGGATATGCCCTTGAAGGTAGGTGACGAGCCATTGCTTTCAGACAATACCATTCCTGGTGTGCATGCCAAACTCTCTCCAGGCATATTGGCAGTTTATTTATAGATGGCTTCGAGGAGTACTGGCAGACATTTCTCAGACTGTACTACTGTATAAGCAACCATCCTAAGCTGCTGTTCCTGCTTTGTAAATCAAGTCTTACAATAAATCCTGTTGGAATTCGAGTGCGTGCCTTTCTTTGGAGGGTTGGAGTACCTTCCTATTCATACTTTGTTTATACTGCTGTATGCAGTGAAGAGCCAGCATTACATGATCCTTGTGTTGTATTGCACATATGCAGACAGGTTTATTCTGAAAGGTCACTGCATTACAGCACTGCAGGGCATGTTGGTGATCTGTATGTGCATGATTGTGCAGACTCTCAGGCAGTCACAAGCAAAAGGCTGCCACATTACTTTACCCAAGTAAAGTGGTAAGTATTTACATGATCATAACCATAATTTCATGGTGTTCCTGGTTCAGCAGACTGTCAATGTGCTCAGGCACAATAGCTCACATGAGCATTCATGTATAGCTGCTGTGGGTGGTGCTTGCCAATTGTGTAGGAAGTTAACAGTCAGATCTACAGATCAAGAGGTTCCATGCTAGTATTCAAAAGATATACGCTTACATTCTCTGCTGCTGACACAGCAGAGGAAGTGTTACAAGCTAGAAGATTCACAGACT
Organism: Macrobrachium nipponense; assembly: GCF_015104395.2. Classification (NCBI taxonomy): domain Eukaryota; kingdom Metazoa; phylum Arthropoda; class Malacostraca; order Decapoda; family Palaemonidae; genus Macrobrachium; species Macrobrachium nipponense. The sequence continues at coordinate 16,677,318 of NC_061088.1, read as the reverse complement.
ACACTCTGTTATAATGTTTAAACAATCTGTTGACAACAAACGACCTCCCCTGTATTAATTCCATGGAGCTATGGTCAGTTGCTATATGTCTTGTTCCACACAGCTGTGACTTCTATATCACTGAAGGTTATTCCAATAGCCAGGACATCTTGATCCACTATGCAGCCATGCCTTCTACATCGGGTATTGGAGAGCACAGGCCCTGAAACTGAGACAAGAAGCCTTTCTATCTTTTCCAGCATCCCCCTCCAGCTCTGGCTTGAGGGGGATGCCAAAGTCAGCTGTTCCCTTCTCTAGGTACCATGAACAGGAATAAAGTATCTTACAGTCGTTACAGATTACTTTTCAAGGACCACTGACTCTCAGACAACAATCCCATTGCCAGTCTACTCTCCAGGCACTTTCTGTTGGGAGACAAGAGGGTGAAGCAGAGTGAGAATGACAATCCGGACATCTTTCCTCCTTTCAATCTAATATGTCAACTGACCAACAAAGCATTTGTTATTCCATGGATTAGATAACCCTGGTAGTAACTTATTGACCTCAAACTAAGTGACATCTTGATCTGCTAACTAGTCTAGGTTCCCAGAGATTCACCATTGCTTCAATTTGTTCTGATTAGTGATGTTGAGGTTTCTCTCTACCGTTTTCTGTAGCAGATCACATTTAATCCTTTTCCTTTAAGACAAGCTCCTCTGCCCCTGCATTATAATGTGCCAAGAGTCAATCTTCTGACTGAAGAACCTGAACCTTCCCTTCTTAAGAGTTGTTTGTGCTCACAGGAACTTTGAACAATTTTGCCCACCTCATGAACTTCAGCGTTTAATAGATCTTGCACCCTCAATGCTTTTTCTGCTAGCCTTAGCATTGCTGTAGCCTGCAGACATGTTGAACAACCATCTCTTATCTTGTCTGGCAATCAGAAGGCTGGAGTTTCCTCTTGTTCATATATGGTGTCTCTGTAATTCTGGCAGGCACAAGATGGTGGTGTACCCTTCCTGGCTTTGTGAACTGATATCAAGTCGACAAAGAGTTCTGCATGCAAAGAAGACAGCCATCTAATTCGTGCCAGAGCTTCAAAAAAAAACCATGGGCATTGTAAGTCTGTTCGTAATCATTTAGTAGAAACATTCCTGTTTCACAGGAAATGGAGATAGGTGTCTGGTGGTGCCATACAATTTTTTTTTTCTCGGACCGCAGAGTTCCCACCATACATTACTTACTAGGTCTTTCCATTGCTTAGACGCTCTTGTGGCTAGTTTAAGGCTGGTGAATGCAGCATTGACATACCTTCCAGGTGTTGCCTCTCTGTCTTGATGAAGGTATCTCCACCGACGTGGCTAAGATGTTCATTACGAGGTAGCCAGTCGGGAACGTCGTCTGGGCCAACCCCCCGGGCACCCTAGATTACGTCCCCACCCCCCAATATGCCCATATAATTACTGTAAGTAGTGCACCCGTTGTTCAGGGTCCTTATAATTTCAAGATCATTTGTACCAAGGCCCAGCCCTCGACACACTTGGAAAGTACTCCACGATCTTATTCCTCTCTAGTTAACTGTTACAGCTTCAATCATCGGTTTGTTTCCAGTTAGGGTTGCTGCATAGTTCCTGATAGCAGGCTTGTTGTATTTAACTTTTTCTTGATGAAATAGTTCCATGGTGTTAACATTAGCATCAGCCGTCACCTGTATGTCCAGTATGGCTGACCTCTCTTCATTCCACACCAGGAGATCTGGTGTCGTTACTTGCGGCTCATTGATGGTGCTGAAGCTGTGTTCAATGAGTTTCTTCCGTATATGCTCCTTAATTTTGTCATGATGCTTGATTCTCCATGGCTGGGCACACTTGAAGAATATGATGTAGGGTGCCAGGGAATGGGCACCCCAGATCACATCGGGAACTAGTGTCTCTTCCTCTGGCTAAGCGTGCTGGAGTTTTTAAAATGCTAAGCCTCATCTCGATGGTGTTAATATAACTTCCGCCCCGCATTAGTCTGGTTCCGGAGTCTATCCATTTAATCTTTGGGCCGCAGGGGGTGTCCTGCAGTCCCCGACCGTCGACTGTTTGGTAAAGTTGGTCTTGCCAGTTTACGGGTTCCCTTCCAGCTGCTATTCTCGGATTAGCTTCAGCTCTAGTGCACAGGGTTTGCAAGTCCTTGATCATTCGACCCTCTTCATGGTAGCTAAGGTGGCTGCTCAACAGACTGTGTAGTCTCCAAGCTCCTCAGGAAGCTGAGTAACAACAGGCATGCAATTACTTAAAATTGCTCTAGCAACAAAAATAGTTTGATTGGGTTCAGTCATTATTATGTATATAAAGTACTTTGAATTGTACCAGTAGCCACAAGAGAGATTACTTTCTAAAACTGGCCTTAAAAGATAGCCAGGTTGAATATCTATCAATGTATGTATTAATGTGAATAAAATCTGAGATCAATCTATGAGTAAACTGTTCAAGAAACAGTAAATTTTAGTATCCTCGAAAATCGCATTTTATTGACATTCCTTAGAGTAAGAATAACCATGTGAACATTATGCTAAGAAAGTAGTTTCGAGAAGCACGAATATTGTACGTTAAAATCAATTATACTTAAAACTCTAAAACATTAAAGGCTAAGGAAACCAAGTAGTTACTAAGTCATGAGAGGGTTTTAAAAAACTGATGTAGTGATTCATTTTTTTAGCTGAAATTACATGAATGGGTATCATAGGAAAAGTATAATTCTCTTAAAAGCTAATTCTCTTAAAAGTAGCTAGCAATAAAAAGCCGATTCACAATGAAACTGGTGGTTATAAGGGTTTTAACATGTGTGCCCTTTAGACTTTGAGAATGAATGAAAAGACCCATCAAACTTGGTAATAACATTCACTGGGTGACCACCTGCAAGTAATATTAAAGATTTGGTCACTACATGAGCCATCTTGCCATTTATAAACAAATTAAATATTTCTTTACCTAGGGCAGCAGAGATAAAGAGGCAACAGTGTTTTTTATCCATATCTATGGGCGTTGTGGGGCTTGGTGATGTGGTTGCTATGAATGCTCTCGTCTTCAATACCTTTTTATTTCATTTTTTTTCTTTGTGGTTGTTATGCTGAAGTAAGATGTTCTCCCTGTTGTGCTGAAGTAAGATGTTCTCCCAAATACTGCTGTAGTCTTTGCTCCAAACTGCTGCTGATACGTTTGACCAACTTACATGCATGAACATCCTGCAAAAAAATAATACTTGACATGAAAGTTCATTAACATATGTTTAAAGAATCTATATATTAAGGATAATTTGAATTCTGTAACCCTACGTCCACTACCAGTAACATTTCCCAGCACGTGTGTGATCGAATGCAATGTGCAAGATGACGAAGATCAAAACAAATATTTAAACCAATGCTGGATATATAATTTAACATAAACATGCCTTTAATAAATCTAATAAAATCACCATATTCAGCCCTTGTGATGGTAATTGCTTCCTAGCAAAGAAAGGTAAAGGAAAGGAGAACGCATTTTCGAGAAGTTCGGCAACAAGGAGGCGTTAGCGCATTGTGATGGAGGTGCCTGTTATCATGATGGTTCTAGAATCAGCAGGAGTGTTGTGGAACTCGTCAGGCGCCGTCGTGACGTGAGAAACGCCGCGATTTCTGATGCAATACCTCGTCTAGATTCATCTAAGAAGTTCTAGTAATCTCGGGAGCCTGTGACGTTCGCTGAAGGCTCCGCCCCCAGAGTGCCGTATAAATACGACGGTCGTACCAGCAGCCGCAGAGATCGTAAAAGAGAGATCACCAGTTAGTCACACATAGATATCCTCAGTAAGAGCCACAGATCAGATTATTGGTGAGAGATCAGCAGCAGCAGAGATCATCCGTGAGAGATAAGAGAGAAAGGGACCGACGAAGGATCAGAAGACAAGTTGCTCGAGAGTTGGTTGGATACTGGTCTAGTTGTCTTCAGGAGTGGACGACCGTGTTATCTCGATGTTGAGCAGACTTCAGAGAAGAAAAGGTCCTGCTAGAGGTTTTGGGGAGTTCCTGCCTTACAAGTAGACTATTTTTTGCAATATGGAGTCAAGAGGACGTCTGCAATCAACGTTTTCCTTTTGTGAAGCCATCGCTTCGAATTGCCAAATTGACTAGCAAGTATTTGAATTGCCTCACTGTTCCCCCAGTTCATGCAGTGTAAGATTCTATCTTTTTATGTAAATAGGAGATACCATTCTGCATTTACCTATGTTATTAAGCTTGTAAATAAACCTTTGTTGTGTTAGTGTTTCTTTCTATATTCGTATCCCCAGTTTCAACTGGTGGTGTTGAAATATTTTTTTTATTTATTTCATATCGAACCTGAAGCGGACCTCTCTAACAGAGGCCGTAACATTGTGGCGACCTTGCTTAGGCTATCAACACTTTAACAGTTTGAAACAGGGAAAATATAGAAAGAGCCAGAATAAGTCAAGCAAGCTCCTAGGTCTTGAAGGGAACGATCTCCGTGAACATGTTGAGAAGAAAGAAGAGAGAAGTATGAGAGAGATGAAAGAGTGGCTTAGAGAGAAGTAATAAAAATGCAGCAAGAGAAAGAGAGAGAAGTAATGAAAATGCAGCAAGAGAGAGAAATGTTGGTAATGCAGCAGGAAGAGAGAGAGAAAGAGCGTATGCATGAGTTGGAAATTGCTCGGTTAAGAGAAAGTACTCGTAACAGTCGGACAGGCGAGAACGAAAACGAAGCTGATAGGTTAGGTATGAGTGCAGTGTTGAAATTAGTACCAAAGTTTGATGAGGAAGATGTTACAACATATTTCATGTGTTTTGAGAAGTTAATGGAAAGAGTAGGTTCTCCTAAAGAAACGTGTACTTTATATTTGCAGTCAGTCTTGAGTGGTAGGGCACTTACTGTGTATAGTTGCGTGTCTAAGGAGGAATGTGATAACTACGATATCATGAAAGAAACTGTTCTTAGCGCGTATAGGCTAGTACCAGAGACATACCGTAAGAAATTTAGAAATTTGAGAAAGGATGAAAATATTACGTATGTAGAATACGGTAAGAAGTTAGATACCGTATATTTCGGCATATAAGTCGACCGGAAGATAAGTCGACCCCCCAATTCTGAGTAAATTTTTATGATTTTAACTAATATCGGGTATATTAGTCGACCTATAAAATGTGAGGCCAACCGTACGCTCAAAATAAGCAGCAGGGTAAAACGTATCATATAAAATAACCTGAATGTTATTACGGTACATATGTTGCTCTACTTACCATAAGAAATACAGGTAATATACTCGGTATATTAACAAATATGGTATTTACATACATAGTTACCTCAACAAGGCTGTCATTGTTATTAGCCAACTGTAAAACCTGGATTTCTGTACCGATATGCCAAAATAATAAAGATTAACTTTTTGTTACCCGTTAGATAAGTCGACCCCCTAATTTTGGCATGATTTATTGGGGCTAAAGGGTAGACTTATATGCCGAAATATACGGTAGGCTGTTTTTTGATTGGTTAACTTACACTAAGGTTGAGGATTTTGATAGTTTGAAGAACTTAGTGGTGTTAGAAAACTTCAAAGATAACGTATCCCCTGAGATTAAACTTTATATAGAGGATAGGCGAGAAGTATCTTTTGCCGGAGCAACTAGGCTAGCTGACGAATATAGTCTAACTCATAATTTGAGTGTTAGTAAGAAACGAAATGATCCTTCATCTGGTAGCGTACAAAACAGTAAAGGTTTCCGTCCTAGTAATAGCAATGCGAGTAAAAGTGACTATTCCTGTTATACATGCGGAAAACCTGGTCATACGTCTAAGGTTTGTAAGAGTAAAATGGCATCTAGTGGCTCAGAATTAACTTGTTTCCGATGTAATGGGAAAGGGCATTTAGCGAGAAATTGTGCAGTAGAAAGGAAGGACAGTAAGAAACCAGTATCACTAGTTAACCTTTCATCAAGTAGGAATGATGTGATGAGAGAAATTAGGAAAATTTTAGGTGAATTTCTGTCAGAAGGCGTAGTTTCCTCTCTTGGAGGAGTAGATTCGAGAGAAGTAGTCTTGCTTCGAGACACAGGAGCTGCTGTCTCACTGATTAGGAGGGAGTGTGTGCCAAACAGGGCAGAAATCAATATGGAAGAGAAAGTCATGTTAGGTGGATTTCCTAACACTTGTGTTCTTTGTCCTTTGTTGAAGTTGAATTTAGAAAGTCAGGTAGTGTCAGGAGAAGTGAAACTTGCGGTTGTGGACAGTTTGCCTGTTGAAGGCGTTGACATTATTGTCGGTAATGACCTAGCTTTATCCAAGAATGTGAATCCTGTTGTAAGGGATATTCCAGTGACTGAAATGGTAGTAACTAGGTCGGGTTTAGATACAGACATGCACTATGGTCACAATTTATTCGTGGATTCGAACGAGAGTGAGTTCGTGGATTCAAACATGAGTAAGTTCGTGAATTCGAACGTGAGTAAGTTCGTGGATTCGAACGAGTGTGATAGAGGTGGCGAGGTTGATCTTGGCATGAGTGTGGCTGAGAGACCGGACTCTATCGATGTTGATAGTGATAGCCAAACGGAAGGTGTAGCTCTCGAAAGTAGCGTAGTAAATATACCGGTACCTAGTACTAGTTACAGTGATGAATTAGGCTCTAACGTTTTGGATAAGGATGAGCTGGTCAAGTTGCAGAGAGAGGATGAGACACTAACCCGAATTTTTTAATGTGAGCTGGATGATGATCTCGATGATGTGTGTAAGGAAACTTTTTGTGTAAAGGATGAAGTTTCGTGTAATGTTCGTCCTAAGTCAGGTAGTGAAGGGGGAATCGAAGAAAAATTAGTAGTTCCTAGGAAGTTTCGTGAACTAGTTTTGAAGTTAGCACATGATGAGCAAGGACATTTGGGAGTAAATAAAACTTTCAAGTGTATTAGTAGGGCGAACTTTTGGCCTAAAATGAAAAATGATGTAAAGAGGTATGTTTTAAGCTGTCATGAATATCAAATTGCCGGGAAACCGAATCAAGTAATCCCCAGAGCTCCGTTGTGTAATATTCTTTCAGTAGGCGAATCTTTTGAGAATGTATTTATAAATATGTTCAAACCTTTGCCTAGAAGTAAGGCTAGAGATGATTGCATAACTAATCTTGAGTATTATAAAAAAAATTTAAGAGTTGGTTGCCAGCTAGCAGAGGAGAACGGAAGCCCGAATGGAAGTCAAGGGGGAACTGAAGGAAAACATGATCTTAGAGCAAATGAGAGAAGTTTGTATGTAAGAGATAAAGTTTTAGTACTAGTCTCGAGACAAAGTCCCTTTTTACTTTATAAGTTCGAAGGTCCTTTTTAGTGTTAGAGGAGAGGGGAAATATATATCATAGAATTAATGTGGGTAAGAGTAGAGCAAAGGCAATGATTGTAAATTTGCTTCAGAATTATAAAGAACGCCCTGTACCTTGGCCACCGCCCGTGCCCTTGGTAATTGTGTCCCCGAAAGAGAAATTAGTTTTGAGAAAAACACAAGAGGTGTTTTAGTATTTATAAGTTTTAATCAGAGTTCAGAAAATGGAAAAAGTAAGAGAGAAGGATGATGTATTAGCTGATAGCCTCTCTAGAGATTTCTCAGAATGAGTAGCCTAATAACCGTTTTCTGTTATCGCACAAGTGAGTGTGTGTGGAGAAGCGTGCGTGTTTGACTGAATTAATTAAGGCTTTATGCAGAATTGTTCCCTGCTGTTTAATTCTTGTTCCTCTTTAGAAAAAACTAAAATCAGTTTATTTCATTTTTTTTCTCTTTTGGGGGGGCGTGTGATGGTAATTGCTTCCTAGCAAAGAAAGATAAAGGAAAGGAGAACACATTTTCGAGAAGTTCGGCAGCAAGGAGGTGTTAGCGCATTGTGTTGGAGGTGCCTGTTATCATGATGGTTCTAGAATCAGCAGGAGTGTTGTGGAACTCGTCAGGCGCCGTCGTGACGTGAGAAACGCCGCCATTTCTGATGCAATACCTCGTCTAGATTCATCTAAGAATTGCTATTAATCTCGGGAGCCTGTGACGTTTGCCGTAGGCTCCGCCCCCAGAGTGCCGTATAAATACGACGGTCGTACCAGCAGCCGCAGAGATCGTAAAAGAGAGATCACCAGTTAGTCACACAGAGATAGCCTCAGTAAGAGCCACAGATCAGATTATCGGTGAGAGATCAGCAGCAGCAGAGATCATCCGTGAGAGATAAGAGAGAAAGGGACCGACGAAGGATCAGAAGAAAAGTTGCTTGAGAGTTGGTTGGATACTGGTCTAGTCGTCTTCAGGAGTGGACGACTGTGTTATCTCGATGTTGAGCAGACTTCAGAGAAGAAAAGGTCCTGCTAGAGGTTTTGGGGAGTTCCTGCCTTACAAGTAGACTATTTTCTGTTTCTTTTGTGCAGCCATCGCTTCGAATTGCCAAATTGACTATCAAGTATTTGAATTGCCTCACTGTTCCCCCAGTTCATTCAGTGTAAGATTCTATCTTTTTATGTAAATAGGAGATACCATTCTGCATTTACCTATGTTAGTAAGCTTGTAAATAAACCTGTGTTGTGTTAGTGTTTCTTTCTATATTCGTATCCCCAGTTTCAACTGTTGATGTTGAAATATTTTTTTTATTTATTTCATATCGAACCTGAAGCGGACCCCTCTAACAGAGGCCGTAACAGCCCTTCACAAACCCCCATTAGAGGTGTTATTAAGGTCAAGTATATTTTGAAAACCCATCCAAACTAAATCAAAGTGGTGAAGTTTAACCACACAAAAATTGAAAAAAAATTCAAGAATTAAAAATTACTATTATGAGTTTTGTTTCAAAATTGCAATACAAGCGTTCCAAAAGCTAATTATATTGACAAATCCACTACTGAATACTGATGCAATTTTGATTTCACATGAAAGCAGAATTTTATACCCTGAATAAATAAATCAACTGGGTTTGGCATCACCATAACAAAATGTATGAAAATATGGAAAAAAACAATTATACAAAAAAACAAATTTTTGTCAACAGTTAAAATCTTATATACAGAACATTATTCATCTAACTGTTTCAAGTCTCATCTGCTTCCATTTCCCAATTAAAGCATCTTGTCTAAACTAGAAAACTTAAGAAAACAATAGTCTATATACATATATATATATATATATATATATATATATATATATATCTATATATATATATATATATATATATATATACACACAGATAAAAATAAAATAGAGTATGGATGTTACCTAAGGATTTCATTTTTCATGTAAAGAAAACCTCGTCTTTTTAATGGATTTTAGCAATATCCATAAGACGGGAGTTATATATTTTCTAACGTCTAGTAATATAGCTAAAAGCAAATCCACTGCCATCACTCCTTACCAAGTCTTACTTTATATTCGGTCTCCGTATCCAATCAAGACGGTTTTTTTCCCACTCCCGCTCCTCTCCAATCTCTGCTGGAAATGTGGCTTTTGAAATGTTGACTTGAAGAAGATGAAAACATATTTCTTATTTCATTCATTCAGGGACGCTAAACTACTCACTGAATGGACATGACACTGTACAGACAAGCCTAGTCCGTCGTTTCAAAAAGCTGTGAGACTACCTTTTCCCTGATATGTCAACTATTAACTATAAATCTACTGCTTGAGTCTGTGGTATTTTTTGCCTTACAAAATTACCTGAAGACCACTATTGCGATGATAATGGCGTCAACAACTTTAGTACTAGTGAGTCTTTCAAATATCTCAATGAAAGGCACGAAAACGTGTAAAGGGAAAAACACATTTCAGAGTTCTCAACCTACTTTTAGCAAAAGTGTTTAATAAGTTAACGACTGAGCTTTGTAGCATCTCGTTAAAGTTTCCAGGTTTGAGAGTAGGTGGCAAACTAGATGCAATATTGATTTTCAGAAGAGAAGGTGGGCACAGTCTTGTGCATTTGCCTACTGTGAGCTGGAGAGAAAATTCAGCTGTATGATATATTCATTTCAATATATAAAATATTTAATTTCAGAGGGAATAGGTACGTGGGTAAGCTGTCTTGAACGATATCACAAAAAAAAAAAATAGAAAAAAAAATCGGTTGTGTGTACAATTTTCAGAGACATAGCGAGATGACAAGCTTTATGGAACACTTATCGAACGAGGTGGTAGTTGTCTTGGTTAATCTGTTGTATGAAAGACCTCAATTATAAAGAAAAACACACTTCCAAAAGGAAATAATCTGCAAACATTTCTCCTCAAATGAATAGGCCTTGTGTATCATACATATACGATGCACAGAACGGGATGACCAGACAAGTCACATCTACACTCCACCATAAATTTATATGGATTTTATTTTTTGGTCTACCCTACCCTATCACGCATGTACACAATCTGTCCTTTGCGACATAGGCCTAATGTCATTCTTTCCAAGACTAGATATGGACGCAAAAGGGATTCCCTTTTAATAAAAGTAAAAGCATTTCATAAGAGTACAGTATATCCACAAAGCTCCATGTCTGATTGTTCTACGCCTTACATAGAGAATTGGCTTTTTTTTCTGACTATCTCTTTGTTGGCATTTTCCACAGTAACGAGACTGATAGGTACATATCAAAGACAGCCCAACCCCATCCACAAAAGTGACTGTTCGTGTACTTTTCAAGTGATGATATTTGCGTTTCTTCAGGATTTGGCTAACTGAAATATGAGGAAGTTTTCAAATTTCACTTAAGAGAGAGAGAGAGAGAGAGAGAGTAGTCTTATGTAAACTTATTTCTCGAATAGATGGAGGACGAGTAAAATCCGTGCAAATATCGGGGGGAATATCCACCAGATTCTTCTGGAGCCTCAGCGGCGTGGTTGGTATGGTATTAGCGTCCCACCTCGGTGGTCGCGGGTTTGATTCTCGGCCATTCCACTGAGGAGCGAGAGATGTGTATTTCTGGTGATAGAAGTGGTTCGGAAGTCACGTAAAGCCGTTGGTCCCGTTGCTGAATAACCACTGGTTCCATGCAACGTAAAAGCACCATACAAGCATGCGTTCTAAAGAAAAGCGTGCTTTTGGCTGACTGAATCTTGGGTTATTTTATGACAGTGACCAAGCAGTTACAAGCCAGTATCAACCGGCCGACTGATCCCTGGCTAGAATCTGGCACAAAGCTGAAGAAATAACGCCGAGATTTAGTGTACCAAAAACATTCCAGGTTATGACGTCTGTCTACCTATACTAATTTGTTCCTTAAGTCTCAAAAGAATCAGAATTCTCTCTCTCTCTCTCTCTCTCTCTCTCTCTCTCTCTCTCTCTCTCTCTCTCTCTCTCTCTCTCTCCTCAAAGTGAAAACTAGATTTCTAAATAAATACAAACACAATACTCTTACTGATGGAACTGCAGCTGTATATACCGAATTTACACGAATAATTAAATGCATTTTTTTGCATTCGTTGTGCATGTAAATGAATGCCATGGAACCTGCGATTAGCCCAAATGGTAATGGAATCGTGACCTCCCATTTCCGGCATCTCCTGCCCTTTTTCGGTCCGAATTATAAATATATATATATATATATATATATATATATATATATATATATATATATATATATATATATATATATATACAAACTATTTTACTTATTTTGCCTAAGTGAGATTACTTTGGTTAAGTTTTACATTTTGACTGCTGAGACGAACAAATATCTGAGGTTACTGCGATCCCAAGTTTACAGTCTCGATGTTAATAAAAACATTCTCTCATAGAGGAGAAAAAAATTAGATTTTTTTTTATTGTAATGTATATCAAATTATTAAGTTCAAATATTTGCATTATAACTGCAACGAAAACCAACATATTCCAACGTATTTTAACAAAAAATCTGGTCAATCTAGCCTGGGTTTACATTCGCAAAGGATACAACGGAATAAATCCAATGTATTTACACATACATCATGTTTTTCTTGTCAAGGTTTACATTCTCTCCGATTGGAAAATACAACACAGCTCTGATGGTATTTTAAAACATAAGGTCAGCCTATGTCGTGATGGTTTGCATCCTTACTATTACGAAAAACGACACAAACTGATGAATTTTCGTAAATTCATAACTTTACCTGATATAACATTAAAATACGAAAACTATATATTTTTTTCTCATGTCTGTGATAATGTTTTTATCACGAAAAACAACACAAACGTGGTGAATTTTCGTAGATCAAGTTAGTCTAGCCAAGGTTAACTTACATTCCTTAAAAAACTAAATTTATTGGCCTATACCTTTCTGTTATGGCTAGAAATCTCTGGAATCCTTTATGGCTTACTTATTGACAAAATAAGTGATTATAGTAATAAAACCACAGCATAAAAAATAACAATCTGCTTGGTACGGGCTGTAATTACATTTTTTTTAATGGAGAATTTAACACTTTTCTAAATTCATATAACTTCCCAATAAACACTTTTAAAAAATGTTTCCAAAACTTTTATTTATTTAATAAGGTCAAAAGAAAATATTTCTACGTTTATCATCAATATCACCTTGTATGTCCCCAATCTTAATTTCCAGCAAATAAAATGGCTGACCAATATATGATTCTGCCTGTCTCTCGCTCTCTCAGTATATATGAACACTTCAACAAATTATTTGCAGCGTACTTGATTCTGACACGGAATTGCTATGTTATATCATGTTAACCACCTCAGCAACACAAACACACATTCTCTCTCTCTCTCTCTCTCTCTCTCTCTCTCTCTCTCTCTGTCTCTGCTCTCTTCTCTCTCTCTCTCTCTCTCTCTCTCTCTCTCTCTCTCCCCGAGTCTTGCATGGAATCCTGTACAAGAGCGTGGTATATTTTCTCTCGGGGTTTTCACTGCTTTTCTGCACGAAATTTGAAGCAGAACACAAAGAGAGGTGTGAAGTGCCTCCGGGGCAAAGAACAAGAAGAAGAAACAAACAGATTAAGAAAATCCTTGTTAAGGTTCTCATTTCTTTTCCTGTCGTCGAGAACTCACGTAAAATAAAACATGACCGTCATCTCCGCCTTTCTACGTCCACAAAAGTCTCTCTCTCTCTCTCTCTCTCTCTCTCTCTCTCTCTCTCTCTCTCTCTCTCTCTCTCTCTCTCAATATCAAGAATGATGCAGGGTTCTGAGAAAATTTTCCATTTCTAAACGAACTTCCAACATTCATAACTGATTGCATGCACGCGGCTAAATGCGATTTCTGTACCCTCTTTGCAAACATAGACGCCAAATAGTCTGCATAAAATCATGTAGCCACTGCTTTGTCTATCCATACAACCGTTTATTTGGGTGAAAATTTCGCAAAACTGCAATGCCCTTACTCGCTGATCCAATTATCTGAAATTTATGGCTATTTGTCTTGCAAATAATTTCGACATGTTCAGCCTACTCTCTTGGACATTATTCTGGATTATAAAATGTCTTCTACGGTCCAGTTTAACCCGAAAATGTATAAATGGTTTAGGCCAATTAGGTGACAGAAATAATGTTCTGTCGGTCGTACTCGTTTAAAAAAAAATTATGAAAATAAAAGATAGCTTTTTTTTTTTTTTTTTTTGGTACGATATAAACAATGACTTACTGCTCATAAAATTATGACGCTAAAATTATTGCAAACACTACCCTATTTCGGGGAATATAAAAACTTGAAACATCATATTTCGTGTATAAAAAGCGCTAATTTCTCGGGTAGTGCATAGGTACATCTAATGCCATTTCTTTCGCGCACCACAGAAAAAGTAACAAATGACATACTGATGCCCGCAAAACCTATGAATTTAAATACATATTTGACTTCGTATTGGAAATATTCCCACTGATTTTTATTTAAGACCAAAATTGTTCGCCAGTTTGCAGTCGACATACTAAATTCCTTTATGAAAATATAACGACACATTTATGCGCAAACCTACTGACCGCCTTACAAACAGCACACAAACCTGGTACAAAATCTTACTGAATGCAAGAACTAGAAAATATAATGAACAATGCTGTAAGAAAATGTGACTTGGACAAAGGTTCTACAAACATAAGAATAACTAAAGAATATCTATTCCTATCCTAAGTAAAGTAAGCAACAAGAGAGAGAGAGAGACTGCCATGTTATAAAAACTTCTCAAACCTCTTATCTCGGCTTCAATGACTTGGACATAACCATAATTGTTATGTGACTTAACAAATGAGTAACAAAATATTACAGAATAATCCACGAAAAACCAAGATTTGGTAAGAGATATTCACGAGAAAATAGCTTTTCGAACTCATGTATATACAAAATACAAACTTCTACAAGTTTAACACACTCACGGGAATGATTAGGTGATTACAAGAAAAGAAGACGGTGAACAAACGTGAAAAACTAGAATTAAAAATACGACAAAGGTTAAACTCCAGCGAAAAGTCATTTCAACAGTATCTACGAAAAGCCCGCGGGTAATACGCTTGATCTGCAATGATTACAGTTTTAAGCCCCAAGTTGACAAAAGGTAATGGAATGTACATTTTGCAGGATTTGCATAGTTATCCCTTTGATCGTCTGGAATTTGTAACGAGCATAGGACCATCCTCTCTCTCTCTCTCTCTCTCTCTCTCTCTCCTCTCTCTCTCTCTCTCGCTCTTCTCTTCCTCTCTCTTAGCTCTCTCTCTCTCTCCTATTTTCACACAAGATTTGTCAGGGAATATGAACGTCACAGACAAATCATACCCATCAGTTTCATTAATTATATAATGGAATTATATCTTTAATAAACGCAATATCGTTGTGTGTAAGTCTTCTACTGAAACGGTAGTTATAAAGATGGCAAGAAATTTAAAAATTTTATATTACTCGTGGCAAAACCAAGACCCATCACCACCTTTCAAGAGATGTAGAAATTGCTATCGATTGATAATAATGAAAGTGGTGTGAAGTATTGAATTGCGTTGGGAAAAATTAAGAAAAAATTAATTTTTCACACAAAAAAAGTCTTAAAACCCTTTCCTCGCGCTATTCAATTGTTATCTTAATAACCACAGAACCTTATCTTATACAAATATGAAGCCTCTTAGATTCCAAGGAATTGAGTTTTCGTAATCTTGAACGAATCAATATCAAGACACTTGGAACAAAGATTCAACGTTTCCTATAACCAAAATTACCTACGAACTTTACACTACCTTGTAACTATTCATGCAAGGTCATCCATTTTTATCTAACACATTGCCTGCCAGCAAGTCCCTCACTCAAAACTTCCCATATCGTAAACGGTAAGGTGAAATACAGCATATTTGAATATTTCCCATGCATTATTAAACTTCATGTTGAAATTCCGTATGGATTTCCTTCCTCTTTAAGAGTTTTACCGTAGTATTTTTTTAAGCCACATGAATAATTCAATTTTGATAATCAATCTCCAAAGCCTACGATTCTTTCTGAGTTGAGACATTTTCTGTCGGTTGGTTTTACCACTAAGCTACGATTCTCAAAAGCATTATGACAAGTACGCCCAAACCTAAAAGCTATTTCACCTACGATTCTCAAAAGCATAATGATAAAGTACACCCAAACCTAAAAGCTATTTCACCTGTTTACTGAGGCCAGAGAGAAAATGTGTTTGCTGCCGAACTTTGAAAAATTACAAGTAAAAAACAAAAAAAAAAAAAAAAAAAAATATTATTATATTATATATATTATATAATATAATATATATATATATATATAATATATATATATTATACATATATATATACATACATATTTATATATATTTATATTTATATTTTATACATATTACATATACACAGAAATGATATAGTGATCTATATATATAATAAATCTATATATATATATATATATTATAATATATATATATATATATATATATATATACTATATTATATATATATATTATATATATATACACACACACATATATAACAGGAAACATTTTACATACATACATAAGTGTAGTGCGTGTAACTATTTAACTGGACAAAATAACACGAGGAAAATGAAAATTAAAACTTGAAATACATAAACTATCACGATAGTTATATAACGTTTTTACAATAGTCAATTCTTGAAAAAAAAAAAAACTCCACATCCTTTTCTACTGCAGGTAAAACGATTTTGCTGTAAATGTCACAACTCTTAACCTTTCCATCCTATGGGAACGCGGGGTCTGTATCCCGACTGAAATTACGTAATGGTCAGAAATGCTTTTCCACTGTCGGAAAATCTGTTCACTCTGTTCCATCTCTGTCCAGTTGATTTAATAACTTTTTTTTTTTTGCCAAGTTTTGCCAAGTTCGCTTTGCTTTGTTGAGTAAAACTTTTTTTTCATAGTTACTCTGTTCAGGATATCCATCTAGACTGAGCACTGCGCAAATGGATGGGAATTTCCTCACATGAAAAGACATGAATCTATATAAAAATAAGGGAATACTCACCACCGCATTGCTGAGTATAAGGCCTTATTATGAACCTAGTGCCACTTCAATCCCTGCCAGTTTGTAATATGGGCGTTAGAGCTGCCAAAGAGGTTTCGAAATCAGTTCCTCGTTTCGGCGGAATTTTGGCCGCACTTCTAGCAAAGCTCCGGATATCACTCACCCCATCTCTGAGCAGAACTGCTTGGCATCATTCGTTGATCTGAAAATACATTCACGTAATTAATAGCCATTCATTGTGTTTTGGTAAACCACTGCTCCTAACATACCTGTCAACTAGCCAATGCTTTCAGTGATCTTTTAATTCCTTACGGGCCATCAACATTTCAACATTCATTAAAAACTTAACATTGTTCTAATAGCCTCATAATGAATACAACCCCCCTCACCCACAACCATACGAAGGGTTAGGACAAAAGTAACTATCCTTTTCTGAAGGACAGCCTTAATGTTAGGATAATTAGTTTTGAAGCACCCAGCCATTAAGTTATAATGACAGAGGCTTAATACTACCCTTCCTGGCTTAAATTATCAGTATGTCGTGCCACGTATGCATGTATAAACAGAACATACCATTTAGGCTAAAGATCAAGCGCTGGGATCTATGAGGTCATTCAGCGCTGGGAGGAAAATTGGGAGTCAAAGGTCACAAGGTGTAACGAGAAAAACCTCAGAGCAGTTGCACTATGAAACAATTGCTAGAAGAGGGTGAAAAGTAAAATGGAAATAAGAATAACAAAGGAGGTACGGTAAAAGGAATGAAAGTGATTGCATCTAGGGACCGAAGGGGCGCTGCAAAGAACCCTAAATAATGCCTACCGCGCACCGGCCGTGAGGTGCACTGAAAGCACTACCCCCCCTACAGGAATGTGTGCATGTATGTAGACTGTACATCCGTTGATTAGAGACGTGGTACTGGTTACTCGCAACTATAGTAGTCAGACAAAATGGAGACAGGCGGAGGACCAGGGACCTTTTCGCCAATACCAGCCGAGAACCCAAAGGGTAACGCCACCTGGAACTTTCTTAGTCCTGATAGTCAGGATAGTAATTCACTGCTCAGCTCCACAAAGGAACAAGTAATTTCAACAAGACGTCCTCATATTAACTGGCAGTTATATGAACGCAGGTTTTCTCGGTGGTGAAACAAGAATGCTTCTGATCACGCAAATAAATGAACCCTCTCACTATCTGGCACGCTTTTCAACAATACATACTGTATTATGAAATTCAGTAATTACGCATGACTCATTAAAAAAATGTCTAGCCAATGCCATTATTCTTCGAATTCAGATTCATGATTAACACCACGAAAAGGACACTCTAATGCCGCATAGGCGAGATTCTTGTGTACTTCTGTTGCCAGACAAAAACGATTTTTTTCTCTTAAAAGCGTATTTACCTTTTTCTAGTTCTAATTCTTATTATTATTATTTTTTTTTTGCTTTTACAATATCTCAAATATGTACAGCATTTTTCTCATTTTTTCTAGCCTATCTCTTACAATACTTTACGATTCTTTCTCTCTCTCTCTCTCTCTCAAGCATTTGACACATCTCCCCAATACTCTGCGACCTCCTCCTCCTCCTCCTCCTCCCCCTCTCTCCAACAGAAAAGAAGCAGACTGGAGATTTCGATACTGGTCGTCTTGGACAAAATCAATCTTATCTAGGTTTTGCCGAAGCACGTTTGAGGATCCTCAAGTCTCCGAGTTCGACGACTTGTGTGTAAATCCCATAAAACTGCGTTTCTATTCCTCACCATGTCTTTCTTTTCCCATTCCATATAGAAAAATTCCTCATCATCATATATATATATATATTATATATATATATATATATATATATATGTGTGTGTGTGTGTGGGGATATATATATATATATATATATATATATATATATATATATATATTATATATTATATATATATATATATATATATATATATATATATAGATATATAATAATATATATATATATATATATATACATATCTATATATATATATATGTATATATAAATATATATTATATGTATATATATATATATATCTATATATAGATATATATATAAATATAATATATATATGTACTAGATATATATATAAATATAATATATATATATAATATATTTAATATATATATGCAGAAGCTAGGTAATATACGTCGTAACACCAAAGTAATGGGGATATAATCCACACTGATGTAAAGCCCTTATGTAGTTCTATAAAATATAGATATTTCTTGTACAGTAAATCAAAGCTTTCAAGCCATCATTTTAGTGACCAGCTTTAATTTACTGTACAATAAATATATTTAATATAATTGCATAATGATGTTACATCATTGCTGATTATATCCCATTATAATAAAATTATATAGATATATATATATATATATATAGATATATATATATATATATATATATATATGCAAAACACCTTTGATATGAAATTCCTTTGTTTTTGAGACATGGGACTAACATCTTCGTCCCGATATGATGATGACATGTTTATGAAAAAATAAGCTTATCATTGGTAGGGTTCGTTCCGGAGATCAATGAAAATCATGTCAGTGCCACATGTATACTTTACTGGCCAAATCGAATGTGAAATCTGTGCATAAACCTTCCACATCGTCAACAGTTTTATATTCCTACATAAAAAAAAATTCACCAGCAAAAAATAATCCCCGGAAACAGTCATTCGTTTTTATCATATTCATAGAGGCCGCGTTTCTTCGTTATCACGTCTTGCTTTCGCAAAACTTCCGGATTAAAAACGCTGTTGAACAACTTCCATGCTCTCAATGTGCCCAAAACACCTGGAAGGTCCATGGAATGACCTGCAAACCTCTAAATTTCTTATTATGTTTTGGTTATGGTTTCCATTCACGCCCATGAAAATCATCAGAAGATGACTCCTCAGCAGCTCAAGCACTTCGCTACAACCAAGGTTACGGCTTCATCTCAACTCAAATAAGAAACGTTTTCACTTTCTCCGATTCTGACTTGATACAACCAAAGAATCAAAAGAAAACCGTCTGTTATTTTCAGTGAAAATACACGTTCCTTAAGAAAAAAAAACAATAACCTAAATTGTTAAAACAAGAGTATCTCATACGCTAGCAATGATGGTCAAGTAGGTCGAGACGAAAAGTCCCAACCCCTGGACGGCACGTGCTGTCCTGAGGTTCGGACAGTGGGACATATACAAGGACCATGGGTAAGAAAGGCTGGCCCTAAACAGCGTGACGGCTGGTCTGAATATGGAGTAATAACCGGTAAGCCATCAATGTTACACAGAAAAAAAAATAGAGGGACACAAAATGCTTTTTATCATATAGAAATTTGAAACTTTCCTCGTGGAAGGAGACTTTTCCTTTCGTTTCCTTTCAATACAGAAAAATAAGACGGGAGAGTAATTTCTTCTTGATATTCCGTTTTCATTCGGGAAATCACAACGATCCCTTCGACACGACAAAGATCAAAATGGGCGAGACGAGAAAGCTTCGTTATAGCCTGTCTCATAAATTGGACTTAGGTGTAGAAGTTTAGCCATTTCGGTTTATATGAGAGAGAGAGAGAGAGAGGGGGGGGGGGGGTGATGGTGGACATGGGGAAGGCACAAAGCTGAAGGATGAGTGGACCAAGATAAAAACAATGGAGGATTGGGATGGAAGTCTTGATTGCAGGATACTTCAAGATAAAGATGTTGTTGGTGCTTTCCCCAGAGAGAGAGAGAGAGAGAGAGAGCTCAACTTAAAACAAAATATAACTATTACAATTACCTGAACTACCGAGAGCAACATTATATGAAATGTATAAAAAAACTTAATAATCTTAAAGAATCGGTATACTTTTAATTAGGAATAGTTAGCTTTGATCACGATCTATAACATGATCAACCATTCCCAATTCCCTCCAAGAGTAAAACAGCCTTTAGAGAGAGAGAGAGAGAGAGAGAGAGAGAGAGAGAGAGAGAGAGAGACAGGCAGTCATTTCAGTTAGTGCTAGACACCTTCAGCAGGCCACTGGGTATACGAGTATTACATGCACTTTGCCTGGCAAATTTTGTCAAGTCATTCACGGACTTAATGGCGTAATCTGAATTTCAAATTAAAGTAGGAACATAAAGTTGGCCACCCACGTTAACAAACTCGGTAGCAGGTTAAATATAGTTTATGAATAAAAATTACAAACTGATACGAAAACCAAAATCATAATAATCAACACAGTAACGATAAACTAAATTTTAATCATCAGCAAAACTTAAATTAACGGTAGGAAAATCAGGACGGGAAAGATACACTGGAAATGAAACATGAAGACTGAAGAGAAATCGTGCGTTGACCTAAAGCGAGGATGAAATAGAAATCCCGTCCTTTTAGAAGCTAACTATCAGCTGGTTATGTTGTGGATAGGAAAACTCCATTGAGAGCCCCCTGAAATTCAGTCGTGTCTGTCAGCAACACCTGGCGGGAACAAACTCCAGGTCTGCCCTCCGGGTCCCCAAGGTAAATGGGCTTGACGCTCGCCAGGTCCCTTTTAAACGGCTGTATAGCCTATGGCCTCAAAAAAAGGGGAGGCTCAAAAGACGACCTCAAAAGGCACGACTACGAAGACTTCAGAATTGTCCTCTCTCTCTCTCTCTCTCTCTCTCTCTCTCTCTCTCTCTCTTCTCGTCTCTCTCTCTCTCCTCACTCCTCTCTCCTTCTCTCTCTCTCTCTCTCTCTCTCTCCAATTTGTGAAAATGACTACGAAGATTTTGTCAAATGACTTGATTAATTATTACCTGTCACTCATCTTGCGAGAGTTCCTTAATTAAAATGTTTGAAGTTTGTTTACATACATAATATCTATATATATATATATATATATATAATATATATATATCATATATAGTATATATATATATATATATATATATATATATATGTGTGTGTGTGTGTGTGTGTGTGTGTGTGTACTTATACTAGTACAGATTCTCCTCAGGTGGTGACGAAAATCCCCAATCAAACAATTGACGACCTAAGCTGTTGCAAGGACATGACAATTGCCACAAAATTGGTTGATGATTACCAGCATCAAAAAATTATGTTCTCCCCTCTACATTGTGCTGAATTGAAAAACTATAATATTTAAAACAAAGGATCGTTTAAGTTGAAAACTTCCCACTGTCTGTAAAACACTTTTTGAATCACAAAACATAATAAAATGATCTTCCCATCTTCCTTGTCGGTGCTAGTAGTGCACCTTTGCATTAAAACCCCTTGTTATAAACTCCAATTTCAACACACTCACCGTATTTAGGCCCATCTATAAAGTTGAAATCAGTGTCTTCATGTGTTCCAGCATGTATACCATGAAAACTGTAAAGGCCGTTCTTCCACCAGATTCTATTCATTATCACTGAAGTATCAGCAAAGTGAAACTTGGTAGTTTCAAAAATGAGTTGCTAGCGCCCTAAAGGGAATAACCCAGTTCCTTTACAGGCTTACCTTCTTCAATAAGTTCTTCATTCTTAAATCAAATGGAGCTGTAGCTCCCAGGGTAACTAACCTGCATCAAGTAGAAGACCAGCAATTAGTGAAGTTCTAAAAGCTCTTGTGGCTAACCAAATGCCAGCAAGATATATTCAGTCTACAATTTTCGATCGATTAGGAGTTGCTGATGAATATATAATACACCCATACCTTATAAAAATATTCAATACTTCTACACACTTCACTTTCTGTACTTTCAATTGTCCTACCTATATTTGTGTGTGATCAAAGATCACCCCCCAAAACCTTGTTTCCTCTATAAATAGGATTCGTCAACCTTTTATGTAAATATTCCGGTTTGGATGCACCCCATTGACAATACAAAGATGAATTATAACAGTTTTCCTATTGAAAATTTTAAGTCATTCATGTCTGTCCAGTTTGTAATGTGAACTAACACAGAGTTGTAGTTTTCTTCCAACTACATCCCTTCTTAAGGCCTGTCCACACGACTGGGCCTGATCGGCGGACCTCCCCTCTAACGGGAACACTTGACGGGCAAACCGTCAAATTGCCCGATGGGTCTTGTAGCAAAATCACCATGGTGGTGCCCGATGGCTTGAGCTTCGACCCTGGTAGACGTACATTAACCATTTACATTTCTTTTACGGAGCCCTTCTTTGCACCATATTCTCTTCTTCTTTTCCTCTTTTTCGTCACACAAAAAGCAATTATCATGCTACACAATATCTTCTTCTTTGCGGTAGGCACCATGTTTATCGTACCGCACTGAACACACTACTGGCATCGTCGGGCACGCCCACCTCTCCATCGCCTTACCCGTGTGGACAAATTCACGGATAAGCCCTCCAGAATTTGCCCGTCAAACCCGGAGCGCGCCGATCAGGCCAGCTCGTGTGGACAGGCCTTTACCCCTACAAATGACATGGAAAGGTCATCCACACAGAGGGTGTGGAGAATATGATTGGATAACAAAGAATATCCTAGTTACAGCCAATGAAACAATGTAATTCAGCATTGGGCATTAGTGTACTTAGCACTCTCAACCATTTCTTGCAGGCAGTCCTGTTGACTCTAACCTTGAATAAAGGTTTTGTCAAAAATGCCTGAAATCGGTGCATCAAAAATTCAATCAATGACAGCAGTTTCCCTGAGTTCACTTGAATGAATTATTTTAAGAATACTTCGGCCCTAAAGCAGTGTCACATACCTTCTCTAGTCACCAATGAGGCCTCAGCAACTTGGGTTAGGTTTGGTTAAACGGGGTTGAATTAGGTCATAACGCCATTAATTTGAATTTAAAATAACGATGGGTAGGTAACGTTGAGATCCAGTGGATGAGATAAGGGCCCAGCACCCTGGGTTAATTAGGTTAGGTTAGGTTGCAACTTTTTCTTTTAATTTCGAGTACCTTTAGTTAGGCCCAGCACTCTAGGATATGTAGGCTGAACAATTCTTTGTACTGTATTTCACTAATTTTAGGCTTATCCCCACTCCAAAACCTCACTTTACCACTGTGGTCCCCCATAATTGTGGGATAAATGGGGGTCCTATAGTATACATAAAGGTACTACAGCTACCAAAATGAACAATAAGAAACGTTCAAAGAACACATTAAAATGGAAAATCATATTTTCTGGACCACAAATATGGGTTAAAGTAAAAATGTACCCAACGTCTATGAAGCACCGACTCACTAATTGTTACAGATCGGCTCGTCACATTTCTGACCATCAGAAATCTGTACCCTTGGCTGCCGGTTATGCCTAAGCTAACCTAGTTGGCACAAGACACGGCTAATAGGTTTATGACACTGATAATAGGTTTCTGATGCATATGTTAACCTAATTACAAAAGCAGGGAATACCTATACAACACACCATAGCGACTATCCTTGTAACGACAAACATAACAAACTTTGTAGTGAGCGAGCATGCCTCACTACGGTGAGGATGACAAGCAGCTAACAAGATCTTTCGGGTGGCAGTTCACGACTTCACGTTCAGGTTCAGGTTGGTGGTTGAGGATTTGCCTTTCCAACGGCGCCTCTATTATTCGTGTGGTGTTTTCCTATTTCTGAATAGTTCCTTCTCTTATTTCCCTTTTTTATTATTATTTTTCTCAACATGTAACTTAAGATTTCCTTTCTCTGATCAGTATTAATTGTCACTGAATAAAAACTTTCCAACTATTTCATATGTATCCTCTTCACGTGATTGTTTAGTTGAACTCAATATAAACGTAACTTCTTTACGTTCTGTATTTCTGGCAAAATAACGGAGGTAGAGCTGACATTTCCTCCATTGTGCCTCTTTATGATATTCAGTTTTAAAGTAATAGTTCTCCGCACGAGAAAAATCTAGTAAAGCACAGATAAAATACATTTCGGACATTTAAGTACATCTAAACCCTCAAATGTCAAACAAAAGAAGCACGGAATTATGGAAATCACAAAAGTATAAAGAAAGAAAAATTATGAACCACGATAAACATATAAACAAGAAAATGCTATAGAACCTGTTTTGTAATTAAATCCCAAAGGCAAAACCTCACTATAAAAATGCTATAAAACCTGTTCTGTAATTAAATCTCAATGCCAAAACCTCGCTATTTCTTTATGAAGATAAATAACAAAGAAATTCTTGCTGTTCTCTCCCGTTCCACCCGCCCCCCTCCCTCCCTCCCCGGCTGGCACCTGGTTACACCTGTACAGACCTATAATTCTATATATCACAAATGATAACAATATTAATATACTTGACTTAAACTCAAGCCACGTACAAACACAGAACGCAGATATTACAAAGCCAGTAATGGTGCATTATCAGCAATTTTATATAATAATTTATAATATAAAGTATTGTGATTACGACCATAATAGCTATATCAACACACACAATATATATATATATATATATATATATATATATATATATATATATATATATATATATATATATATATATATATATATATATATATATATATATATATATTATATATATATATATAGACACACACATAAGCAACAGGAATCGGGTATGACCGACAGCAATCGATCTTTTAAGTGCAGATGAATAATAATGCAAGCAATAACAGTAAAAAGGAAAAAAACACACTGGATACAACCTGTTAATGCAATGCAGACGACCTAAATTTACAGTTTCACGACCGTTTACAAATTACTGGGCTGTCTGAATGGAATGACAGACGGAAGGAAGAGCTTTTCGTCACTACCTAGCGGTTGCTAAATGAGTGGCATGAATGGGGCCAGACAAAAATGGTATTCAAGCAATTAGGTCTTGCAGAAGGGTACTCCTTCAGTGGGATTTACGATCTAAAAAAAATCCCATTGCAAGTTGACAATCTCATGACATACACGATGTCATGGAAAAAAATATTAAGAAAAAGGCAATGAACAGTAATAACATATTCCAGGCTGCCTATTCTATTAAATAAATTAATAAAAATAAAAATATAAAAACAAAAATTTAAAAAAGTTAAACCACTTGCGTCATAGCAGAGAAGATAAAGGGGAAGGTTAAACTCAAAGAAATCACCTCGCCATATACAAGGAAATGATTTATATACGGAGTGTTTTGTTAAACTTAAAATGACTGCATTTTGCCTCGCAGAAATAAGGTCGCTATGACCTTACCAGAATACTTATTTTCTAGTCCAATACTTTCTCTCTCTCTCTCTCTCTCTCTCTCTCTCTCTCTCTCTCTCTCTCTCTCTCTCTCTCTCTCTCTATCTCCTCTCTCTCTCTCTCTCTCTCTCTCTCTCTCTCTCTCTCTCTCTCTCTAAGACAGGCTTACCTCAGATTTTCACCTGAAAACAACACGGAAAAGGAATAATGTTGCTGGCGACAAAATTTCATCTGGGTCACTGCATTCCAAGTACTGTACTGGTATTTACATATTTAAATTGGGTGAAAATCTTCTTTACATATAAGAATTATTCATTCGTCACTTTCGCGTCCATTCTTTTTTATTTTATTTTAACTTCCACCGAGTTTTTTAAATAATCGAAAACAATAACTCTTCGGTATTCCACATACTTAGCAAGGGTGAGGTAAATACTGCGCCAACTGGTCAAAACACTTGGGCACTTTGGTTGTTTGCACTTTTCAAAGTGGGGTCAAGGGTCGCCACAACCCTACTACTACTACTACTACACACACACACACACACACACACACACACATATATATATATATATATATATTATATATATATATATATATAGATATATATATATATATATATATATATATATATTATTAGGCACCCAGCCCTATATATATATATATATATATATATATATAATATATATATATATTATATATATATAGGGTATATATTGGGCTGTTGCCTTGTATAATAAGGCGCCCTTTGAGGTAATGTTAGACTTGCGATAATCGTACGCTAAGTCAGTTGGTTATGCACTTCCATACTCATTGGAGTGTCTTGGGGTTTGCTGATAACTTACGAAGTGGTTATGACGATGATGTGTTAAACTCATGATGATATCTTTCTGATGTGAGGTTTCTAGTAGAAAACACGAAGTATAAAAAATAGTTCTATTTCTCTGAGATTACATGATGAATATAGAATTGTTTTTAGCAGGTCTTCTAATGACGATGGCTTGATCGCTTCTGCCAATGATGATGGCTAATTCTGTTCTGTTCCTACCATCTCGGTTACAAGTCATCAAGGAAGCAGACAGTAACTCAAACATATGAATGTACATACAAATGAGACACATTAGAAATCACGTAGGCCGTTTGAATTATAGGTCACGGTAGTTGTCTCAAGCAGGAAGCTTGGACTAATGTTTCAAAACAAATGAATGACCACAGATGACGGCATGTCAACTTAGCCTACTTTATTGTATACGTCATCTTTATCGTCTCTGGTCTGATCACATTCCTGCAAGCAATCTGGTTGACCTCTTTAGTTTTAGTTTTTTTTAATATATATGGAATAACATTCCATATTTTTATTATGTAATCACTTACATAAAAGCTTGGTCAGCTACAAAACCAACCACTGAATATTACTCAAGCTTGACTTGCATTTGACTTATAGGAGTGTGATACAGACACTATGTGAATATATATAGATATATGAAAAATACTTGTACACAAATACAGATTCAAGTAATAAGATATAAGACATAATATGCATATGATGATATTCGTAAATAATAGTGATCACGTGATATATACTGATACAGTTTTTCACTTCATCTCATTAAGATACATATGCTACAGAAAATACTAATGTACTCTGATAATTGCATAGAATAAAGATTAACATGATAAAAATCATATTTTAACTGATAAAAGTTCATATATAAAGTGATAAAAATGATTAATTTTTTATGCTGATTGATTCGTTGATTTTTATGCTAACTGTTATATATCTGCAGTTATTGGTAAGATAAGAGGTAACAGATTGATTACAGGCTACCTGATTTATTTATACATATGTATATGGATTCATATAATTATGATTAATATATGTGCACTTAATACAACTGATTCACATAAACGACTAATCTAAGTGATTAATCTAGGTGCACTTTAAATAGATTCCTAGTGCGTACACACAAAGATATATTTCGATTCTGTTATTTATGATAATTTATATGATAGATTCCTAGTGCGTACACGCAAAGATATATTTCGACACTGTTATTTATGATCATTTATATATAGGATACATGATACTTTATATATAGGATACATGACCGAGGTTATACTACTACACATTTAACTAGCGTTCGAACAACTTTTCGTCCATTACACAGTTCCAGACAACCACCTATAGCCAAATGAAATGGCCAATTCCAAATGGTTAAAACAAGGGGAAAATTGCCTGGTCAGGGTCCAACGTTCTATTTTGCGCTCATACTTGTTCTCTGCATCCTAAGCCACATGAATACGTTCGCGATGAATAAAATCATCCCCAGCACGAGTCCTTTGCCAGCAACGTAGAGTTGAATATCCTTCTGGTCGTAATTGTCGGAAGTATGTCCCTTTTGTAGTCGATTTCCGACAGCCGCCGGAGCATTCCGCATCAAAACGAGATTAACAACGGGATACGGGTGTCGGTCGAAGAAGTCCATGAAATAAGCTTGTTCACTTACGATGGCGCTTATTCCTTTCACATTTTAGGCGGTTGTTACTTGACTGCAATCGGCCGCAGCGACGAACGATTTTTTGAAGTTGCGATGTGAAACTCTCGTACTGCAGGATACTGTAACCAGGTTCCATTAATCAGCCTGCAAGTGAAATTATACTTGTCACAAGGGCAAAGTAAATTCAGACAACATCAAATACGGGAGGGAGAAAGCCTTTAAGAACCAGACTTAACCCACATGAATTCGCTGATATTTTATGGAATTCAAAAGAGTCAGCTGTACAAACTTTTTTATCCATGGCATTAACAATGAGTGAACCTATCCAGGTCTATGATGACCTTTAAAAATATCCATAATTATAAAAAATAAACAGATATCAATACGAATCCCAAAGAAAATTCGATATTACTGGTAGTAAGTTACTAGACAAAGAAGTGTGAAACGGAGCTGTTTGTAAGATTGCCAGGCAACATAAGAGTCAAAGAGAATATTAATCATGATTCTGTATTTCCCTATGCTTACTGAAATTAAGTTATGATAAAATCCGATCCTATGTGCCCCTAACAAAAGTTTCATATTCAAATTTCTCGCGCGCATCCTCTGAGGTTAATTTTTAAAACTTTATTAATAGGCAGGAGATGCAATGAAAGAACCCACTATGTAACAATTCTCCTCATATAAACTTTGGGTTTTTCAAGAAAATGTGACATTTTCACATGAATGTGATTTACTTGAATTGTAATAGACTAATGTTGCAAGTAAATATTTCATATCCATGACTTGATACTTCTAAATGTCCGTTTA
Organism: Macrobrachium nipponense; assembly: GCF_015104395.2. Taxonomy (NCBI): domain Eukaryota; kingdom Metazoa; phylum Arthropoda; class Malacostraca; order Decapoda; family Palaemonidae; genus Macrobrachium; species Macrobrachium nipponense. The sequence goes on along the minus strand of NC_061088.1, from coordinate 16,648,434 downwards.
CCAATGTCATAAGCTGAATTATTGACTCTGTCTATGAGGTTCAGAAAAAATTTGTTCATTTTGATGTTATACAAATTCTGTTTGCTTATTTTGTTCATTAATTTTAAAACGATTGCAAGTCCTTAACTAAAGTTGCATTGCACATACGGATAGACACTTGTACCTAACGTCTGCCTTGCCCATGAGAAGTTCGGGCTAAGCATTCCTCTCTCCAGCCAACCTGCTTTGCAAGCGGTTTATCGAGGTTAAAAGGAACAATGATGATTCGGCAATGATGACGTTGTCACCTGGCAGGAGATTGCTCTCAGCCAGCTTATGCGTTACGTTACTTGCTGTAATAAATACGACTTTAGTACTTTCAAATGATATTTTTTTGTTTTAATACTCCACCCACATGAGAAGAATGTCTGAAAAAAAAACAGTACCAACATTGGACAATATATTAGTTTCATGTAGGAAATCTGCATGATTGTAAATAAATGTAATTATGTTAAATTAGATATTCCTTATTCAAACTAATGAAAAAAGGTTTCCATACAAATTCTATATATATTATTTGCCCTGTAAGATCCATATAGGATTATTCCATAGATATTCATTTTCACTTCTAGACTTCCTGACTTTAAAATCTATTTTATTTTATTTTATTTTATTTTATTTATTTATTTATTTTTTTTTTATTGACCACGAATATAAATCACCGGGACAGACAATATGTCAGTAGGTTTTGATATGTGTTTGAACTTTTAGCTTATTTGTCATTACTAAAGCGTTAAGTTAGAGTTCAAATCTTTACGCATATATATTTGGATATTTAATTAACCTATGGTTATGTTTTGCTTATTGATTTTATTGTGATTCCTTTTTTGTTATAATTTGTAACCCTTCCAACATCTTACGGAGTGTATTATATCGACTCCACTTGTATCCATATTTATTTTATTTTTTATATTTATTTATTTATATATATTTTTTATATATATTTGATAAATTAAATGGCTTGAATATGTGGAAAAGTGTTCTAGCGGCGTACCGTATAAGGCTACTTGCGGTATCAATTCTATAGATACAAGATATGAATGATAAAGGTATTTAAAACCGTGAGAACCGCTATAATCCAGTTCGGATCCATATCACGAGTTGTAACACGAAAGACATGACACTTTTTTATTTATCCGTTCTACCAAACCTATTGACCCTGGGTGATAAAATATAGTATTAGTTTTCTTAAAGGAAAGGAATTCACACAACGAGTTAAGGAGATTATTATTGATTTACACCACCCGAGTCAGAGATTATTATGTGTTGAATTCCATGTTTATTGATTTAGTCCTAGCGCACTCAATTGCGGTGTTTGTTTTTAGTGCTATTAATCCTATATAACGTGTCAAGGAACTATTAACACTAAGAAGTGTTTATTTCCTCTATCAGACTCGTAATTCTGTTAATAATTCTACGTATATTCTTTCAAGAATTGATTGACACAGGATAGTCCCCTAAACTGACAGGTGTCTTAGTGTATCCCTTGTTTTCATGACATGGGTTACAATTAGTTATGTGCTTTTTATTGTAAGCATTGTAGGCCAGTAAAACAGTGATTTGGCTTTCTGTGACATAATAGAGAACCCTGGATGACGGAATGCAACCAGTTTAGGACGATTGGTACGAAAGAGATTATTACTACTACCTGGTCATTAGTCACCTGCTGTGTTCTTCGGTTTTCTTCGTCACGGACCTACATATGATATTATATTTGATTACATAATTCTAATACACATACTTTAAATATATTTTTGCTTTAGGGTTTCCGTTCGAAGTGTTTATTGCTTTGCTTAGCTGCTGACCCTGTTTCCGTTCGAAGTGTTTATTGTTTTGCTTAGCTGCTGACCTTGTTTCCGTTCGAAGTGTTTATTGTTTTGCTTATTGCTGTTGACTCTTGCTTTGTTCAGTTTGTAACAGTTCGGCGCTCCAACCCAGATATTCAATGCTCGCGATCTCTTGGGTTAATGAATTTTCTTGTTAAGATACGGTTTTAACAATAGGCACGGATGTTTCTATATCTTTTAGTCCAATTAATGGTTCTTTGCAGTATGGTGCTAGATTGCGGGATAATGCGTCAGCTATGATATTTGCTTTCCCAGGTAGATATCTTAACTTGGCTCCAAAGACCTGAATGATCATATGCCAACGAGTTCCTTTGGGACTGCGATTAAAGCCTTTGAAAAACTCGGTAAGTGACTTATGGTCAGTAAGGATTTAACAGGATAGCCGTGGATTATGAACTTAAAATGTACTAGTGAGTTAACGATACCTAGCCCTTCCTTGCCTATTACTGCATATTTACTTTCAGAGGGCTTTAGTTTACGTGAATAAAAAGCTATAGGAAAGAACTGTTTATCATATTGCTGAAGTAGTACCCCTCTTACCCCTTGGTCTGAGGCGTCTGTTGCAATAAAAAAAAATCCTTATTTAAATCAGGGATTTTAAGTTAGGTGAGCTGCATTATTCCGCTTTTTAAGATATCGAACGCCTGTTGATGCTTTTTAGACCATAATAAATCTACGCCCTTCTTCGTAAGATCTGTTAAAGGAGCTGTCATGATTGAAGAGTTACATATTTACATATGATTGTAATACCCACTACAGCACAAAAGTGCTGTATCCCCCTTTTACGTTAATAGGTACCGGAAGTTATGAATAGCCGACACATTTCCATGGACTACTTTAGACCTTGACTAGACACATAAAACGTAAAACGTAAATAAACATGTTCGGTTTTTAAAAAATCACATTTAGATATTTTACTCTGAGATTATTTGTCTTTGTTTCTGTAGCACTAGCTCTATTTTATGTGAATGTACTTCTAAGGTATTAGAAAAGATTACAAGACCAACCATATAAGCATGTAGGGTATCCCCTAAAAGTCTCCAAACACTATATTGTAATTGGGGCGCAATGTAAGCCGGAGGCATACATAAAAATTGATAATGTCCCCTGAGTGTGCTGAAAACGGTGTATGAGGTACAATCACTTAGGTAATGGTATCTGGTGAAAGCCTTTAAGTAAGTCCAAGCTGGTGAAAAAAGAAATTTATTCTGGACTAACAAAGATAAGATATCATCGGTACATGGCACTGAAAAACGATCGGGAGTCGTTTCCTTGTTTAAGCGACAGAAATCTACGCAGATACGCCAAGTCCGATCTTTTTTGGAATGACGTTTGAGGGAAAAATTATATGGGCTATTTGATTTCCTAATGACTCCTATTACTAACATTTTCTCAACTTCGTCATTTATCTCTATTTTGACATTTTATTGGGAGTCTATACGAAGGTACGTATATAGCTTTATGTTTGTCCTTAGACCGTATTTTGTGTTAAATGACATCCGTTTTCCCCAGAGATCACTCGCTAGTGGAGAAACATCCTGATATTCAAATAAAAATAAAAAAAATTCTGCTGAATCACCTCTGCTTGAATGACTTTACGGATATTACTTTAGTTAGAGTATAAGAGAGATTCATCTATGACCGGTTGGGCGTGATTAAAAATTAGCAACAATAAAAAAAAATGCGATATTTATATGTATAGGTTTTGTGGATTACTAGATTAACTTGTTGCTGCGAGTCAACCGTGTCTAGGGCTTTGTTCGTGGAAATTGTTATATTTCAGAGTGTCGGGAAGGATTAAAATTTCATTTCCCAGCAAAGTCTTTTTACAAGCACTAAGACATTCGAGGATGCATGCGTCTCGAGATTTTGCGTGCAAACTGCGACTGCGGTTGTGGGAGAATTCTGTTGGGTCATTTGAACAATGTTACGATTTATGAGACAAATGATTAGTTCTTCTATATAAGTTATATGATTAACTGTCTCTTTTTGTTCAAAACGGATTTTGATATGTTTGAAGGTTTATAGAATTTTCCTTTGATAAACACGCCTTATTTTGCAGGACGTAAGGTAATGTTTTGTATACACATAGATGGATATCTTACAATTACGCTAGATACAGATCAATGTTTTTATAACTATAGAGGTATCTGTAAGCGCTCGCTTATCCGGACTTCTCAATAGGGAAGTTCGAACAATAGACGGTGAGTCCGTAAATACAGGATATTACGTGTACTAAAGGAATAAAACAAGATATTCTAATTTTTACGGCGCGTACAGTCGGGCTTAATCCACCAGTATTTATAATAACTTAATGTATTAAAATTACGAGAACCTGCTCTGATTACTTGATACGGTCGTGTGATTCATAGGGAAATTCCTTTTTAATTCAAAAAGGTATTGGCATGAAAAAAAAAGGTATGGTATAAATGATCCAACATCGTTTTTCCTCTCCGCTGAAGTCACTTATGTGGAATGTGCTATGCTTTGAACACTCCGCAGATTTAACTGACCCTGACCGTTGACTAGATCACACAGTAACCAAGTTTGCTTAAGCATGATTTGTTTGATTCTGATATTTAGGGCTACTGTTTACCATTGGCAACGTATTGTGTGTTTTTAGCACTCTGTTGTTGGTTACGTATAAAGCAACGAACGTACGAATGACGAACTATTAGGAATTGAGCGATTACTATTAAGACAAGTTATCTCTACTGCATTCAATATTAACTGTTTGTACTTGCTGTTGTTTACTTCATTCTTTGCTAAAATTTGAAATAGTGAGGGATCCTGGTCAGCGCATTTAGCCTAATGGAAGTTTTTTATAGACATGTCATTCCTTGCAATCCAGCCGTATTTTTTAAAGTTGAGTCATTGAGATTCAATTTTTTAAACATAACTCAAGGCTGAAACTGCGATCGGGACTTTGCAAAGGAGCATTTATTGTCCGGACCTGAAATAGTGTTACCTCTAATTTATCTAGATTTGTACGGGTGTTCCACTTATTTTTGTGTGTTTTCTAATCACTACGGTGCCTAACTACCCTATCCATGCATCTGTATACAGACGTCCACTGCGTAAACGCATATTCACTGTTTAATATGATTTGTTACGTAAAGGATTAATAATCACCCAAAATGATCAAATTAATACAGTATATGATTATGATATTTCAGGAGAACTTCCGGAAACAGACACTCAAAGATAAAAACTCGCAGTAGCGGAATCCCATTGATGTAGATAATTTCTGTAAAAAAAAGTAAGATTAAGAATGTCTCATAACTTCAGCCACAGGAATAACGAAAATTCGACCTGTAAGGAAACACTCAGTTACTCCAAATGAATAAAAAAATTGTACTTAGCTTGATTTTGTGGGAAGTCACGGTGTTGCGACAACGACACACGGCCTTGGCCCTCCATCTCTGTTTAGTGGATGACCTGGTTTGGCTTCAGTTTCCCTCGTGCGCATTGTTTGTTTGTTGGATGATTCGATTCCTTGAAGATCCGATGCTGAAGACGCGTTCGGTTTATTTCTTGAAGTGCTGGAAACGCTCACTAAACGATGATACTAAGTTGCTTGAAGAATCTCTTTCTTTCGTCGTCGTTGATTTCTGATATGATACATCATTCGTTATTCTTCTGAAGACGTTGAAGAGTTCTTGTTGTTTTCTGAAGTCGCTCACTAAACGATGATACTAAGTTGCTTGAAGAATCTGTTGCTTTCGTTGGCATTGACTTCTGATATGATACATTATTCATTATTCTGGTTTTTCTTCGGAAGACGTTGTAGAGTTCTTGTAGTAGTCTGCCACCAATATTAGGGCTGTTGCCTTGTATAATAAGGCGCCCTATGAGGTAATGTTAGACTTGCGATAATCTTACACTAAGTCGGTTGGTTATGCACTTCCATACTCATTGGAGTGTCTTGGGGTTTGCTGATTACTTACGAAGTGGTTATGACGACGATGTGTTAAACTCATGATGATATCTTTCTGATGTGAGGTTTCTAGTAGAAAGCACGAAGTATAAAAATTAGTTCTATTCTCTGAGATTACATGATGAATATAGGATTGTGCAGGTTTTCTAATGACGATGGCTTGATCGCTTCTGCCAATGATGATGGCTAATTCTGTTCTGTTCCTACCATCTCGGTTACAAGTCATAAAGGAAGCAGACAGTAGCTCGAACATATGAACATACATACAAATGAGACACATTAGAAATCACGTAGGCCGTTTGAATTATAGGTCACGGTAGTTGTCTCAAGCAGGAAGCTTGGACTAATGTTTCAAAACAAATGAATGACCACAGATGACGGAATGTCAACTTAGCCTACTTTATTGTATACGTCATCTTTATCGTCTCTGGTCTGATCACATTCCTGCAAGCAATCTGGTTGACCTCTTTAGTTTTAGTTTTTTATATATATGGAATAACATTCCACATTTTTATTATGTAACCACTTACATATATATATATATATATATGTGTGTGTGTGTGTGTGTGTATGTGTCCCGCGCGTGCGTGCGTGCGCGCGCGTGTGTGTGTGTGTGTGTGTAGTAGTAGTAGTAGTAGGGTTGTGGCGACCCTTGACCCCACTTTGAAAAGTGCAAACAACCAAAATGCCCAAGTGTTTTGACCAGTTGGCGCAGTATTTACCTCACCCTTGCTAAGTATGTGGAATACCGAAGAGTTATTGTTTTCGATCATTTAAAAAACTCGGTGGAAGTTGAAATAAAATAAAAAAGAATGGACGCAAAAGTGACGAATGAATAATTCTTATATGTAAAGAAGGTTTTCACCCAATTTAAATATGTAAATACCAGTACAGTACTTGGAATTCAGTGACCAGATGAAATTTTGTCGCCAGCAACATTGTTCCTTTTCCGTGTTGTTTTCAGGTGAAAATCTGAGGTAAGCCTGTCTTAGAGAGAGAGAGAGAGAGAGAGAGAGAGAGAGAGAGAGAGAGAGAGAGAGTGTATATAATATATATATTATATATATATATATAAATATATATATATATATATATTATATATATATTTGTGTGTGTGTGTGCGTGTGTGTGTGTGTGTGTGTACACAGAGGTGCTGGCCTGCAAGAGGTCTTTCGTAAAGAAACTTATTCAATGGCACCAATAACTTGGTGTAATGGTGAGGGTAAACTCTTTGTGATAGGAAAAGTTTTCTAGTTGGAATGATAGTTATTCGTGTCTGTGAACTGAATCGGGGTTACTGAAGTGATTCAGTATAATAAATATATAAAGTGTGGGTGAACCAAATCTTTCTGAATTTATGAAATTAAAAATAATTGCAATGTTGTCAAGTAGGCCTAAATCTCGTTTGCATTATCGCAAACAACCGCCATAACACATAAGCTAAAAAATGAACACAGGCAATATTTCCATTTGCCTTACAGGCTATTCTGGAGAGCAAGAGCCAGTGATAGCATAAAGGTAGTTTAATCTAAAAACAAACGCCATTCCATTTCCCTTTGGTCGTAAGGAATTTTCATGGATTCATTACATACGAAAATATATCATTCCGGCCCCGATGTTACTTTATGTTTACTATTTATATAATCTTTACATAGAAGTATATCATCGTATATCATTTTTAGTTCTTGAGCATATTTTTTCTTTCCTGAAATTTTTTTTTGTCTAATTGAATGTATGAATGGTTAGGGAAAAAATTAACGGAGTCTAAGGAAAATAGAAATATTCGTAGAGTTAATCGAACAGAAGCTGTAATATTTTTCTTCCACCATATCTGACGCTGACGCGGTCTGGCTCGAAGCCTAAAGCTTTAATGGAAGCATATTTTATGTCGTGGAACTTGAGATCGAAGAAACCATACTCCCAATCTTCCCTTTCCCGAGAAACAGTACACCAATCCAATTACAGGTGACAGGTGAAATACCGCTAAAGAAAAGATAAGAAAAAAAGTAGGTTTTTTTTATGATTCAGGGATTTTGTTTCGGTGAATCGTATTCATTGAATAAATGGGATTCTCTCTCTCTCTCTCTCTCTCTCTCTCTCTCTCTCTCTCTCTCTCTCTCTCCTCACTCTCTCTCTCTCTCTCTCTCTTTTCGAATTAGGTACTCTATCTTTGATTCTTTTTACGAATAAGGTATTGTCTTCATTCGTTTCACGAATAAGTTATTCTATCTTTGATTTTTTTACGAATCAGGTACTCTATCTTTGATTCTTTCCCGAGAAACAGTACACCAATCCAATTACAGGTGACAGGTGAAATACCGCTAAAGAAAAGATAAGAAAAAAAGTAGGTTTTTTTTATGATTCAGGGATTTTGTTTCGGTAAATCGTATTCATTGAATAAATGGGATTCTCTCTCTCTCTCTCTCTCTCTCTCTCTCTCTCTCTCTCTCTCTCTCTCTCTCTCTCTCTCTCTCTCTCTTTTCGAATTAGGTACTCTATCTTTGATTCTTTTTACGAATAAGGTATTGTCTTCATTCGTTTCACGAATAAGTTATTCTATCTTTGATTTTTTTACGAATCAGGTACTCTATCTTTGATTCTTTTTTACGAATTGTTATTCAATCTTCAATTCTTTTTGCGAATGACGTATTCTATCTTTGATTCGTTTTACGAATATGAGACCCCATGAATTATGGATTCTTTTTTACGAACCAAAGACCGAAAGGTGCTCAGGAACACGAAAATGTATAATGAGAATCTATACATGCGTGTAACACGCATCTACACTTATCCACACAAACGCACGCACACACACATTATATACGCACGCACACACACATTATATACGTATATATTCACACACGCTCTTGAACGAAAATTTCCACAGACACTCTTGGGGTCTGGAAGCTAGTGAGAAGGGATCCAAGTACATACGAAAGCCAGTGGAATGTGAGTGAGCAGTTCATTCCAATTCGACCAGGCTGACTGATGCATTCCATTCCAAATACCGGCGTCCCATTTACAATGGTCATCAAGAAGCTCAAATCCAATATTACCCTCTGCATCATCCTTTGGTTTTCTCCTCATCCTTTCGTTATCATTGGTGGTTAAACTCATCCAAACCTTGATGGTTGGCTATGGCCATTCTTTCCCAATATCTTATCATCTTCTTCTTCTTCTTCTTCTCTCTGATGCTCGCTACAATGCCAAGAAATGCTGGTTCCAACGGACAGCTGGTTGGAATGTTTTTGTCTGACATCAGCAATTGCTAGTTCCAACTAACAGCTGGTTGGACTGTTTTTCCCCGACACTAGTAAATGCTGGTTCCAACTAAGAGCTAGTAGAACTGTTTTTGTCCGATACCAGCAATTGCTGGTTCGAACTAACAGCTAGTTGGAGTGGTTTTTTTGTCTGACACCAGAAAATACCGGTCCCAACTAACAGCTGGTTGGACTATTTTTGTCTGACACCAGTTAATGCTGGTTCCAACTGATAGTTGGTTGGACTGTTTTTGTCTGACACCAGCAATTGCTGGTTTCCATTGATAGCATGTTGGACTGGTAAGCAGCGAACCAAAAGCGATCCACGTGAGCAGAGCGCTGCACCATTTACCAATGGGGATCACTTAGTCTAAAGGCATCTTGTACTAAAGTGAATAAGACATTAATGACCGAAAAATATACACCTGTAAGAAACAGAGCTCTTTGACGAACAGACAGCAGTGACTATCAATTTGAAGCTGGGACTTCTAACAGATGGGTTTCCGGTGTATCTCATAACGTTATCATAGCACGTTATATATTCAAGGCATTAACGAAGACGGTGGGAGGGACTAATTACTTAAAGCCCTAGTCAGCCCTCAGGCTTTCCTAATTACAAGACATCCGGCGGATATTATAATGAGAATCTATACATGCGTGTAACGCGCATGCGCACTTATCCACACAAACGCACGCACACACACATAAATATATATGAACTCCACACACAAGGAATTTCATCAAGTTTACTCAAGGTGACTAAAAATGGTCTCGATAATCTTAAGAAATTAGCAATAGGAAATCTTGCGATCACGCTAGCTGCTGGGTAAAACCGATCAAGCTGCTCATTCTCATATTGGGGACTTTACGGAATATACATGGATTTATTTTCTAGAAGAATAGTTTTCTCTTTTTTCTTCTTAACTGTTAGTTTATATATATATATATATATATATATATATATATATATATATATATATATATGTATGTATGTATGTATATATCTTAATCCCCTATTCCTACTACTTCCTTGGATCATTTTTTCTTCGGGCCTTAACTCCCTTTATGTAAGCATATTATCAGACCCACCGGCAAATAAAGATAATAAATAAATAAATAAAGATACAACCCAACTAGCTAAAGTATCAAAATAATTCTAAAAAATGAATAACAGCCTGAGAGTTAAAAATGTATTCATAAACTTACTTCTATCTGCATTTATTTATAACAAGTTTATACATTTGTAACTAAATAAATAAACTATGAAAGATTCAGGAAGTGTTAAAGAAAGAGTAAGTACGAATGACCTACTGTTTAATGTGAGTAAAAAATTTTGCGAGTTGGGTTTTTCATAGTGGACATGATGGCCTTAAATAATGACAAAAACTACAATACTATTTCACTATAATTTTCGTTAAATGACAAACACGAAAAGAAAACAATCTTCATTCATTCAAAAAGGTTAATCCGATAAAACCTGTTAATTTATAAACCAGCAGCTGTTCAAAATATTGGGTATTAGGTAACAATTCCTAACTTGAAGAAATGCAAAATTTAAAAATGAAACTCACCAAGAGTGAGTTTTATTCTTGCTACTCAAAAGGAATATCAACTGCTATGAAGACTCATTTTTCATTTTGGAAATGTCACCTACCAATCACTGAGGCTAGATTTACTGATTTTAAAATAAACGGCAAAGAGACCTTGAGGCAAATTGTCACTTTTAAGAAAACAAATGACATTATCTATATGCAAAGCAATTCCAGAATCCAACGGGAAAAGGCTCAAGGCCACATTACAGTACATCCTAAATATCATCATGTGTAGAACATTTGCCCATAAAAGTTTTCACCTTAAGCTTGTGATAGCCTAAAACCTAATTATCGAATATAACATTAGCCAAATAAAGGGAACGACCTCAAATCATAACGCCAGCTTCCAAAATAACTAGGAGCCTCACCTAAACCTTAGATATAATAACCCCCAAAAAAGTCATATCCGGTAGTTTTGAAGCCTCTTGCAAAATATAGTACATCAATCAATAACAGATATTCATCATCCAGCAAATTTCTTTTATTCCATTGGATTTCTAACTTTATTTAGACCCTTTGCAGCTTGCACAACGATGCTAAGGTTTCTTGCAAGTTTCCAAAACTCGTGACCTTTCCTAAGGCAAGGATATTAATCCTACACACACACACACACACACACACACGAGTGTATAAATTCAAAGCCAAGTTGACGGCAAAAATACCAAAAGGGGGGAAAAAAAAAAAACGTGATATTTCGTAAACGAAACACGAGACCTGCTGGATATAATGCAAACACGGCAAAGACACTGATGAATGTGAACTGCCAGCAGCTCAGGGGAAAATCCAATAGCTGCAGCGCTAGGAAGAGCCGGTAAAACTCACGCGCTGCATTGCAAAATGTGCTTTTGCAACTTTATCGCCATTTCGTTGCGTGACTCTATGAAAAGAGACAATGTGTCTGTCTTGAGAGAGAGAGAGAGAGAGAGAGAGGAGAGAGAGAGAGAGCGGACTTTATCAGCTTATTTTTTATTATGACTTTCTCACTTTGAATAATACGCAAGATACCAGTATTATTTCCCAAAATTCAGTCTAGTGTAATATCTAGTATTATATGAACGCCTATTCGCCCTTGATTATCTCTTAACGGTTCACTGAACGCCTTACATTAAATTCTTACAAGAGACGCTTGTTTATCAAAATGAAATCTTGAAAAAAAAATTTTCCTAATAATCCTAGCCACTGGAATTCTATGTGAACATCGAAATCTATTTGCTAAAGAGAGATGAAATATTTAGTCTTCTTGAGATATATAATATATATATAATATATATATATAAATATATATATATATAAATATATATACATTATATATATATATATATATATATATATTATATATATATACATATATATATATATATATATATATATATATAATATATATATATATATATATTATATAAGACGTTCCTGACATTTAAAAGTATTAGTATTAGAAATGTAAAGCGGAAGAAACAGCCAATGTGGGATCAACTGCCTCCATCTCCATACATGAATCTGCACGATTCTCCTTCTTAGTTTATTCATTTCTTTGTTGGTGCAGGAAATCCTTGACGGAGTCGGTGTCTTCCATGAAACTTTAACTTTGTTCTCTCTCTCTCTCTCTCTCTCTCTCTCTCTCTCTCTCTCTCTCTCTCTCTCTCTCTCTCTCTCTCTCTCTCTCTTTTTCTCGATGAATTTCATTTACTGAAGACAGCTGTAGTATGTTTCCCTTAGAGAAGAGATTTACTAGAATTTTAAAATTTATAAAGGAACTGGTTTCCCGTCTATTTATAACAATAATAATAATAATGGACACAGGTTTCGGTGTCGAAAATGATGACACTGGTTTCAGGTCCACTATAATATAATAAGGCTATATTATTGTGGACCTGCAACCAATAATAATAATAATAACGAAGATGAAAGCATTTTTATCTCCCAGTCAATTTACCTGTTAGAAATATCCATCAGAATAAACAATGACTATGGACACACTGCCGTATGTGTATTGTGTGAGGAGAAAAATAAACTGCATCTCTGGTTTTGTTTGTAATACATGATGCGCAAAATGAAATAATACTGTTCATATAATTATTTTATACCATCACCATAAATAAAATTATCATTCAGCTAATTATATTTCGTGATGCAAAAACTGAAACAATTCTCAAGATGCTTATGTAACTTATAATGCAAAAAAGATGTTCCTTTTAACCTCGATAAGAGAGACTTCGTGGAACACCCCCCCCCCCCAACCCCCCCCCCCCCACAAAATACACCCGTGAAAAGGATACAAGAAGATGTCTCGCCTAATCCTGTTGCAAGAGAGAGAAGCCTTTTGCATCCTCGACATTATCATACAGCCAGGAGATTGCATTGCCCTAATCTCGTTTTTCGCTTCGTCGTATTTTTGAGCCAACTCGTTTAACGGTGACGAAGAAAACGAGTAGAAAATGCGCCGAAGAAGTCGAGTTTTCTGCACAGCTTATAATAAGGCCACCGAAAGTACATATACCTCTCTGTCGTCTCGGTATAATGCTGTATGAGCCGTCCCCCATGAAACTTTACCCACGACCCAGTGGTGGCCTGGACTATATCGTTGCCAGCCGCACGATTATATCTAACTTTAACCTTAAATAAAATCAAAACTACTGAAGCTAGAGGGGTGTAATTTGGCATGCTTGATGATTGGAGGGTAGACGATTAACATACCAATTTGCAGCCATCTAGCGTCAGTAGGTTTTAAGAGGGTGGACAGAAAAAGGGCGGACGAACAGACAAATAGCCATCTCAATAGTTTTCTTTTGCAGAAAACTAAAAATGAGCCTTGCTGTGAAACCATTCTTGTTCCTGTTCAATTCCTTAAGCTTTCTGTAATTTTGACAAGAGTATATGCCTCAGCCGAGGTACTTAACAGCTCGTATCATTTTGGTTGTTCACATAAGCGGTGCACACTGCGTGAATTTTGTAACAAGGTCTGTGACCTTGCCCTTAGACCTTGAGAAAACATATTTAGCAAAATCTCAACATATGAACATTTACTACTATGCTGTCAATACAAAGACGAGGTTGAGAATATTAATGACGCCTGTAGACCTTGAGAAATCATATTTAGTAAAATCCCAACTATTAGATATTTACTATTATGCTGTCAATACACAGACGTGGTAGAGAGTATTAATGACGCCTCTACCGGTAAAAAAAAAAATTGCAAAAGACCAAGGCTATTTAGTTACAGTGGCAACGGTTCATATTGAAGACGAGAATAAAGCAAGGAATGTAGGCTTCCCAATAAGCCCAATGGCCAAACATTCACGGGAAATGCCCAATGCCCAAAGATAATGGGCGCGCAATCGAAGAGTTTTACTCCTCCAGCTGTTGTAAAATTACGTTTTACGGCGCCCTTATCAGAGGTGGGAACGAACTCGAGAAATACGAAGTCTCATTTAGAGTCGTAGGCTTTTGTTGAATTTTCCTTGCATTTGCGTAAGAATTGCTACTTTTATTTTTATGGGCAATTTTCATCCCAGTTTTTTCTGTATGGCGTCATGTTCTGCTGACGCAAATAATAATATAAATATATAAATATATATATATATATATATATATATATATATACATATATATATATATTCATACATATATATATACATATATATATATATATATATATATATATATATATATATATATATATATATACATATAGTATATATATATATATATATATATATATATATATATATAGTATGTATATATATATATATATATATATATATATATAGATATATCTTAACTTCTTCATTATCACTATTATACCTGAGCAGAACGACCCAACACCAAATTCAAAGGAACTTTAAACCTATCAGGGGAAAACTGAATGTATGAAAATTATCACTAAAATGCAAGGATGCATTATATATTTCACCTGTGCATTGCTCAAAAAAACACGTATGCATATCAAGGACTTCATGTCTCGTGAAGGTAATTATTAATGAAGATTTAATACTAACTCAAAGTTAATTTACGACCAGTTTTCTCCGTTCTATAGCAGGACTTCTTATCTTCATTATGTTAGCGTTAAACAGAAAAATATAAAGTCTGTTAAGTCACGTGAATTCCTTTAATAACAGAATATTTTAGCCTTAACAAAAGTAAGGGTTTGTTATACCATAAGCAAATGAACATAATTTTGTATAAACGACTTGATTTTAAGATTTTTTTTTCGGTTGTGTTCAATGAGGAATGTGGAAAATCACACTAAAGCATAGAAAATAGACCTTATATACGGAAATGTTACGTTTTTGAAACAATTTACCAAACAGGAACGATTTCCCTGAATTGTGAAATTAAACTCTTTAACTTGTTTGTTATTACAGGAGAAAGATGAATAGATGAAATTAACGTATTGCAAAAGGGCAACGAATGGACTGAACATTCAACTTTAATGAAAGCTGAAATAAGTTTGTTTTTAATCTCCACCTTTTTATCCTTCTCTGTATCTGGCGCGCACGATATATCTCTTAGTTTGCAGGTTGTCTATAAAGTGGGATAGGTTAGGTACCGCTTTGATGTACCAAAAAAAAAAAAGAAAAAAAAACTATTTGAGCACTGCGATTTTTGGAACAGCCCAAAGAATCGACAACAACAACAAGAGATGGATTTTTCCAGAGATCATCATCTATCTCTCCTCTTTCGCCATCCTGGATGTATTTCGAAAATGCTTTACGTCACGCCTATGATACATTGCAGTTTTGAACCACGATCAAGGAAAGCATAATCTATCTGACGCTTTCTGGGGTATATATATAATATATATATATATATATATATATATATATATAT
>NC_061088.1:16620432-16625432 GCF_015104395.2 Macrobrachium nipponense | reverse complement strand
ATTACTGAGGTCTTCTGTGGAAACAAGAACTTTTTACACAGTGAATTTGTTATTTTGGAGTGCATACACACAGACGCACACACACACAATATATATATATATATATATATATATATAGATATCTATATAGATATATATAGATATATATATATATATATATATATATATATATATATATATATATCAGATATCTATATATATATATATATATGTATATATATTATATATATAATATATATATATTTATAGATAGATATACATATATATGCATACATACATATGCATATAAAAGTTATATATGTGGTGGTATTTGGTAGACAGTTGCCCTACAACAGCCTAAGATAGCAGCAGGACCAACACAGTCAAAAAAGAAAAAAAAAATCAGTTGCAGCAATGACATCAAAAGAATGGAAACAAGCCCAAGTAGGAAACAGGGGCACTGTCGCAAAAAAAAAAAGGGAAAAGAAGTTAGCCTCCTTACTTTGACCGAATACATATTTCCTTTTCCAAATCCCTGTGCCAACTGTAGAATGATATTTATAGCCGTGGCTCCCGAGAAGAGCGGATCTTCGGATACCGCAAGATCTACAAGGAAGGGCGGATAAACCGGATACCCTAAGTGGGATTTACGAATGGGATATTCAATTTCTAGGAATCCCCTGATGCAAATCCCCCCACCACCCCCACAGGGGATATTACACAGAAAGCAAGATTGCGGTTCCCCCTTACTAAAAAAACAAATAAAATGAATAGAATAAAAAATAAAAAGATAACTATACACAATACCGCTTTCACGAACATGTAAGTGAGGATTTATAAGTGGGATATTAAATTTCTAGAAATCCCCTGATGCAAATCCTCCCTCCCCTTCCCCGCGGGTAATTAAACGGAATAACAGGATTGCGTTTCCTGTAAAAAAAAATAAAAAATAAAAAAATAACTGCACAAACAATGCAGCTTTTCTAAACGTAAGTATTCGCGACTATTTCCAAGCACCGGAATTCTCTTCTCTTTCACAACCTTTCAAGGGGCAAGACTATCGCTCCCTCCGGGCGTAAACCCTACCCTATTGATCTCTCTGTTCTATTTGTTTATTTGTTTATGTTTCACCTACTGAAACAAATATGAAAACTGTGCCACAAATACAGCTTTTAAAAACACTGGAATTCTCCTCCAGCTTCCGTTTTCCCAGAATTTACAACCTTCCACCTTTTTTTATTGTTTTCGGATTGGACTACACACGGCCATTATAAAAATACCTGTAATTTTAGCTAGCCTTTTGAAAGCACGGCCTCTTACATGAAAAAAACACTTAGTGGTTTATTCAAATTCTAAGGGAGCATATAAAATTCAACACAAAGGTTTACGTGTGTGTTTGTGTGTGGGGGGTGGGGGCGGTTAGTGATTTTCCAGCCTTTGTGTATATGAATCTGTATTTTTTTCCTCCTGTGTATTATTTTTCTTCTGTAAATTAACAAGCAACGGAATTAAGAGGAGTAAAAGGATAAGTTTAAAATTTCAGTTAGTAATTTCTCTCTCTCTCTCTCTCTCTCTCTCTCTCTCTCTCTCTCTCTCTCCTCAGCAGTTTGAACCTTTCCGTAAAAAAAAAAAAAAAAAAATGGCATTTATGCAAGTAATGGGACACTAAATCTGATCGTTAATGAGGCTTTTAATGTTTATAGAAAATTAATACAAACGACTGCAATTAATATTCTCAATTAGCAATTACCAATAACCCAGTTATCCGAACGGGTCAGAGTAATCATTCGGAAGTTGGTAAATAATATTCAATTCGCCAAAAGATTTTGGCGTGGACCACATATTCTATGCATATATATATATTATATATATATATATATATATATATATATATTATATTTATATATATATATATATATATATATATATATATATATATATATATACATATATATATATATATATATATATATATATATATAATATATATATTTTAACATTTTCACGTATATGGGTATCTATCCAATGATACACAATGATTCTAACATTTTTTAATTTTTGCAATCACTGGTGTGTTAAAGGCAAAAGTGAATATAGTCATTGTGCGTGCGTGTGTGTGTGTGTATGACAAAACACATTTGGAAACGGAAAGGAAATATACAAATGATACACATGTATATACAAACGAGAGAGAGAGAGAGAGAGAGAGTTTATTACAAAGTACACAAAAGAAGGACATGTACTTGTTTTAATGTAGGTTCAGAGAGAGAGAGAGAGAGAGAGAGAGAGAGAGAGAGAGAGAGAGTATGGTCCCCTTCCATTTGAGAGTCAGTCGCATCTGCTGTATATCAAAAAGCCATTACTGTGCCCATCTACTCTGCAAAATGGCAGCGATACGAAAACAGGAAAAAATCGCTTTATCTTTTGGGAAAAACCGTGCCGAGGCTTTGAACTTTAAAATACAAACAGAGACCGATAAAAATGCCCGAAATAAAGGGGGGGGGGGGGGGGGTGGGGGGAAGAGAAGAACAATAAATCCCACAGTTTTTCGGGTAACAATAAATTTTGCAAGACAAATCTCGTGTTGATGCAACAGGTAACTAGAAAGCATTCAGCGAGAGAGAGAGAGAGAGAGAGAGAGAGAGAGAGGAGAGAGAGAATCTTTCTACTCTGGGAGACGCTTTTACTTGATTGGACCCGCAAGAACACATACATACATATACATATTTACACATAAGCATACACACATTTTTCTTTATTAACATGAAGATTTTTCCACTCCGAAGAAAAAGTTTACATTACAGTCACTGATATATTGATACTTCGCCAGGTGAACCATGTAAGAACCCCATTTGCAAACACCCGCCCCGGCACCCCCCCCCCCCCCCCCCCCCCACACCCCCCCAAAGACAAAGATTACCAACTTTACGCACATCTAAGGGAGGGTTCCCCATCTGTGCCTGGGATACGCCCAACACACCAGGCGTCATTCCTAGATACTATCTGGAAAATCTTCGCCTCTCGTAATGCAAATTAAAAGGAAAAAATCTAAATATATCTTAAAATCTAATCATAACTTCTCCAACCCGTCGCCTATTTTTAATGCTTTTACTCTGAATTCCATCAATAACTTTTTGAGGTCAGGATATATATGTCGGCTCCCGACACAGTTTCAAAAACGAACAGAACTTTCTTCGTCAGTGTCCCAAATAGCCATAATTTTCGCTTACTCGGGGAGTAAGCCGATAAACTACTTTGTTGTTGTTGTTGTTGATGATGAGGGGTTAGGAAAGCCTAAAAAGGCCTGAAAATGTGTTTTGCGTTGAGTTAAAGACAGGAATTTCAGAATAGGATATTTACGATTTATTCATTAGAATGAAAATGTAAAAAATAATTAAGGCGCATGTTAAACAGTACAGAAAAATAATTTCCTATAAAACATAGCCTATTTATTTTAATTTTCGTTGGTGAAACAACGCTCTATTTGACAGCAGATTTTAAAGCACGCGGTCTGAGTAAGCTGGAGGTCAGATCACGCCTTGTATTTTTTTATTCAAAATTCAAATCTCATCTCCCTGAAACCTCTTGTGGGAAGACAGACAGACAAAGTGTACTTTGCTGGTGTATGTAAAAACAACTTTTAGAACGATCTGGTATTTAACTGACTTGTGTGTGTGTGTTGGCTTTGTTTATAAACATTTGAGTGCTGAGTTCACTGATGACAAAAGAATATATGAGAATGTGTACAGGCAGCAACAATATCGAAGTACGGAAAACTAACGTCTGTAATGTGAAGTGAGACTTTATGTAAAACTAATAATGTAGGTACTCTAAAACAAAGAGAGAGAGAGAGTATTTAAATGTTTCAAAAAACTCCCAAGAAGTTCTAATACTTCCAAATCCCTTATGAATCCAGTAGCGTGTTGTATTTCCCACACCGGGCATGAAGTACGAACATTCCCGAACGATGTTATCAGCGATAAAGCAAAACAATAACGACATAAAAATAAAAAAAATAAAAACCTATTTATATGTAAAGGACATTTACTGTATTTCACACACCTCCAATTTTCGTTTAGGGAGATTATGGAAATGCGCCGCTGTGCCACTCCGGTGTTTTATAGGTAACGGTTTCATCCATCTCCTTTATATCAGTATCGGGATGAACTGCCTCTAAGGAAGAATGGCAGGATTCAATTCCTGGCAGAAAGAGAGAGAGAGAGAGCTCTTAGAAGAGGAGAGATGTTCTGAAGTTGCCATCAACTTTCTGTTTAGTGCTCTGAAGTTCCCACCAACTCCCTGTTTAGTGATCTGAAGTTGCCCTTAGCTCCCTGTTTAGTGTTCTGAAATTGCTAACAACTTCCTGTTTAGTGTTCTGAAGTTGCCATCAACTTCCTGTTTGGTGTTCTGAAATTGCTACTAACTTCCTGTTTAGTGTTCTGAAGTTGCCATCAACTTCCTGTTTAGTGTTCTGAAATTGCTACTAACTTCCTGTTTAGTGTTCTGAAGTTGCCATCAACTTCCTATTCAGTGTTCTGAAGTTGCCATTAACTTCTTGTTTAGTGTTTTGAAGTTGCCATCAACTTCCTGTTTAGTGTTATGAAGTTGTCATCAACTTCTGTTTAGTGTTCTGAAGTTGCCATAACTTCCTGTTAAGTGTTCTGAAGTTGCCATCAACTTCCTGTCAAGTGTTCTAAAGTTGCCATCAACTTCCTGTTTAGTGTTCTGAAGTTGCTACAAACTTCCTGTTTAGTATTCTGAAGTTGCCATCAAATTCCTATTCAGTGTTCTGAAGTTGCCATCAAATTCCTATTCAGTGTTCTGAAGTTGCCATCAACTTCTTGTTTAGTGTTCTGAAGTTGCCATCAACTTCCTGTTTAGTTTTCTGAAGTTGCCATCAGCTTCCTGTTTAGTGTTCTGAAGCTGCCATTAACTTCCTGTTTAGTGTTCTGAAGATGTCATCAACTTCCTGTTTAGTGTTCCACAGAGAACTACAAGAAGTTAAGGCTTTCCTGAACTAA
>NC_061088.1:16612932-16617932 GCF_015104395.2 Macrobrachium nipponense | reverse complement strand
GTATGGTAAAGACTGTTTACAAGTTCACATTCTTCGTGAACCTCACTTATACAGAAACTGCCGCATGATAACGAATAATTATTTTTAGCAAAATAAAAATAAAAAATCCATAAACAACTTTGAAACAGGATTATTCATTGCTAATTTGGTCCGTGCAAAACAGCCAATCACTATATCTACTTTTTTTTTTCTTTTACATATATCCACACTAACAAGGAATCCAAATTGCTAAAAATACTTGGGGAAACGATGAAGGGATCAATAATTATCCTATTGCAGCTCACAACAGACTCTCAAGGGCTGTTACATGCTGCTAAGGATTGCTTTATAGGATGAGGGTGCTAGCGCCTTGCCAACACCAACACCCCTTCAAGGGATGCACGGATGCTTGCGTGCGTTCATGTCCGTCAGCTATCCCACTAATGGTAAGACAACGCTAATTAATTACCAGAATAAATAGACAGCGCTAATTAATTACCTGAATAAATATAACTTATAGGTCCTCAACACGTAACCTAGTACCAAACCTTCCCTGGAAAAGCGGGGCGCCATATCTTAAACACTAACCATAGAATCTACTTGAAAATTATCTCATTATGTTTCCCATACCCAAACTTTCGGGTTAAATACTTCACCCGACCTAACCTGACCTAACGTAACCTAAAGGCATGGCAAAAAAAACCGGGAATGGTGCAATACTATAGTAGATTCACATCAACCGTGCATTTGATGTCTATGCCAGCTTCTTACGAAGCTCCTGATTGGCTGTTGATAAGCCAATCACAGGGCTGGAAACTCACAGTCTCTCTCGAGAGTTCACATGGGTAGGATCTGTGTTCCACCTCTCCTGAGGTATACTTCTTTCAGGAGAGGTGGAACATACATCCTGCCTATGTGAACTCTCGAGAGAGACTGAGAGTTTCCAGCTCTGCGATCGGCTTATCAACAGCCTATAAGGAGCGTCGTAAGGGACTGGCCTAGACATCAAATGTATGGTTGATGTGAATCTACTATAGTATGTACATCTCGGGGAATTTGCATCCCGGTTATTTAGTCATAAAGGTAACGAATCATAAAGTTTCCTTTTTGTTATAGTTTGACAGACAAAATCATCTAAAGCACAGGAATGGCTCATAGCAGCCGACACTCAGTAATCGAGTGATATGGCTGTGAAGTTGATGTGTGTGTGAGACAGAGACAGAGAGAGAGAGAGAGAGAGATAGAGAGAACGAGAGAGAGAGAGAGAGAGGAAGAGAGAGACAGAGAATGATACTCTCTCTCTCTCTCTATATATATATATATATATATATATATATAATATATAATATATATATATATATATATATATATATATATAAATATATATATATATGTATATATATATATATATATATATATATATATATATATAAATATATATATATATATATATGTGTGTGTGTGTGTGTACATATGAAGTTCACGTTCCATACCAAATGATGCTCTTAAAAAGAGAGAGAGAGAGAGAGAGATTGTTGCTGAGCTGCAACCTTCCTTGCGGATCATCGACTTTCCATCTTTTGACTTTCAGTTTTCAGTCTGACGGATGTAAACGAGTCAGGCATCAAAAGATCCAGAAATATTTTCTGCAAATTTTGTAAAATTTTAAAAATGTTCCTCCGATTCAAATTTTTTGCACTCTGCTGTCGAAAGAATTATTATTATTATTATTATGATTATGATTATTATTATTATTATTGTTGTTGTTGTTGTTGTTGTTGGTATTATTTTGGACGTTTTCGAGCTGAAAACAAAGAGTAATGCACGAAATTCTCTTTATAAATCAACGAACAGAAGGAAAGAAACTCGTCTCTTACAGTCGCTTTGTAACTCTGAAACTCATGCTGTTTCTTTAGCACGATGTTAGGAAATTGATGTACTCCTACAGCAGCTTTTAGAATAAACCATTTTATATTCTCAGCAACATTAATTTATATATATATATTCCCTCCACCAACAGTCTTGAAAACGACAGAGGCTAGAGGGCTGCAAATCGGTATGTTGGTCTTCCACCCTCCAATCAACAAACGTATCAAATTGCGGCCCTCTAGCCTCAGTAGTTTTAATATTATTTCAGGTTAAAGTTGGCCGTGATCGTGCTTCTGGCATAGCTATAAGTGCCTGCAAAACAGAAAACCACCTGGCCGTGGATGAAAGTTTCATGGTCTTAGCTGAGAGTTTCAAGGGCCGTGGCTAAGAGTTAAATTCAGCATTGTGCGCTGTGCAGAAAACTAGATTACGCTGAAGAAACTTCGACGCATTTTTTATTTATTTGCTAATTTTTGCTCTTATTTGACAGATTTTCTAACTATTTATTGCTCTCATTTAGCAGCCTTTGTAATTAAGATGCGATTCTTACTCTCATCAATAGGAACTAATTGTATATTGAGTAAGTAACTTTAATAAACTCATTATATCCGAGTCTCAGCAACCTTTTGGACATCCATTGCGTGTGCTCACGTTAGCATTAAGTCTTCACTCTAATTAGGCAACAATCAGAAAACTTACTTCATTCTCTCTCATTTCCAAGTGTTCATAATTCAACCTCTTTGCTAATTTAGGGGCTCTTGTAAAAAATAATTTTACTTCGTCATGAAATTAGTTTCCGTCCGCCTCTCCTTATTCATGTCTTTTTTTTTTTTTTTTTTTTTTTTTTTCTTTTTTTTTTTTTTTTTTTTTTTTTTTTTTTTTTTTTTTTTTAATAAAAGTTTTCTTCAACGTTCTTCAACTGCCATCTTTTTCCTTCTCATTTCCTCTCTTTCTCAATAGTTCCAATGCCTTCACCTCTTCCTATTTGGGGCCATTATTGCACACGTTCTTTATCTTTTCTTTCCTTGTCTATTTCGTACTTTAATTTGCCTTCCCTTTTTCATATTTCCTTTACTACTGTATGTTAGCATTATCGCCAGTTACGTTTTCTTCTCGAGTCTACGTGTTTCCTTCTTCTTCTTCTTCTCCTCTTCATCCCCCAACTATTTCCCTCTTAATTGATTTAGATCTTCAAGGGTGCCAGTTAGGTCTTTCCAACTAAATAAAAATAAAAAAAATCTCGAGAAGTAGAATATGAGAGGAAATACATCATCCGCCAAGACACGCTTTAAATTACGGCCTGTCAACGACGCCCCTTTTCCCACTGCCTTCGACCAATCAATTTCGTCGCTAAATCCGTTGGCTCTCGGGACACACTGTGACCCATCGCCATACAAATTTGGACAATAAATCTTCTCCATGGGAGTCCGATGCGGAGAAAGCAATTTCATCCAGCTTTCATAAGGACTCCACATATTGTTTTGCTTTACTTTATTCCTTATCATAGAGAGAGAGAGAAAGAGAGAGTTACTAGGATTAGGATGTCTCAGAGACCTTTTAGTCCATCCGAGGAGACATCGTACGCTCAGGTTTTACTGTGTACTCACGGTGTCCTGATGATTTTGTTTAAAAGAATGATTTTGTCTAACTTTCTTTTAAACTCTTCCACACTGTTGCCGTTTACAACTTCTGGTGGCAGTTTATTCCATGTGTCATATATCTTGTATGTAAAGAAGTTCCCACAATGGGATGTGCTATATCTCTTCAGCTCTAGACTCCATCCATTATTTCTTGTCTGGTTTTCGTTTAATGTCAACAGGTTACTGTCTACTTTTGTTATGCCTTGAGAGAGAGAGAGAGAGAGAGAGAGAGAGAGAGAGAGAGAGAGAGAGACCCAAAATATTCCCTTCATTTGCATTTCATCAGAATATGCTACCTCGACCGTGTCCTTTGGAGAAAAGATACAAACATTTTGTGTTCAGTTTTTTGTTCCCCATAGAGCCGAAGGCTCCTCGTGGTTGGGATAAGTTAAGAACCATCGCCAGGTAAAAAAAAAAATCGTAATAACGTAATGTATTCGAAGTAAAATATTACAAACAATATTCTAATATACGTTCAATAAAGAAAGCTTCTAAAGTATTCGATTTAAACAACTCACGAGCTTTCTTACTTTAATAACCAGAGTGGCTATTCACCCTAATCCACCCGAATGCTTGTTAACCTACACAATAATTGTTTGCCTAAAAACAATTAAAAACTTGCATTAGTTTTACCCCTTTCAAATGCCACTGGGACGGGCCATTTAATACCCTTTTCTAGCCCAGGCCCGAAGGAAACAAGAAAAGACGAAAATCATATCTGATTGATATCGTGCTTATGAGATTATGCAAAAGTTTGTTTTACCTGATTACCAAACGAGTTTTCCAGTATTATTAAGCTTTGTTGTTGCCGTTACAGTCAAATGCTACAAAGTTAATCAGCCAATTGCAGAAATGTTCAACCACCTCTACAACATTTCCCTCAAACATCGACATATGTTTGTGGAATCCATTCACAAATATCTTCTTCTTTCCCCATCATTATCCCTACATTAAGGGGTCGGTTGCCTGATGCGACGTCTCTACAACATGCATCAGGCATGGTTCATTTTTTGGCAAAGGTGTTTTTACAACCGCATGCCCTTGCTATCATAAACCACAGTTATTGACGGTGGGTCTCGCCTTTTACTAAAAGGTCCACCTACAAGGCAGCAGTTTCCACAGTTATTGGTGGTGGGCCTAGCCTTTTACTAAATAGTAAGACTGCAAGGCAGCAGCTGTCCTTTTAGTCGCCTTTTACGACACGCAGGACCTACGTTGGTAGTACTCTTACACCCCTACCACAGGGTCAATCCATTCACAAATGTATACATACACAAATATATAATTTACAAAACATCCCGGAATGCTTGAGAAGGTATTTTCCCTTAAAACAAACATCTGACTATTTTCACTTATGTAACCACAATGGTTTTCCAGAAAACGAAGCTCCTTTTTGCTTACATAGAAATCTCTGACGTTGTGCATCCCAACTGAAAAAAAAATGTTCGTTTACTTGATATATTATTGATATGTCTGTTCACACATTCTCATGCTCATTTCCCCAAATCTACT
>NC_061088.1:16590432-16607932 GCF_015104395.2 Macrobrachium nipponense | reverse complement strand
AATCCGACCTCCGCAGTTCTAAGCCTTTGTTTATAAAGAAGATGAATCCAGAGCTACAAACGATTTGTCAGGTATAGCAATTGTGTTATTTTGGTTTTCCAATGGTACTAAAAATGTCAGCTACTGATGTTTATCTACCTGACTCCAAAAAGACTATTGCAAGTCCCAACGTACTGGTTTTTGGAAGGAGGTTGTTCCTAACAGCATATTTTCGACAAACATTCCAAGGTTATTCCTGAAACAATAATTCTCCCTGACTGATTCCAAATCTGCTTTTTCACTCAAATCCCTTCAGAGAAATTACAATGACAAGTTAATTACTGAAGTTGTGCAGGAAATGCAATGATAATATACACTCAGTACAACAGATACAATGACAGACAAGACAAACCGCCTGACAGACGGAGGATCTCCCATCATGAACATCTTTGCAAGACGGTCTATACTCTTATGCCAAATCTTACTGAAACCCCCTCATTCTTGAAGGGAAAGTTGCCATAAAAAAGTTAAGTATGAAAAACACTCAAATGCACATCTATGAATGATGGTGGCTCCTTGTGGTACTAGGTTAGAGTAAAATCCCTTCACAGTAAGAGAAGCAACGATGATAAGCAAGACATACACGCAACAGACAGACAGATGGACAGAAAACAAGGCAATAAACGGAGGGACAAGCTCCCTTGGTGCCACTGATACATGATGGTCTACCTTTACAACAAGTTTTATATGGGATCCATTTAATCGTATAGGCGCTGCGATGACAACGTAAACATGACGGATACACCGACGCGCTAACGCATGATGGACGGACAGACGGATTCTCTCCCTCAATGCTGTAATACTGTACCAAGTTTGAAATTAATCAGACAGGCATATACACAGATAAACAGTTGCAACCACCTATGCCCGCCCTTCTCTAATAACGACTTTATTTTTATGAAAAAGTAAATCAACTTATTTGAGCTACATAAATTCTGCTGGCCAAAACCTAAAAGTTAAGTGAAATAATAGAAACCCACAGTAATATAAATGTAAAATAAAAAAGATTTTTCACTTTTCTATTCCTTATCTATAAGCATTCAGCTACTGAGATTTGTATCGAAAAGAAGGGAAAGATTCTGCACTCTGTGAATAACACTTACGATTCTACAGTATAATCACAGATTTCTCTTACTTTGTGAGGTTAGATGTTTTGCAAGAACTGTCAACGACCCAACAGCAAAACAACAAAAGGTTGGTGAAAATGAAATAGGATGAGAACTCGCAGTACTAACAATGTCGGATTTCGTGCCTCTTTCATAGTCCAACACCTTTGCATCAGAGAGCTGAAGTGTTTTGAAGTTCCAGTAACGCTTGATATTTTGTGGGGCAGGGGCAGTGACCGTCCGTCCTGGCCTTCTTGATTAATTGATTGATTTATAGGTTTTAGGCATAATGCCAAGCACTGGGGCAACTAAGGCCAATCAGTGCTGAAAAGGAAACTGACAGTGAAAAGGTTTGAAAGGTGTAACAGGAGGAAAGCCTCGCAGTTGCACTACGAATCAATTGTTAGGAAAGGGTGGAAAGTAAGATGGAAGAAAGATAATAGGCAAGGAGGTACAGTGAAAGGAAAGAAAGCGGTTGCAGCTAGGGGCCGAAGGGACGCGGCAAAGAACCTTAAGTAATGCCTACATTGCACCGAATGCGGTACACTGACAGCACTACCCCCCCTACGGGGCTAGCCTTCTTGATAAGCGTTTCGGAGCGTCATCAAAAGATAAAATTCCTAATTCTCACGGCAGATTTTAAAGATTTCATAATTCGATCAATAGTAAACATTGGCTCTAACGCGTTCCAGGTTACCACCTTTCACCCTTAATCTGTGGAACTCAACAGTCCCCTGATCGCTTGCTTGGCACCTACCTGTTTCTTATCCATTGCTGCCAGGCTTAAGAAATCTCTACCTAATTCTGTTATCTTTTTCTCCAGCAACCTTCCTTCAAAAGGTGGATCCATTGCTTTCCTTAGAATAGGAACCATCTTCTTTTCATGTTTCTATGAGACCCATAATGATGTGGACGCTACATCAGTATCACTTTCCATATCCCCTTCTTTAAATAGTCAGACAAACTCACCATGTTGGTCTGATGACGTGAACTGAATTGAAGGCCAAGCACTGGGAGCTAAAAGGTTTGAAAGGTGTACCAGGAGGAAAACCTCGTAGTTGCACTATGAATCAACTGTTAGGAAAGTAAAAGGAATGAAAGGGGTTGTAGCTAGGAGCCGAAGGCACGCTGGAAAGAACCTTAAGTAATGCCTACAGTGCACCGTATGAGGTGCACTGACGGCACTAACCCCATACGGGGGTTTGATGGCGTGTATGTTACTGTATGTATTTCCATGTATATGTCCCTGAGCTGAAATAAAGGATATTATTATTATTATTATTATTATTATTATTATTATTATTATTATTATTATTATTATTATTATTATTATTATTATTATTATTATTATAAATGAAAGAACGTCGTTGTGTGGCAATTATTGCTAAGACTACTTTCAGGATTGCTTGATATTTTGTCCTAATAGCGTCCATATATTTTATATATTTTCGTACTGGCGACCTTTACCTTTAAAAAAATAGTTGAATATTCAATACCTCCCAGTTAGGGCCAATACAACTAACAACACATACAAATGTATGACAACTTTAAAAAAACGTGACTAGAAAATGGAAAATTTCTTTTAGAAAACATTCAGCAAAACAGATATAGATCAAATTAGTGGAACAAATAATAATAATAATAAAAAAAGAGCTACGTAAACTCTTGACTAGGTTTTTCAATTTATTCAGGTAATTTAATGAAATGCAATTTAATAAAAAAAAACAGAAAATAACGAATTCAAGAAAGAACATAAAATAAGTAAAGAGGCATAACCACAATACCGAGACACTTACTTGAGGAGGAGGAGGAGGAGGAGGAGGAGGAGGAGGAGGAGGAGCCAAACACCACATCAAGGACCTCATCCAATCTCGTGTACGACCCACTAAGACCTCCAGAATGAACCTTTCAAGATATTCGTTACAGCACTCCAAGTATAATCTAAGGCTTTCCAGTTGCAAGGGCGGTCTCTCCGATATAAAGAACAAATAACAAGCAATAACAGTCCTTGTTATTTTTTTTTAATCCTGACTTCTGCAATTTTTTGCGAGGAGTCAAGTTACAAATACGAAGTAATAAGATGAGGATGTGTAATGGATTTTGACTATATTATATATATATATATATATATATATATATATATATATAGATATATATATATATATAATATATATATATATATATATATATATATATATATATATATATATATATATATATAATATATCTACTGAAGAAGTTATAAATTCAACGTAATAAAATGAGTCGTCCAATTACAAAATGGCTAGGAAGAGGCTCTTGAAAACATATGTGTGTGTGCGCGTGCGTGCATGCGTGCGTGTGTGTATGTATAGAATATATATATATATATAAACCCCTACAGCAAAATTGCATTGATATCTCCTGCAAATATAAAATGCAATCAGTCACTAAATATTTCTAAATATTTCACCCGAATGTATTAGTAAAAATCGCCAGAAAAACAAAGTCCCTTTCTTTCGTTTATTTTTTATTTATTTTTTTATTTTATTTATTTTTTTTTTTTTTTTTTGGGGGGGGGGTCCGCGACTCTCCTCTGTGGCAGCAGGAAACGACATTTCAAAAACGGACGAGAATTACACCGCTGTAAACATTTTCTGTTTATTGGCACACGGGAGGGGAAAAATAGAAACTCCCAAGAGGGGAAAGAATGGAAGAGGGGAAATTCTCCGACTCTGTCTCTCGTTTCATTTCGCCAAATTTTACCAAGCATAAAACCAGAGACAAAAATCCCCGCTGAAACTATAAAAAGAAAGGCTCTGACAATGAGCGAGGAAATCTTGAGGAAGATGAAGAAGGTGGGGAGTATACGGATGGTTGGGATGGAGGAGGAGGAGGAGGAGGAGGAGGACGGAAGAGAGGTAGTGGAGTGTGAGAATCATTCCCTTCATTTCTTTTAAGTAATCAAGCGATGTCTCTTTTCAGCAAGAAATTTAAAACCGATTCTTTGAGAATCATTTCGGAAGACGGCAATTTCTGTTCCTGGTGTTTAAAAGGGGAGTTGACGAGGGGGGGGGGGGGGGGGGGGGGGGGGGAGGGCCCTCACGTAATATGTCTTGGTGGAGGGTATCAAGGGATCCGAGTTGAGGCGTGTGGGGGGAGCTGGTCGTCGATAAGAATGGGAATAGAAGGACTAATTAGGAATATTCTGTCAAAACTTCTTCCCTCATTTCTATTCTAGAGCCATTGTATACAATCCAGCTAAGACTAGATAAAAAAAATGATTTCGATAATATGAATAAGAATAACACAATTTAAAAAGTTTATAAACACCATTTAACCTGCTAAATTGCTAAATACAATGAAATCAGCCAATATAATGAAAAAGGATGCAATAGTGCAGTGATTGCCATACGGCCGTAACTTTCACATATAAGAGGTTTGCAAATTTCGATTTGCATTGCAATAAATCCATCTGCCGGAAATGTGTGTGTGTGTGTGTGTGTGTGTGTGTGTGTAGGCTCACTGATACAGTTATTGATATTGAAAGATGATCGACATATAGGACACATCAAGCCAATAAAACTCGTTCGTTTTCGTTACTTTTCAACAAAAACATTACACAAGAAAATCACTCCATATTTCATTCACCTGACTGTTGACAACAACTGATAAAGACGGTATCTTGGGAACCATTTTAATCATGACCGTGACGACTGTGACGCCACATTTAAAAGCTTTATTAAGTGGCGTTTATTGGGTAATAAATTCCAATCACAGGGGACAGGTGAGAGGTCTTCCCTGTCTCTCCTTAGGAGCTGTGAATGGGGTCCTTAAAAAAAACAACTCTAAACATATTTCGTCAAAGTAAAGATTTATGACTACAAAGTCTTCATACATTCGATATCTTAGTATTTTGATTTTTTCTTTAATACCCTTTTCAAAAAAAAAAAAAAAAAACATACAGCATGCAAAAATGAGTCAGCAGTTTTGTGCGTTGAACAATAATGTGTTTTCCCATACTTTATCTCATTCAGAAGAAAAATTTATTAATAGCATAAACCTCTAAGCACTCTGCAATCAAGTTCCTCTTGAAATGCTTTTCCAAAATCAAGTAAATACTTATGAGCAAGGTGGAATCAGAGCCTATTACACTTCGAAGATAAGCATAAAATTAGGAAAAATTAAATAAAAAAAGGTCTATGCATATTGTAGAGCCATTTCTAACGTAACTTGTTCAACCACTCTTGGATTGTAAATATGTAATTCTCTGTATGGTAACCTCTCATGCATTATAACATACAATTTGTTACACACACACACGCATATATGTATATTATTATATATATATATATATATATATATATATATATATATATATATATATATATAATATATATATAGGGGGAGGGTAGAAATACAAAAATAGAAAGTTGGAAAACACAAACGCCAAGCGCACAGTGTCTCCGGAAAGCGTGAACTCATGCTGGCACAAAGCCAGCTTAATCTTATATCAAAAAAAGACTTACTTTTGAAACTGGCAGGTAACCTAAATGGCAGGATGATCCGATTAAGGCATAGAAGGGCGGACAAAGTTACCCAGAGAATGGTGTAAAATGCACCAAAACGTTGGTCCATTTACTGTAAATGAAATACGTGATACCCTTCATAAAATAAAGCTGGGAAGACTTGTCATTGTCATGTTTTAAACTGCATAAAAAAAAGGTACACATTCCTCTACGGTCTGACACTGATGATCAGAAAATCAATAACAGCAATATAAAATGAATAACAACTTCATAAAATGTTTTCGGTACGTGTTCTTCTGGTTGATACACATGGACAGAGGACTAATAAAAAAATTCATCAAAAACAGATTTATGGGGACAGGTAAATCAAAAATATACAAAACACCGATACTAATCTTACGAATGGATTTACGTATGCATTCTTCACAGATATTTGGAAAAAATAACAAAAAACAATAAAAATGAATAGAATTTTTTTTTCTAAATCCATACCTCTCTTGTCTGATACTTGTCGAAAGTAAGTTAATATATAATAATGCTAGTATACATTAAAATTCACCTGGAAAAAAAGAATAAAGTGTTCCAATTCCTGTCCATATCTATGGAAGCCAAATTTACAGGATAATAATGGGAATGTTACAGGATAATACCGCAAATGTTACAGAATAATAACGATAATATTACAGGATAATACCGCGAATGTTACAGGATAATAACGCAAATGTTACAGGATAATACCGCGAATGTTACACGATAATACCGCGGATGTTACAGAATAATAACACGAATGTTACAAAATAATAACGCGAATGTATCCTCAAAAAGAGACCTTTTAAAATTAAGGAAATTAGCACCTCTTGCTTAATTTGCAAAATGCGATGGATATTCTATCCATAAAAGTAAATTTGCCTGCATTTAATATCAACCGATGTATTTGCCATCCTTATATATCCTCAAACATTACTAATTTCCATCCCCTGGGTTCATCATATATTGCGGCCTACTGGTAAACTCAAGAGATCAAAATAGCAAAGGCACAGAACATAACAAAAACGTGAATGTTTGCATCGTCTTTTGACGTTGCAACGGGACAAACGGCTTTACGTGACTTCCGAACCACGTCGAGAGTGAACTTTACTACCAGAAATACACATCTCTCGCCCCCTCTATGGAATGCCCAAGAATCGAACTCGCAGCCACCGAGGTGGCAGGCCAAAACCAAACAGACCACGCCACTGAGGCGCTGATAACGTGTTCGTTCATTTCCTAAACCTAGGAAACTAAAGTTATGGAACGCAAAGACTTTATACGAGAGAAACAAATATAAAGCGAAATCAAACACATAATATACGCAACATCAACACGTCGTAATGCGAGAGTTTCTTCAAAGATCATCCACATCTTGAAGATCAAAGAACAAACGACAAACGAAAGATAAAAAGTAAGTCTGGACGCAAAGACACAGAAAGATACACTGCTGGAAAGCGCTCATAACTTCAAAGACGGCAAACTCAACAAATGAAAAAAATAACAAGGAACGAAATAACGTCAACGAGAGATCGTAAAATCGTATTCAACTGCAGCTTCAACTTGACAAATAAATAAATAAACAACATAAAAAAATTGCCCTTTACTAAGACAAAAGGCGATTAAAGAAAAATAAATAAATAAAACTGCCATGACCAGTCTGTCAGTTTCTCAAGGCAAGTCAACAATAGCTGCAAAAAAGTTCCGATATTTCTTGAACACAAAAGGCAGACCCTGTACTTCATTAAAATTCGACTAAAGGATTAACATATTTTTGCATCGATGCAAAGAGGATTATCAATTTGCATTGCTCAAGTTGCAAAGACTTCAAAAAGCACTCTGGACACGTTTGCATACACAAAGTGAAGTGAGGAAACTCATAAAAGCTACCGACTTATTTTTTAAAACAATTAATCTATGCAAAAGCGCTATTCTAAAACTAAAGACACAGTGACTCAATTTAGGGAATCTATGATTTTTTCAAATAACTTTTTTTTATGGAGACAAGTTAAATCTATTCGGAAATATATTCGCTTGTTGTTTAATGAATAAACGCTCTCTTCTCTCTCTCTCTTGTAAATCATTAATTAAAACAATTTCTTTTCTTACATCTTTAGTCAATTTACCACCTAGCAGCGTTTGTTATTTATATTCTCTCTCTCTCTCTCTCTCTCTCTCTCTCTCTCTCTCTCTCTCTCTCTCTCTCATGATAACTTATTTCAAGAGGTCCAACGCAGTACGAAACATACTAAATATGAGTTTGCCGTCTTTGAAGTTATGAGTGATTTTCAGTGAATCTGCGTTTAACAGCGATGTACTGCTTTAGCGAAAGCACATTGCTATACAAGAAAACTTAGCCAATACAACAAAATAAGAGTACTTCTGCGGATGTGTTCACGTGGGGCCAAAATCATGATAGATAGCAATTCAGGTTCGATAGCCTTCGTCAGAACGTTCTGTACCCACATTCATCTGCAACAAGTATTACAATTCCGTTAAACTGCTAATCAAGCCTCTATACAAAACAATAGAAAAAAATTTCCCGATGTTTACATTGAAATAAAATAACAAATAATCAGTAATTACCTCAACTTTCAAGTGACGATATGACACGCTCATTGAGTTTAAATTTTAGAGATTGACATCAAATCGTGCGTCACACAGGCATCAAACGAGCAGCAAAAACTGCAAAATGTAAAGCGGGTATATTCTATGGCAAAACAATTACGCGCTGCACAAAATTGGCGAACTTGTTGGCACCAATCAGTTTTCAGCCAATCAGCGATATGGAATATTTCCATTATACTGATTCGCCATGAATGATTTCCTTTGGTTGACATCAGTATTTTGTCAGTGGAAATTTGTTGGTTGGGATTTTTTTCCCATATGAAAAATGGGACACATATTTTTAACACGATCAAATAAACCAATTAATCACGTGGGAACGAATCACTTTTTGTGACTTTCCTATTACCATTATTACTATTATTATTTTGGTCTATCACAGTCCTCCAATTCGACTGGATGGTATTTATAGTGTGGGGTTCCAGGTTGCATGCTGCCTTCTTAGGAGTCCATCACTTTTCTTACTATGTGCGCCGTTTCTAGGATCACACTTCTGCACGAGTCCTTCTCAGGGATCTTGGGATCGTGCTATGATTATGGGTACAATTTCCCCTGGCATATCCTATATCCTTCTTACTGCTATTTTCAGGTCTTGATACTTATCCATTTTTTTTCCCTTTCTTTCTCTTCAACTCTGGTGTCCCAATTATTATTATTATTTTGTTGAAAAGGATTGCTGCATCAGCTCCATTAATTTTGTATAGAGTCTTCTCTATTTTCCTTATTAAGGATTTCTCAATGTTGCTGAAACTGGCAAGCAACGTGCCAAAGGGGATCGTCAAATCCAGTGTAGTCATATTGAATTGTCTTTATTGCTGCTATATCATATATTACTGCTACAAAGTTTTTCTCTCTCTCTCTCTCTCTCTCTCTCTCTCTCTGACGTTTCGCCCAGATCTGCCAGGGCATGGTCACAGCGATGGTTGCTGGAGGACTGTACCAGGAGTGACGTCACCACGGTCGCAGCCAATGAAAACCCGGCTCCAGGTGACGCAACACACCTGAGAAGATCAACGCGCCTTGAGAATTTCCGACGCCTGGCCGCCAGCCAATGTAAAGTCGTGCACCCTCCGGGTCCTGCAGGAGCATCCGTGAGCGCCCGCACGACCATGATATATAGCGAAGACTCACCACTAAGATTTCAGTCCTCCAGCAACCATCGCTGTGACCATGCCCTGGACAGATCTGGGCGAAACGTCAGAGAGAGAGAGAGAGAGAGAGAGAGAGAGAGAGAGAGAGAGAGAGAGAGAGAGAGAGAGAGAGAGAAACTTGTAGCAGTAATATATGTATATAGCAGCATAAAGACAATTCAATATGACTACACTGGATTTGACGATCCCCTTTGGCACGTTGCTTGCCAGTTCAGCAACATTGAGAAATCCTTAATAAGGAAAATAGAGAAGACTCTATACAAAATTAATGGAGCTGATGCAGCAATCCTTTTCAACAAGACATGTTTGAGAGAGGGTCTACTCCCAAGATATTAGTTATTATTATTATTATTTGGGTACTAGGCCATCATTGTTGGTCCAAAAAAGTTTTTTTATTGGGATTTCCAGAAATAATTCGGAAAGCTGCTGCCCAGAACGTCCCATATATGACTTGGATCGCGTAGGGAAGTATTGCTATCAGTGAGCCCCACGCGGTGCACTGTAGGTGATACTACAGGTAGTTAAGGTCCCTTGCGTCTCTAGCAGCAAGCATTTTCATTGATTTTACTGTAAGTCTGTTTATATTCTTCCTTCCATCTTACTTTCCAGCCTCTCCTAACAACTGTCTCATAGTGCAACTGCGAGGTTGTCCTCTTGTTACTCCTTTCAAACATCTGTACTCTCAATTTCCCTTTCAGCGCAGTCTGACCTCACAGGTCCCTGTGTTTGGCTGGCCTAAATCTTATATTCCATTCCTTATCTGTCATGATGGCAAGAGACAAAGAAAGACTTTAAATCAAACAGTTTTGCGATAGGGACGGGTGATAATATTACACCCTGTTGCGACCAAAATATTTATTTATTTATTTATTTATTTTACAAACGACACAGATCTGAGAACCGTGTAGAGCGATCTTGATTTTTTCCATTAAGTTCTAAAACAACCAGAGACCTGTCGCATTGCTCCAGGTGTTATTGTCGTTGCCAAAATGCTACATCTATAAATTATTATAATTATTATCATTATCATTTCAATTAAGTAGAAGACCATGTTTTAAACCGTTTATGATGGAACGTTACTACTCCTTCAGTAAAAATTGATTGTATACCCTTCAGTATAAGTGATTCTATACGTAGATTTTTCAGTTTTTTAATCATATCTCTCTATACTACACAAGAGGATAAGAGGTGGCCAACATTCCTTACTTTGAGTACGATGTACAAAACTCTATGGACATTGCACGATACTTTTAATTACTGGCCAAACTACGCATGTCAAAAAATATAACAAAATACATTGGCACTAGCGATTTCTTCTGATAAAAAGAATGCATAGATAATATTAGCCATATGAAAAGAATACCTTGATGTTAGTGTACTTTTCCTTAATGTTTGTATATATTTTTAAGAACCACCGTTTGCTCTGTAATTAAAAGTAACGTGCAAAGACCTTAGAGATTTTTTCACCGTAACCTTGATGCAGCGAATATTGTACTACATACCTTTTCTCCTCGCTGCGCGTCAGAGATATATAATTAGAAAAATCGAGAAAACTGGGTATTAAGATATAGTTGACTGAAGATCAATTTAACAGTCAAAAGAAAAGGTACCTTTTCCGTTTAATGGATAACTCCCTATTTTCTTGTCTACTACCGTCGCCAGCTCGGATTCATTATTATTTTTATTTATTATTATTATTATTATTATTATTACTAGCCATACTGTGCATGTAAGGAAGCCACAATGTCAAGTACAGAAGGGTTTAATATATATATATATATATATATATATATATATATATATATATATATATATATATATATATGTAATATATAATATATATATATGCATATATATATATAGATATATATATATATATATATATATATATATATACACACATATATATATATATAACATACATACATACATACATACATACATACATAAATTTCTGCCTGAAGGATATTGTGGCTTGTTGCACGAATATTAGGACAAATAAAATAATAATAAAATAACATAACAACAACAACAATAATATATATATATATATATATATATATATATATATATATATATAAACAAACATTCACATACGTGATCAAGAATAACTGACACTTACTAACATAAACACAAGTAGTTAACAATCAAATGAAGTAATACTTATACTATTCTATTACAATCATTTTCATCACCAATATCATCACCATATCTCATATCGACTATTAAACAATACTATTGTTATACTTATTACTACTACTATTATTATTACCAATACCAAAATACTATTACAGGTATTGTTTTTTCTTGTTCTTGTTATTGTTACAATATCACGAATGTGTTATTGTTAAAATAACAAGAACATCGTGCAAGACCACACCATCAACAAACGCAAAACTTAAATTGCATACAGAGAAATAACAGGAATATCTGCAGGTCTCATGACGCACCACAATTTCAAGATACAATTCCGAATTGCTTGCAACAGCAATGTGCCTGAGAAGGTCGGCAAATTGAACTTCTGAACTATCTTAGCGAAGGAATTTCGGGTGGGCCAAAAGATGCTAACCGGTAAAAGTTTTTTTTCTGTTTACTTTAATGCTTTTTAGGTCGGGACTATTATATTCATAGTTGCGCTCTGTATTGGTTTGGCAGATCCACTTTTTTTTTATACTAATGGCTGATATGTTCTTTACTAAAAACTATAGCTTCAGGACAAACCTTGTCTACGATGAACACACATTACAATTTAAACTAAAATAAAAAAAGGAAACGCAAGTAATCGAAAATAAATTATTTATAAATAAAAGGAAACAGAAAACATTCCGTCAGCGAGGAGAGGAATCATTTTCCCCCTTTAACTGTGTAATAACTGAATTCAATTGAGATGGATTATATACCTTTCCATTCGTGCCAATAACCGAAGTTTAACGCTGTAAAACACTCCAGCTGTTATCTCTTGGCTCCCGTTCTCAGGAGCCCGAGGCAATGGAGAAAAATGCCATATACATATCTACTTCAGAACGGAGTAGCATTTTAATACTACTTCCCTTATATTAACATATACTTTTACATACCTGTGGGTCGAGGACATTACTGAATTAAACGCAGGACTCAAGAGAAGAAGCAAATATACATACACACACACAGATAATATATATATATATATATATATATATATATATATATATATATATATATATATATATATATATATATATATATTATATATTATATATTATATATATATATATATATATATATATGTATGTATGTTAAAATCAGGCGTTGACTCAAGGAAACAGGTCAATCTACGTACATCTTTCTTTATTCGACTTTTCGTAATAACATTTATACATCCTCTGGGAATCTGGAAATTAATTAAATATGATAAAATTATAAAACAATCTTGAATTTACTAAAAATAAAAAAAAACCGTAAAAAGACTAAAATTTACCGAAATATATAATTACAAAAAAAATATTTAAAAGCCGAGACCGCCGACCAACCTTAAGTTAAGAGAAAGGAAGACTGAATGATAGGAAACTAAAAAGGAAACACGTTAACTAAGGTTACAGTGGATGTCTGTGTGTGTGTATGTGTGTGTACAGTCAAATAGCCAAATGCATTTAGGGACCTTTGAACGCCCCCGGAGCTAGTACTAAACATCGGCGAAAAAGTGACTCGCCTACACGGTTTTGCCGTGCTATAGTAAGTGACATCAGTCCACAATTGAATGACGGAAAATCGAGAAACGAAATTAAAGAAAAGGCGCTAGTGACAATCATATTCCCCAAACAAGGCAGCATAATCCTGTCTAAAATTAATGCTATGTTAATTTTGTACTCGTCCTCCGAGGCAATCACAGGTCGTCTAAAAAGATGATGAGGGATATTAGTATTCTTTCGTGTTACGTTGAAAAGCATCAGAGTATAAACTGAATTAAATTCATATTATCAGTACAATACGGTTCATGAATATGACACATTAAGTGATTTTCTTCGAGTTAAATGAAGCACTGCCATTGCCACTATCCGAATTTTCTACTGAAGTTAGTGGTAAGAAGTTAATTAGAATAATGTGCGCCTACAGTAATAATACTTCCAGTAAAAGCTTAAACCTTTTTAAGGCATTAGACCAACACAGACCTATTAACTTATTGATGTCCTCAAACCTTAGGGCACAGTTACCCCTGCAAACAAAAAATAACAACGAGAATATTGTAAATAAACTTTAACCTTTCCAGGTGGGAATTAAACCAATGCCTGTCAGGTTACAGAAAGGCTACCGTAGAGCACAACGCCCTGAAGAGCAGGTTGGGGATTAGGGCAGCCTTGCTGTAAGCTAACATGAGTAGTTCGGATTCTACCTGGAGGGATTCAAGTTTTTTATTACCTATTTCTCGTTCGGATTCAGTACGTACAGAAGTCGATGGATCCTTGTTGGGATAACACTCAAAATATGTACATCATGTCTTGTTAATGTGACTAACAGACCCATACAATAATAATTTTAACTTCAGATCTGTCTCACTGTTCACGATAGTCAGTAAATTCCACCTCCATTCCCCTACCCCCGTCCCCTGTCAAAGAAGGTTACGTTTGTTTCAAAGGTCCTCGACATGCTGCTTCCGGTACAAAAATAAAACAAGTAAAAATTGCGCCGTGGGATGAATGAAACTCTAAGCCACGGTCCATGAAACTCTCAGCCGACCGTGGTGGCCTGTGTTATTGCGCTGACAGAGGCACGATCATGGCTAACTTCAACCTTAAATAAAATGAAAAGTACTGAGGCTAGAGGGCTGAAATTTGGTATGTTTGATGATTGGAAGGTGGATGATCTACATGGCAATTTAAACCCCTCGAGCTCCAGTGGTTTTTAAGATCTGAGGGCGGGCAGAATAAGAAGTTTTGTAAGACTTGGTCCAGGTAAAATCTGATATTCTTTTTCAGCTCGGCGCAGACACAATTTTCGTTGAATAGGGAAGGTAACACAACTTTTACAGCTTCTCTCTCTCTCTCTCTCTCTCTCTCTTTAATTCAGTTTTCCATTTGCAACAATTCATGACCATTTCAAACGAGAAGTCAGCTAACTCAAAAGAACGTTTGAATGTTAATCAAAGCGCGTTTCATGTATTTACTTAATTAATTAATTATATATTTTACGATTTCTATCACTTTCATAACCTCCTGACCTTTATGGCACGTCAAAGTCACTGATTTTGATAAAATAATAATTGGATATCTAGAAATCTGACAAACAAGCGTGATTAAATTACTACTACAACCAATAATTCATCATCATCATCATCATCTTACTCTAATGGGCGTTATGTCTGTCCGTCCGTCTGTCATTTAATCACGGCCAAACGGCTGGTTCGATGAGCACGAAACTTGGCAGAGTTATGGTGGAGACCCCTTTGATGGTTTACGATGGGGTTTCATCCACCCGCCCCGCCCCCCGCAAACTTCCACCCCTAATTTTCTAGAAATAGTAATAACAATAGAAGAAAACCGATAAACTTCATTATATACAGTTCGTCGAGTCTCAGTTATCTGCTTTCGTGTTTGAAATGACGATGAATGTTTGAGAACTGAAAGACTGGATTAAACAAATAAACTCTAAAGGGCTTAGAGAGAGAGAGAGAGAGAGAGAGAGAGAGAGAGAGAGAGAGAGAGAGAGAGAGCAGAAACTGCCATTTCTTTTGCCTAGAATGTAACCCTCACATTCCCATTTCATACGTCATCGGCCTCCCCAATTTTGCGTTGTCGATCTGGAAATATTGATGTGATAGAACCATCCAGCCAAGAAAACAGCTCAGAGATATAGGATCATATCTACGTAACCCTACGGACATCAAACACACACACATACACAAAAACACGCCTAGCCCTACTATCCAGACGACCTGGTTTTAAATACTGATCAAAGGCGAAGTCATATCTGACGGGATTAGACACAAAAAAATGATTGAAATGTTTCATTTTCTGACATCTCATTTTCCTTACGGTCTGAGACATTTAGATAAATTATGGAAGATCCAAGCCTATTTTAAAAAAAAAACATTAAGAGCTGAGTCTCATAGCCTCCAAAGCCACAGGATAAAATTCATTTCCCGTTTCGTGGAGCTGAATAAAAAGTTAGGGAGTAGAAAATTTACAATGATTTCAATATGATTTTTTAAATAATGAGGGCGCTATTAGTAAAAATATATAAAAAGCGGCTACCAGTAAAATATATGAAAGAGCTCTTAGTAAAATATATGAAAGCCATTAGTAAAAATATATGGAAGAGCTTTAGTAAAATATATAAAGCACTATAAAACAAAATATATGAAAGCTATAAGCAAAATATATGAAAGAACTATTAGCAAAATATATTAAAGCACTATTAACAAAATATATGGAAGAGCTATTAGCAAAATATATGAAAGAGCTATTAATAAAATATATGAAAGAGCTCTTAGTAAAATATATGATAGAGCTCTTAATATAATATATGAAAGAGCTCTTAGTAAAATACCTTGAACGGGTTTTTAAGGTCAAATGACACTCGTTTAAATATATGAAATATATGAAAGAGCTCTTTGTAAAATATTTAAAAAAGCTATTAGCAAAATATATGAAAGAACTATTAGTAAAATATATAAAAGACCTAGTAGTAAAATATATGAAAAAGCTATTAGTAAAACATATAAGAGCTATTAGCAAAAATATATGAAAAAAGCGCTATTAGTAGTAAAAATAATATGAAAGCGCTATTAGTAAACATATATGAAAGAGCTATTAGTAGAATATATGAAAGCACTATTAGTAAAATATATGAAACCTTTATTAGTAAAATATATAGAAGAGCTAGTAGTATACTTACAGATCAAAATCATAGCGGGTAATATCCCTCAACGACAATAACAATAGTGGAATCCACTACCGTAATAAGAGCGTTCCATCGCTACTTCGGATGTATATGTTAGGACACTATTAAACCGTTAATGAAATTCGTGAGCTCCGCAGAGCACCGCCATTAGCGCTCATTAAGATAAGCTTCGACGCAACGACATTTGGGATGAACCTTTCGAAAGTAATTTATGTCAACTCGGAATGGTAATGTTCGCTGATTTTTCGAAGAATGCATATCGTCGTTGAGGGGTTGAATATTTCACGTCGAGATCACTTTTTATCTATATATCCTTAGACAGATATATAAATACATAACAGCCAATGATGCCAGCTGGAAATCGGAAGGCTTATGTCTTAATGTAAACATCGCTTTCATGGGGAAAAGGATTGTAGATAATATATAAAATGTATGTGTATGCATGTATATATATATATATATATATATATATATAATATACATATATACATATATAATATATATATATATATATATATATATATCACAATGTAAAATCATTCCTGTCGCTGCTCTACAATATCAAGCTTCCTCTATGTTTATGTACAAACTCCCCTGGGATGGGCATTCACATCAACTCTCCGAACATTCGGGCAGCATTTCCCTCTGCCCCGAAATACCAGGGCACGGCATCCCGGAGCGGAAGCAATCTAGTTAAGGGTATCCTAAGGTCGAATCAACCAGCCCTTCAAAGCCATCTCCCAGCACTGGGATCAAAACATAACGGCAGGATGAAGCACAAAAGGATTACTACTGGAGCCTTTAATGTGGTTTGAAGTAGAGGATTACTTCAACGGCACCTCGTACTGACAAAGAGCATGAAGACATAATCAGTCTATTCGAACACACAGATACATAAACACGTATCTCTTGCCACACCTTTTTCCTTATAACACACTGAAGTATTTTTTATGTTGAAGTTTGCGAACAATGTTCATAACCTATAGTAGGTTCACACCACCCGTGCATCTGATGCCTAGGCCAGTCCCTAACGACGCTCTTGATCGGCTGTTGATAAGCCAATCACAGGGCTGGAAACTCTCAGTCTCTCTCGAGAGTTCACATAGGCAGGATGTATGGTCCACTTCCCCTGAGGGATACGTCTTTCAAAAGTATCCCTCAGGAGAGG
>NC_061088.1:16512932-16585432 GCF_015104395.2 Macrobrachium nipponense | reverse complement strand
GAACTGATGGCCACATTATTTAGGTGGTGGTATTCTACCCCTGAAATTGAGTGCCTGCTCTGTCTTCACAGCGGCCTGGGGGGTCAGATGCTGCTACTATCCCTTTCTCCGGTAACTGATACGATTTTTTTCTTTCTCTCTTCCGTTTTGTCTCTTGAATAGATTCAATTCCTTTTAATTCTGTCTGAATCAACTAACCTGCTAACATTTCCCCACAACGCACAGTGGGCAGGAGGTGGACAAAAACCCCCAAAAATGTTGTTCAGTTTTATCAAAATTATATTAAAAACGTAAATTAGAATAGTTTTTAGAAAGGGAACCGTATATTATATTATTATTTAAGGAGTAGTGGTTAGACTGGCGCTATGGTTTTTAGACGCAATCGCCTAAGTACATTCTCTCCCAGTATGCCAGTGATTAGTCTACATCAGAATTGTGAGCATGTAGCATCTGTGATATTAGGTCTGTATTTCATTAGTTTATAAGAAAGTTTCAGCAAGTTTACTGCGTGTTATTTCTATGACTAAACATTTCAAATATTGTGTATAACATGCAATTAATCTATGTTATATTGATGTATACAAAAGTACTTCAAACCAATTTTTTATTTAACAAAAACAAGTATGCTACAATTTTTTCGCTTGCATTTGCTTCGTATCTCTTATGGATTTGATTATACTAGAACTTGTGTAGAAAGTGAAAATATTTGTTTTCTTTGCAACAATTTGCACTTCGAGCTTTTGTGGGAAATAATAACTGAAGACCTAGCTCCCCTATTATGGGCTGGCGCCATTCAACCAGGGAGTCTAAGTAACCAAACAGCATGAGGTGACTAGAGTTGCCAACGAGTACTTCATCATCTTAATACTACATGGTGTTTTCAAAGGGTTTATGGCAAATCCCGACCTAAAAAGTTGGAGGGGGTTGGGTTGGTGTAAGTTTTGGATTTTAAGGTTGTTCACAGAAAGATATCTAGTACCTGTAAATTACGAAAGACATGGAGCCATTGCATAAGGAAATCTTAACTGCCTATACTACAATTACTAAATTTCAAGCAAGATTATCAGTGGGTCAATGGCAAAGCATTTGGAAGCCACCCCTGTGGTTCTAAGATCGATCCCAGCTGATTTGGTTGTAGAGTTAGAGAAGTGTTTTCTGGTGGGCCACATCCGCCCCTCCCGGGGACACCTGGCGGGCCACGCCTGGCCGTCCTGGGACACCAGCGGGACTCGCCCACCCGTTCCGGGACACCCACCTGTTCCTGGGAACTGTCCTGCCACAGGTCCCAGGACACCTGACGGGCCTCACCCGCCTGTCCCGGGACACCTGGCGGGCCTTTCCCGCCCGTCCTGGGACACCTGGCGGGCCAAACCTGCCCGTCCCGGGACCTGGCGGGCCTCGCCCGCCCGTCCCGGGACAACTGGTGGGCCACGCCCGCCCGTCCCGGGACACCTGGCGGGCCAGGCCCGCCCGTCCCGGAACAACTGGCAGGCCTCACCCGCCCGTCCGGGGACACCTGGCGGGCCTCACCCGCCCGTCCGGGGACACCTGGCGGGCCTTGCCCGCCCATCCTGGGACTTCTGG
The DNA here is from genome assembly GCF_015104395.2 of Macrobrachium nipponense. Classification (NCBI taxonomy): domain Eukaryota; kingdom Metazoa; phylum Arthropoda; class Malacostraca; order Decapoda; family Palaemonidae; genus Macrobrachium; species Macrobrachium nipponense. The sequence goes on along the minus strand of NC_061088.1, from coordinate 16,583,848 downwards.
CGGGCCTCGCCCACCCGTCCCGGGACACCTGGCGGGCCACGCCCGCCAGTCCCGGAACGCCTGGGCCTTGCCGCACGTCCCGGGACACCCGGGAGGCCTCGCCCGCCCGTCCCGGGACACCTGGCGGGCTGCACCCGTCCGTACCGGGAGACCTGGCGGGCCGCGCCCGCCTGTCCCGGGACACCTGGCGGGCCTCGCCCGTCCCGGGACACCTGGCAGGCCACGCCCGTCCGTCCTGGGACACCTGGCGGGCAACGTCCGTCCCGGGACACCTGGCGGGCAACGCCCGTCCCGGGACACCTGGCGGGCCATGCCCACCCGTCCTGGGACACCAGCAGGCCTCGCCCACCCGTTCCGGGACCCGTGGCAGGCATCGCCCACCCGTTCCCGGGACCTGTGGCGGGCATTGCCCGCCGTCCCTAAAGAGAGTAACACCTCTGCTTAACCTTAGAACCAGAATATGCAACTGAATCCTTTCAATTCTCCAGGGGCTTCTCTCAATCCTCTGCTTCTTCTCCTCGTATGCCCAAATCTTCTCTGAATCATCTGCTTCTTATTCTGGCAATCCACAAATCTTCTCTGAATTCTCTGCTTCTTCTTCTGACGCTCCCTGAATCTTCTCTCAATCCTCTGTTTCTCCTGGTACTCCACCAATCCTCTCTCAATCCTCTGCTTCTCCTGGCACTTCACCAATCTTCTCTAAATCTTTTGCTTCTCCTGCCACTCCACCAATCTTCTCTCAATCAGCTGCTTCTCCTGGCACTCCACCAATCTTCTCTCAATCCTCTGCTTCTCCTAGCACTCCACCAATCTTCTCTCAATCCTTTGCTTCTCCTGACACTCCACTAATCTTCTCTGAATCCGATGTTTTTCCTGGCACTCCACGAATCTTCTCTGTATCCTCTGCTTCGAATCCTGGCACTCCACCAATCCTCTCATTTTCCTTTCCCTTTCAGTAATCAATAAAACTCTTACAAAACATTTTATACTTATTTCCCTCTAACTTTCATTTCCTTCAACGATTAACAAAGGAAACTTATTACATATAAACATCAAACCTTCCATATAGTAGAGTTCAAAACTTTCATGAAATACAAACCTTTAGTTTTTTCAAAGATAAAATAAAGTATTGCAGTTCACTCCTAAAATCCATTGCAAACTAAAATCAATTGTAACAGATGGATTTATGAAAGAAGTCCTTTAAATTCGAGTTAAACTAGAATTATTATGTAAATAACAAAATTTGCTGCAAAAAATTATTGTGTAAATGAAAATCGCAGTTTGTAAATAAACTTCATTGATTTCAAAAAAAAATAAATAAAAAAAAAATTCCATAAAACAAACATTCTCCTCAAATTTTTGACATCTGATCCTTCTTCGCAAGGCCAGCTTAGACTTGGTCACGCCATTCCTTGAATATGGACAGCTGCTCTTTCATTTTCCACTTGTCCTTCTCCAGGCATCTGTAATTCCCCTGGAGGTTCTTGAGCTGGCAAACCAATTTCTCCTTCGCTCCTCGCAGCTGTCGAACCTCATCTTCCAACTGGTCATTCCGTTCGCCCAGGACACCGGTCTTCCTATCCAGCGACTTGAAGCGATGATTTCCTTTCTCTAGAAGGCACCTCAGCTCGTTTCTCTTCAGTTTTGCAACCTGAACTTCACAATGGAGTCCACACGTTTCCTTCGTGAGGTCTTCCACTTCCTTCTGCAGGAGCTGGAACCTGACCTCGGCGTCTTTCCTGTCGGATTAGCGCTTTTCGGTCGCGTCTTTTCGTTCCTGGACGAGCCTCGCCATCCGCGCCGCTTCTTCGGTTTATATCTGCCTCTCAAGCTGGCAGTTTGCCTCTGTCAATTGCACTGTCGGTTCCCGTATCCTCTCACATAGGGCATCGTTTCTCTGCCCAATTTCCTTTGTGTAATCCATCAACTGCTGATTTTCTTCTGTGTCTTGAGAATCTTATCTTCCAACTGCTGTTTTTCCATCTTCACTTGATCGCTCTCCTTCAGAAATAACGTCTCACCTTCGAACAAGTGGGCCCTTTCTTGCCAGGTGTTACGGCCTCTGAGAGAGGTCCGCTTCAGGTTCGATATGAAACAAATAAAAAAATAATAATTTCAACACCAACAGGTGAAACTGGGGATACGAATATAGAAAGAAACACTAACACAACAAAGGTTTATTTACAAGCTTACTAACAAAGGTAAATGAAGAATGGTATCTCCTATTTACATAAAAAGGCAAAATCTTACACTGCATGAACTGGGGGAACAGTGAGGTGATTCAAATACTTGCTGCTTAGTTTAGCAACTCGAAGCAATGGCTTCACAAAAGGAGAACGGCGATTGCAGACGTCCTCTTGACTCCATATTGCAGAAAATAAAGTCTACTCTCGATACTTGAAAGTCAGGAACTCCCCAAAACCTCTAGCAGGACATTTTCTTCTCTGAAGTCTGCTCAACGTCGAGATAATTCAGTCGTCCACTCCTGAAGATGACTAGACCAGAATCCAACCAGCTCTTGAGCAACTTTTCCTCTGATCCTTCGTCGGTCCCTTTTTCTCTTATTTCTCTCGGATGATCTCTGCTGCCGCTGATCTCTCACCGATAATCTGATCTGTGGCTCTTACTGAGGATATCTCTCTGTGACTAACTGGTGATCTCTCTGACGATCTCTTACTTCGTCCGTCGTATTTATACTGCATCCTGGGGGCGGGGCCTACCACAGACTCCCGAGATTACCGGAACTTCTCCGAAGAATCTAGACGGCGTTTCTCACGTCACGACGGCGCCTGACGAGTTCCACAACACTCCTGCCGATTCTAGAACCATCATGAGAACAGGCACCTCCAACAACATGCGCTAATGCCTCCTTGCTGCCGAACTTCTCGAAAATGCGTTTTCCTTTCCTTTAACTTCCTTTGCTATGAAGCAATTACCATCACACGCCCCCCAAAAGAGATCAAACACGCACGCCTCTTTACTCACACACTCACTCGTGCGATAACAGAAAACGGTTATTAGGCTACTCATTCTGAGAAAACTCTAGAGAGGCTATCTGCTAATACATTATCCTTTCCCCTTATATGAACTATCTTCAGGTTATAGTCTTGTGATTCTAAACTCCAACGCATTAGACGTTTATTCTTGTTCCTAAACCTCTCCAAATAAACTAACGGATTATGATCAGTATATACACAGTTAAAACAAAACCGCTACGTGCGTAAATCTCAAAGTGTTGCAAGGCTGTAACTAAACCAAACAATTCCTTTTCAATAGTAAAATAGTTCTGTTGCGCTTTATTCAGTTTCTTTGAATAATAGGCAACTGGGAGTTTCATTCCATTCACTTCTTGTAACAAAACCCCTCCTGCGCCAATATCACTGGCATCGATCGCTAAATTAAATTCCTTACCAAAATCGGGTAATAATAGAACTGGCTCGTGAATCATTATAGCCTTTAACTTGTTGAAGGCTTCTACACACGCGTCATCAAATTCAAAACTGCGTCCTTTCTTAAACAGATTAGTTATGGGAGCGCTTATTTCCGAGAAATTTGGTACAAATCTACGGAAATAAGAAACCATTCCGAGAAATCTCATGGCCTGTGTTTTAGTTGTTGGGATTGGGAAATTCACGATAGCTTCTATGTTCCGATCCTTTGGACAGATTTGACCAAGACCTACCTTATGTCCTAGATAAGTAATAGAGGCTTTCCCAAATTCGCATTTCTTTAGATTAAGAACGAGATTCGCTCTGGTAAGGGCCTCCAAGACTCTCGCCAAAATCCTTACATGATCCTCCCAAGTCTCTAAAATATCACAAGATCATCTAAGTACACGACACTGTTGTTGATGCCATTTAAAACTTTATTCATTAACCTTTGGAAGGTACTGGCTGCGTTCTTCAAGCCAAAAGCCATAACTTTGGGCTCGAAACTACCAAATGGCGTTATAAAGGCGGAATTTTTCCAGGCTCATTCACTTAAAGGTACTTGCCAATAACCCTTAGCCAAATCAAGCTTTGAGATGAACTTGGAATTTCCGATTCTATCTAAGCAATCGTCAATCCTGGGTAAGGGAAAATTACTTTGCTTCGTTACACTGTTTACCTTCCGGAAATCAATGCACAATCTATCTGATCCATCTTCCTTTTTCACCAGAACTACCGGGGAACTCAATTCACTCTCGCTAGTTACTATCAAATCATTATCTAGCATGTAACTAATTTCCTTTCTCACAGATTCTGCCTTTTCTGGGTTCAGACGATATGGACTTTGCCTAATGGGTTTCGTGTCCTGCAACTCAATATCATGTTCTAAAACAATGGTTAGGCCTACTATGAGATTCAGGGCCTCTGTAACACGGTTTTTTCGCAATAACTTTTTTATCTATGCGTTTCATAAATATAACGCTTATTCAGAATACATATTATATCTACACATAAATTTTGACTGTATTCTGCATTACGTAGGTTGAATAAATTTGGTACTTATAATGTAAAAGTGACTTTTTTTTGAAGACGGGCCAACTTACTCAGAGAAAAGGTTTCGAACGCACTCGTTACGTAACTTATGACAGCATTTCTTCCCTCTTTCTCGATGGATGATTGGCTATACGTAACGAAGGCTAAACCTCTGGCAACAATGACATACAAATTTAAATACAAGCAAAGCAGTACACCTTTATGAACTCTGGAACCTCTCCACTAATAATTGTCATAATGAAAAACCAACAAAATATGTTAATAAATACAAAAACACTTCGATTATTAGTCTAACTCCCAAAATAGGTTTCCTAAGAAATTACAGTCTACTTTATAAGTCACAATCAGATTGACAAGATGTAGGGAATAGTAGACAAGCTAGATTTGATAACTGCTATATCCAATGTCAAGCAATTTTTATTTATTGGCTATCTATCTACCTATTTACTGAAAAAAAAAAATAGCCGGTATGGTATTTTGGCTCTAAACCTTCACCAATAATTATCGTCAGAATGATGACTTCATTAGGCTCCACCCACTTTCGCCTCGTTATAATTCAGGATAACACTGAAGGCTACCATGGGCATTGTTGGATTAGAAAATTTAACTTCTGGCTATAAAAACTAATTTCTCGAGTAGTTGATGAGAAGTGCTAATTGATACTCAAGGATCCCAGCAGTTGGCCTAAACGTTTAATTCATGTATATTACTGCTATACTGTTGCGGCACTACTGCTACAGTAGTATTACTACGCTAGCACTGATACCCCACCCACATCTATGTATCGTTCCGTCATTCATAATGTCTTTGGGTTTAAGAGCCGATGGAGTTTCTGTCTGGTGGATGGGCGGGGCAACATTACGTCAAAAGGTGTTTACCTTGCTTACGTAATGAATGTTTTTCGACTCTTGGCTAGTAATCATTGGCCATGGCGTCGGCTAGATCATTTTTACTCTATAAAAATTAAAACTATCGGGTTTAGTTTATTGATAATGCTGACAAAATTTGTGTGTGTTTGTAAAATATACATGTCAACTTTCAGCTACATCCGATGCTTTGACAAGGAGCAAAGTCCAAAAAACCGTGTTACAGAGACCCTGAATCTCATAGTAGTGTCAGGTATTTCCTTTCTTAAAACTAGAATCTGAGTGTTGGTTGTATTTTCATCCAATAGATGGCGTTGGTTGTCCATTCTATCATCCTTGGGTGTTGTTTGCATTCGCTTTAATAGATGGCGTTGGTTGTTCTATTCGTTATTTTAGTGTCCTTGGTATAACTTATTGTTTAATTTTGATTTACTTTCCAAGTGATAGCCACTACCTTACAAACCTCGCAACCTTTCACATGGTGAGAAGTTATTTGCTCTTTGTTGTATACCTTATGTTCTATGTAAATAATTATTATGTAAAGCTATTATGGTTTAATAGTGATATGTTAACAGTGACCTTTTGTTCTAAGCTATTGTTTGTGTATTTATTTTGCAGACACACTACCTTACCTTGCTTTGCCTTGCTTGACATTATCTTGCCTTATGGTGTCTTGTCTGTTTGACATCTTGTCTTAACTTGTATGACCTGTTGGATGTACCATTTTACTTACCTGGTGCAAGATCTGTCATCATGGATCTACCATCTTCAGCCATCTAGACAATTTCAAGAACGTACCCACATTCTAAACCACTACGTACCATCTTCAGCCATCTAGATAATTTCAAGAGTGTACCCACATTCCAACCTACGTGTCATCTATTACTATTATAAGTTATTCTATTTATTGTTAATAAATTTATAATTTTTATAGTTCTTTTTACTTGATACAAGTCTAGCCAAAGTGTTAGGTAACAAGCGCCTAATACATTTCCATCTATGCAAATAAAAGCTTGACAATTGGCGCAGTGAGTAGGATCATTTGCAGAGTTGCTAGACTGTTTAACTTATGTATAATTTATATTTACAGTTTACTACTGACAACTATGTGAACTTCGTTACCTGTGAAGGTTGGTGGATTTCATTTAAGTGTTCTGCAAGGTTTGTGGCCTATCACTGGAAGTAATATCACTGGAGTTAAGGTAAAGTTCTGTCTATGTTGTTTCTTTTGTGTCTGGCGAGTTGTCGTGTGAAAGCGCTTTATTTAAAGTGGAATAAATTCTCGTTGTGGTACAATATAAATTTGTATTTGTTCGTGTAGTCATATTACGTTCTAGGAAAAGGTTGAGATTGGGAAGTGAATTAGAAACTGTATAGTTATCCTATTAATTCTAGCTAATCCAGTCTTAATGATTGTAGGGCTTGTTAGGGGTAATGTTAGTTTAATGTTCCTTTAAGTTCCGATTGTTTTCTCATCCTTGAATATTTCTATTGTGTATTCATTTCCTTATGATAGTTTTTTTTTTTTTTTTTGGCATGGAAATTTTGTCATTGATGGTGGAAAACCCATAATAGACATTGGTAATCATTGAAGTACTACTTTTAAAGTTGAGTTCATGATTAGCCATATTTCATAATTTAATGTTTTGCTAATACTTATTATGAAGTGTTGTTGTTTTTTTATTAACTGTATGCTTACCCATCATTATTATGGATCTTAGTGATTTGGTTTGATGGATAAGGCTATTAAGTTTGGTATGAAACTAAAACTTGCTGAGCTGAGGAATTTATAGCAAAGCAACAGGCTACAGAGGATAGAGTAGCTGAGATAAGGAGTTGGAATCAAAGTTTCGTTAAGAACAACAGTATTACACCCAGTATCAAACAAGACCTCTACTGTTTTGTTAAAAGCTCTTCCTTTCTCATCCACAGTAGCATTCTTGGGTTTTTCTTCACTAGCTAGAGCGATACTGATCTTAGGAAAAATTTTATTAGAAGATTTAGACTGAACAAAATTAACAGGATTATTTGGACAATTGGGTTTAATATGCCCAATTTCTTTACATAGGTGGCACTGCAATGTTTTAAGATTATCAACACCTACTTTATCAGATTTAGGTTGCATTGCTAACTTTGAACATTTATCAGACTTAAATTTAAAATTTCTACATTTATTAATTCCGTGAGCAATCAGATACCTATCAGCAGCTAACGCCTTTTCATGAGAATTTTTACAAACCCTTTCCTTGAACTATTAGCCAACAATTGATCCATAATCATAAAATCACAAAAATCATCATAAGATTTATTAAAATCAGCTAATTGCAACCACTTATCAAAATTCTGTCTTAGTCTATATGAATACTGCACAAAGCTTTCATTAGTTTCAATAAATCCCTCTCTAAATTTCTTTCGATATACCTGAGGATTGACCTGAAACGCTTTTAATAAGGCTGCCTTCAATTCCTGATAATTACTTGCAATAGCAGGGTCAAGTCCACAGTAAACTTTCAAAGCTCGTCCCCTTAATAATGTGCCTAACATAATACCATAGTCTTCCTGCTCCCATTTATGAAATCCAGCTAATTTCTCAAATCTATTCATGTACACATCAATTTCATCAGTTTTTCGTCGTCAAAGTGGGGGGAATTTTTGGCAAAGATATTACATTCTCGCTACCTACACCACCTATTTCTCAACTCTGCTTTAGCTAACTCGTGTTTCCTGTCTTCCTCCTTCTCCACCCTCTCTCTCTCTTAAGACATTCCAATTTAAATATCCTATCTTTCTCCTTTTCTGCCAACTGTAACTGAAACCTTTTCTCCTCTCTCAGCTACATTATCCTCTGTAGCCTGTTGCTTTGCTATAAATTCCTCAGCTTCAGCAGTTTTCATACCAAGCTTAATAGCCTTATCCATTAAATCACTAAGATCCATAATAATGATGGGTAAGCATACAGTTAATAAAAATAACAACACTTCATAATAAGTATTAACAAAACATTAAATTGTGAAATATGGCTAATCGTGAACTCAACATTAAAAGTAGTACTTCAATGATTACCAGTGTCTATTATGGGTTTTCCACCATCAATGACAAAAATTTCCATGCCAAAAAAAAACTAGCATAAGGAAATGAATACACAATAGGAATATTCAAGGATGAGAAAACAATCGGAACTTAAAGGAACGTTAAACTAACATTACCCCTAACAAGCCCTACAATCATTAAGACTAGATTAGCTAGAATTAATAGGATAACGATACAGTTTCTAATTCACTTCTTTTCCGGTAGAGTAAATGCTATCGTAGCACCAATTAAATGTTCTGAAGTAATTGTTGGGTTAATACCTGGATTGAAACATCACATACAGGCAGGAATAGAATTGTTGAGTAAAATACCTGTGCCAGATAACGAATTAGATGTAAATAAGTTAAATGTTAATGTGGTTACAAGAGAACAGAGTCTTAGGAAAACTATATTAAAACCTTTGTCTGATGTCTTGTCTGAAGTTCAAGTAAATCCAGCAGATTTTAGTAATAAACAGTGGACATGTGATTCTCTGAAGTCAATTAGGAAAAGCTTGAAGGAGGAGGAAGAAATAACTTGCAAAGGGGAGAGTTGTTAAGTATGTAGTAAATAATAACGTGATTTATCGTAAATGTGTGCAAAGTAAAAATCAGCTAGATGTTGGTAAAATGCAAATTGTAGTTACTCTCAAGTATAGAGATAGTTATGAAACTTGCACATGAATCACTTATTTCTGGTCAATTTTCTTCTAGGAAAACTATTGACAAAGTGCTTGGTAAATTTCATTGGCCGAGGGCTAGTGCAGAGATTGATAGATATTGTAAGTCTTGTCATAAATGTCAGAAATTTGGGAAAAGAGTAAAGAAAGTGACTTTGTGTAAAATGCCTATAGTTTCTGAACCATTCAGTAGAGTGGCTATTGATATTGTGGGTCCAATTGTTCCAGCCTCATGCCGTGGTCACAATTATATTCTTACAATAATTGATTTAGCTATACGCTACCCTGAAGCTGTACCTCTCAGAAATATTGATACTGTTACTATAGCAGAAAGTTTAGTAGAAGTATTTTGTAGAGTTTGCTTTTTTTTTTTTTTTTTTTGGGTACCAAAAGAAATACTAAGCGACAGGGGAACTCAGTTTAAGTCAGATCTCATGGCAGAAATACATAGCAGAAATACATAGATTATTATAAATTAGAGCTTTATTCACAAGCCCATATCATGCTGCATGTAATAGAACTGTAGAACGGATGAATGGTGTACTTAAAAATATGTTAAAGAAAGTTTGTAGTGATCATCCAACAGAATGGGATCGGTATATTCCTGTTGTTCTTTTTGCTTATCGTGAAATTCCTAACGATACTCTAAAGTTTAGACCATTTGAACTTTTGTATGGACGTTGTGTCCGTGCCCTTTAACAATCCTTCATGAATTGGTTGCTGGTAACAATGCTGATGATTAAATCAAAACTACTTACCAGTATGTTTTAGATCTGCGTTCTCGATTGCAAGAGATGGCCCAGATTGCAGTTAGTAATGCTGAAATAAATTCACGTAAATATAAAGAGTATTTTGATCGTAAAGCAAAGCCAAGAAAGTTTGTGGAGGGAGATGAAGTTCTAATTATGTTGCCAAGTAATACAAACAAATTTCTAATGCAGTGGAAAGGACCTTATGTGATTAAACGTTGCCATAGTAATGGAGTTGACTATTTTGTAAAAGTAGGAAATAATCTTAAACTGTATCATGCCAATATGTTGAAGAAGTACTTTAGAAGGAAGATTGTAAACGTTATTCAAAAAGCAGTGGAAGAGGTCAAAACTTCAAATGGTTTGTTTGGTAATGTTAACTTTGAGGTTGTTAATGTTGGAGAACCTGTTTCAGATCTGTGACATAGAATATCTGGAGGTTGATAAAACCAGTTATCAAATAAGTAAAGATCTTAAAAATTCTCAAACTGATGAACTTGTTAATGTTTTGGATAAGTTTCATGATGTAATTAGTGATAGACCTGGAGTTGCTAGATATATGGAACATTATATTAAATTGACCTCTAATATTCCAGTTCGTGCTAAACCTTATCCTGTTCCAATTAGTTTAACTGATGAATTTAACAATCAGGTTGATCAAATGCTCTCATTGGATATAATTGAACAATCTAATTCTCTTTGAGATTGTGTGTTGACTTTCGAAGTCTTAATGAAATAACCGTATTTGATGCCGAACCCATGCCACGTATGAATGAATCTTTACATAAGCTTGCTAATAAAGTCTATTTTACAGAGCTTGATTTGTCAAAAGGATACTGGCAGGTACCCTTAACTTTAGAAAGCAGAAAGTATACTGCATTTGCAACAGCATGGTTTGATGCAATTCAAGAAGATGCCGTTTGGACTTAGCACAGCTTGTTCAACTTTTGTTAGACTTATGAGAAAAGTCTTGGCTGGTTTGGAAAATACTACATGTTATTTTGATAATGTCCCTTATTTATAGTATAATTTGTCAGATATATAGTTCATCTTAAAAAGGTTTTGTTAAGATTAAGAGAACATGGATTAACAGTTGGCCTTTTAAGAATGCTTCTTTGCTTATAAGAAAATTAAGTATTTAGGATAGTCTCTTGGTAACAATTCTTTAACACCTCTTGATGATAAAATTGCCAATATAGTAAATCTTCCTCTTCCAGAAACAAAGAAACAATCAAGATCTTTTGTTGGAGTTGTAAGATTTTATAAGTTCATTCCACATTTCTCTGTTCTTTCTGCACCATTAACAATATGCTTAAGAAAGGGAGTTGCAATATTCTGAATTGGACTGATGAACATATTAAGTTTCAATAATTTGATAGCTTCTCTAACTAAATCTCCTATTTTGTTATTGCCAGATTTTAATAAGACCTTCTATTTCGAACGGATGCATCCATGGATGGTATTGGTGCAGTTTTATTGCAAGAAAGTGATAATGTGCTTATGTCTGTGTCATATGCTGGAAAGAAATTTTCAGATGCAGAAAGACTTTACTCTACAATTGATAAAGAGTGTTACGCTATTGTATGGTCTATTTTAAAATTTAAGGAATATCTGTATGGGAAAGAATTCATCCTGCAAACAGATCATCTTCCATCAACTTAACTAAATTCCATGAGGAATAAGAATGATCACTTAATGCGATGGGCTCTTAGCCTGCAACCTTATAATTTCCTGGTTGAGTATATCAAGAGGTCGGATAATATCTGTTCCGACATGCTTAGCCGATGTATATAATATTTTTAATATTTTAGTTTTATTTAGAGATTCTAGTTTTTCTTGGTATGGGGGTTTGTCAGGTATTTCCTTTCTTAAAACTAGAATCTGAGTGTTGGTTGTATTTTCATCCAATAGATGGCATTGGTTGTCCATTCTATCATCCTTGGGTGTTGTTTGCATTCGCTTTAATAGATGGCGTTGGTTGTTCTGTTCGTTATTTTAGTGTCCTTGGTATTACTTATTGTTTACTTTTGATTTACTTTCCAAGTGATAGCCACTACCTTACGAACCTCGCAACCTTTCACATGGTAAGAAGTTATTTGCTCTTTGTGGTATACCTTATGCTCTATGTAAATAATTATGTAAAGCTATTATGATTTAATAGTGATATGTTAACAGTGACCTTTTGATCTAAGCTATTGTTTGTGTATTTATTTTGCAGACACTCTACCTTACCTTGCTTTGCCTTGCTTGACATTATCTTGCCTTATAGTGTCTTGTCTGCTTGACATCTTGTCTTAACTTGTATGACCTGTTGGATGTACCATTTTACTTACCTGGTGCAAGATCTGTCATCATGGATCTACCATCTTCAGCCATCTAGAAAATTTCAAGAATGTACCCACATTCTAAACCACTACGTACCATCTTCAGCCATCTAGATAATTTCAAGAGTGTACCCACATTCTAACCAACGTGTCATCTATTACTATTATAAGTTATTCTATTTATTGTTAAAAAATTAATAATTTTTATAGTTCTTTTTACTTGATACCAGTCTAGCCAAAGTGTTAGGTAACAAGCGCCTAATACATTTCCATCTATGCAAATAAAAGCTTGACACCTAGTTTGTCACTAATAGTTTCAGGATAATTCACTAAAACATTGTGTACTTCCCTCACCTTTTCCTCTTCTAAACCCTGATTAAAAACTTCGAAATTCTTAAGCACCTCAAGAGTTTTTCTCAAAGCTAATTCCTTCCTGGGACACCGTCACTACAGGCACGGGGCGTTCGTTATATTTCTTGAGCAAATTTACATGCAGCCACTTTGCTCTACGTTTACCCATATCTATTAAATAATTCAGATTCCCCCTCTTCTCTAAAACTGAAAAGGACCTTCGAACTTATACGATAAAGAGGGACCTTCTTTCTGGACTAAAACTTTAAAACTTTATCTCCTACACAGAGATGTCTCTCTTTCGCTCTAAGATCATGTTTTTGTTTAGTTTCCCCTTGACTCTCTCTATCTCTCGGTCTCCTTCGCTAGTTGCCAAGCATCCCTTAAACTGTTTTTATAATGCTCTAGATTAGTGATGTAGTCCTCACTACCTTCTTTATTCATTAAGTTACATTTTAACATTTCCAAAGGACCTTTAGCGGTATGACCGAAAACAAGCTCAAATGGACTTAATCCGGTAGTGTCGCTCGGTGCTAACCTTAATGGTAACTTTTCTTCCCAGTCGTGTTCGAAGTTCTTACACAATTTCCATAAGCAACTCTTTTAACGTTTGATGAAATCTCTCCACAATGCCTTGTGATTTGGGATGATAAGGTGTGGAAGTTACGAGTTTGATGCCTAACTCTTTCATTCTATCCTTGAAATATTTGGATACAAAATTACTACCATTATATCACTGTATAGTACGAGGCAGACCAAACTTAGAAAAATAATTTAGCAATCGTTTAACTACGGTCCTCGCCTTGCCGCTTCTTATGGGTACCGCCTCGGGATAGCGAGTTAGTCTATCAATGATTGTCAACAGATATATATTCCCTCCCTTACTTCTAAGCAAAGGTCCAACCATATTGATAACTACATTCTCAAAAGGCTCGCGTACCGAAGGAATATTACACAACGGAGTTCAGGGGATTACTTGATTTGGTTTCCCGGCAACTTGGCATTCATGACAGCTTAAAACATACCTCTTTACATCATTTTTCATTTTAGGCCAAAAGTATGCCCTATTAATACACTTGAAAGTTTTATTTATTCCCAAATGTCCTTGCTCATCGTGTGCTAACTTCAAAACTAGTTCACGAAGCTTCCTAGGAACTACTAATTGTTCTGTGACTTCCCCTCTACTACCTGACTTCGGTCGAACATAACGACACAAAACTTCGTCCTTTAAACAAAAAGTTTCCTTACACACATCATCGAGATCATCATCCAGCTCACATTCAAAAATTCGGGTTAGTGTCTCATCCTCTCTCTGCAACTTGACTAGCTCATCCTTATCCAGGACTATATATTGGTACATTTATTACGTTACTCTCGACAGCTACGCCTTCCGTTTGGCTATCACTGTCAACATCGATAGAGTCCGGTCTCTCAGCCACACTCATGCCACCTCTATCATACTCGTTCGAATCCATGAACTTACTCTCGTTCGAACCCACGAACTCACTTTCGCTCGAATCCACGAACAAATTATGATCGTAGTCTATGTCTGTATCTAAACCCGACCTAGTTACTACCATTTCAGGCACTGGAATATTCCTCACAACACGATTCACATTCTTGGATAAAGCTAAGTCATTACCGACAATGTCAACGCCTTCAACGGGCAAACTGTCCACAACTGCAAGTTTTACTTCTCCTGACACTACCTGACTTTCTAAATTCAACTTCAACAAAGGACAAAGAACGCAAGTGTTAGGAAATCCACCTAACATGACTTTCTCTTCCATATTGATTTCTGCCCTGTTAGGCACACACACTCTCCTAATCAGTGAGACAGCAGCTCCTGTGTCTTGAAGCAAGACCACTTCTCTCGAATCTACTCCTCCAAGAGAGGAAACTATGCCTTCTGACAGAAATTCACCAAAAATGTTCCTAGTTTCTCTCATCACATCATTCCTACTTGACGAAAAGTTAACTAGAGACACTTTTCTTACCGTCCTCCCTTGCCACTGCACAATTTCTCGCTAAATGCCCTTTCCCATTACATCGGAAACAAGTTAATTCTGAGCCACTAGATGCCACTTTACTCTTACAAACCTTAGACGTATGACCAGGTTTTCCCCATGTATAACAGGAATAGTCACTTTTACTTGCATTGCTATTACTAGGACTGAAACCTTTACTGCTTTGTACTCTACTAGACGAAGGATCATTTCGTTTCTTACTAACACTCAAATTATGGTTAGACTATATTCGTCAGCTAGCCTAGTTGCTCCTGCAAAAGATACTTCTCGCCTATCCTCTATATAAAGTTTAATCTCAGGGGATACGTTATCTTTGAAGTTTTCTAACAACACTAAGTTCTTCAAACTATCAAAATCCTCAACCTTAGCAGAAGTTGACCAATCAAAAAACAGCCTTTCTAACTTCTTGCCGTATTCTACATACGTAATATTTTCATCCTTTCTCAAATTTCTAAATTTCTTACGGTATGCCTCCGGTACTAACCTATATGCGCTAAGAACAGTTTCTTTCACGATATCGTAATTATCACATTCCTCCTTAGACATGCAACTATACACAGTAAGCGCCCTACCACTCAAGACTGACTGCAAACATAAAGTCCACATTTCTTTAGGAGAACCTACTCTTTCCATTAACTTCTCAAAACACATGAAATATGTCATAACATCTTCCTCATCAAACTTTAGTAATAATTTTAGCACTGCACTCATACCTAACGTATCAGCTTCGTTTTCATTCTCGCCTGTCCGACTGTTACGAGTACTTTCCCTTAACCGAGCAATTTCCAACTCATGCATACGCTCTTTCTCTCTCTCTTCCTGCTCATTCATATGCTCTTTCTCTCTCTCCTCCTGCTGCATTTTCATTACTTATCTCGCTTGCTGCACTTCCCTCTCAGCTGCTCTTTCCTCTCTCTCAGCCGCTCTTTCATCTCTCTCATACTTCTCTCTTTCTTTCTTTTCAACATACTCACGGAGATCGTTCCCCTCTAAACCTAGGAGCTTGCCTGACTCAAACTCTTTCACCATCTCACTCATTCTGGTTCTTTCTATATTCTCCATTTCAAACTGTTAGTGTTGATAGCCTAAGCAAGGTCGCCACAATGTTATGCCCTCTGAGAGAGGTCCGCTTCAGGTTCGATATGAAATAAATAAAAAAATAATAATTTCAACACCAACAGGTGAAACTGGGGATACGAATATAGAAAGAAACACTTAACACAACAAAGGTTTATTTACAAGCTTACTAACAAAGGTAAATGCAGAATGGTATCTCCTATTTACATAAAAAGGCAAAATTTTACACTGCATGAACTGGGGGAACAGTGAGGTGATTCAAATACTTGCTGCTTAGTTTGGCGACTCAAAGCGATGGCTTCACAAAAGGAGAACGGCAATTGCAGACGTCCTCTTGACTTCGTATTGCAGAAAATAAAGTCAGGAACTCCCCAAAACCTCTAGCAGGACATTTTCTTCTCCTTCGTCAGTCCCTTTTTCTCTTATCTCTCTCGGATGATCTCTGCTGCTGCTGATCTCTCACCAATAATATGATCTGTGGCTCTTACTGAGGATATCTCTCTGTGACTAACTGGTAATCTCTCTGACGATCTCTTACTTCGTCCTGGGGGCGGGGCCTACTGCGAGCGTCACAGACTCCCAAGATTACCGGAACTTCTCCGAAGAATCTAGACGAGGTATTGCATCAGAAATCGCGGCGTTTCTCACGTCACGACGGCGCCTGACGAGTTCCACAACACTCCTGCCGATTCTAGAACCATCATGAGAAATGGCACCTCCAACAACATGCGCTAATGCCTCCTTGCTGCCGAACTTCTCAAAAATGCGTTTTCCTTTCCTTTAACTTCCTTTGCTATGAAGCAATTACCATCACACCAGGCCTGTTGTTGCAACACCTCCTGAGTTATCTGGATCACACGAGTGCTTTCTTCCTTTCTGCCAGCCTTCTGAATCTCTTCATTGTAGTCTAGCCTCTGTTGCAGCTGAAAAATTATCCTGTCCAAGTTCACCTGGATGGTGTCTCACAAGGCCGAAATTCTCTCGTTCAATTCCATTTCCTTGGGCTGTTCACCTCCATCATCCGTTATTAGGAGGAACCTCACCAGTGAATAGGCAGCCTATAAACAACATGACTATCCTTGCATTAGACTTCTTTCCGTATTTCAAACAATATCTAGACAACAACGTCCCACAACAGCTGCTGACAAGGCCAGGTAAGGCCAAATTTTCTTCAAACTGGAATACCCAGTTCATTTACTCTCCTCTATATCTCTCGCTTTTTCCTTGATTTTCAATATTGCACAAGAGATATTTCTATTTATCAAATTATAGCAGGAAACATTCTGAAAGATTTTTAATCATGCCTTGTTTCTGGTGTTATAAATTGCTGCAATATTCTCTCTCTCTCTCTCTCTCTCTCTCTCTCTCTCTTCTCTCTCCTCTCTCTCTCTCTCTCTCTCTCTCCTTCTCCCTCTCTCTCTCTCTCTCTCTCGTACGGGATCTTTTTGCAGTACGTATCTTTTTTGTTTGGTCTCTTATCGTCTTATCTATTAAAATATATTTAGGGTTTTTCCTTTATTTACCTTTTTGTCTACAGGAAAAACAATACTAACTACAGGCGGGCAATTGGAACTGAGCAAAAAATGGCCATTTTTCTAAGCTACGTTTTATATTTATTGAATTTAACAAAATAACTAAAAGATATAATTCTAAATGAATTAGCCGAGACATCAAGAGAAATAATATATATTATATATAATAATAAACTACTCAACCATAATGATTTTCAAAAACTATAGGTAAGTTTTAAGATTTTAAATTTATATCATATGCATACATAGAAAAGGTAAAACGAAATTTAACTATACTAAATTTTGTCCTATATAAAAGTGAAAATCAGATATAAGGGAGTACAATTTTATTAGTGCATAACTTGATTCGTAAATTGAAATCCAATATAGAAATAAAGTAGAAAATCCTAACAACCCCATTTCTATATAAGGCGACGCATTTGGTGTGAACGCATCCCTAGAACACAAATTTAAATAATACTGTTTAATACTGATGATAATGACAACAATTAAACACTGTGCCTTTCAAAAATGTGTAACGAAGACACTGTTGCAATTTAAAAACAATTACAGAGTCAATAATGTCGTCAAATAATAAATACAACAATGAAAACGACATGACATGTAAGGTTAAGAAAATGTATTGCAGAAGCGTGCTTGATAAAGAAAAGAAATCTGCGTAAAACACGTTCCAGGGGAATCAAATACATAACCCACACTTCTGTTACATAATATAAACTGTAGATTCCATACCTGATCGTCTGTGTGAGGTCACAGATGCAGATGGAGGTTGGACATCCTACTCATTGTATATTATCATACTAATAATAATGATAAAATATTGACACTAGCTCACGTGTTTTTAGTTATGTTCCTTTTACTTGATTACCAGTTAATGCTAATGTTTTGGAAGATCATGCATATTTCAAAGGTTTAAAGTGAAGAGTAATATTTATAGTATCTCGAAATTAAATGAAAAAAAATGTGATATTGGTTCAAAGTTATCTGCCAGATTGTCGGAATAATGTGATGGTTTTTTAGTTTAACACCTAGTCAAACTGAAATAAGCCTTAAATTTAGAATATAGAAGGCTTTGTAAATATCACTACTTTTATTTTGTTATTCTGAAATTAAGGTAATTACAAAACGCGCTTCATTCTAAGAACGGAAGGAAAACAGATTAAGGTAATAAAGTTGAGACAGAATAAGAGCACAGCAGTTAAGAAACTAAGGCTGGAATATTAAAAGGGGGTCCAAAAGGTAGAAGAAATAAGCCCTGATAGAATTAGTGGAGCTAAAAGCTGCAGCCTACGAATGGCCATATACTAGGCAACTTAACTCGCCAATGCAAAGGTAGTAGCTAGTGGTTCCTAACCCTCCCTAAGACAGGAATTGGTCAGGGAACGGCAAGGACCACGGCAGTTGACTTCACAGGAGAGAAAAGTTAAATTCCTACAATAACATATTAACTCTTTTACACATTAGAATTAGCTATAACTACATCAGCACTAGAAAACTACTTTGCTTCTTGAAACACAGAAATTGAGTTAAGTTATTTTCTATTACAATGCATCTTGAAAACAAGGATGAAAATATCCTTACGAAAGAAATATAGTAAAATTGATAATAACTGATATTTTGCAACTGACCTGGTGCTAGGAAGAAAATAAGAACACGAGGCTTCTTCACACCATAATCTAGAAAAGAACTTAATAAGTTATCTCTCTTTCTCTCTCTCTCTTTCTCTCTACTTATCTTTGTCTTGTTATATACTGTGGTTCTGTCTTTCTCTTTTCCACCAAATATGAACCTCTTATATTGGTGAAAGTATCCTAATATTTCATGTTGTTTTAGTTACTAACATTTAGTAAATAAAGAAAATTATATATAGCCGTAATTTTTTAGTGTTATTGCCCATATCGCCCGTCTTCTCTAT
The DNA here is from genome assembly GCF_015104395.2 of Macrobrachium nipponense. Taxonomy (NCBI): domain Eukaryota; kingdom Metazoa; phylum Arthropoda; class Malacostraca; order Decapoda; family Palaemonidae; genus Macrobrachium; species Macrobrachium nipponense. The sequence continues at coordinate 16,564,778 of NC_061088.1, read as the reverse complement.
GGAGGTTGGCCCAATCATGAATTGTATAAGTATATAGACAGGTATCTGTGTGTATGGTTGCTACCTCAATAAAGTAAGTGAACTGAAAATTTTGCTAATTTGCTGATATAGATGTTATATATAGATACACACACACACACACACACACATATATATATAATATATATATATATATATATATATATATATATATATATATATATATATATATATATATATATACATATAAAGAGGTGGTTGCTACTTATAGAACACCACCGTTAACACTGTTGGTGAAAGTTTTGTATCGATTTCGTGGACAGTCATGTCAGTGTATAAGATTTAATAATCTATAGGAAATGCTATTTCATAAATACTGAGTTCCTAAGCACTTTTAGTCTCATATTTATTTCGCATATTTCCTTAAATGCACATTTTACACTCAAACCCAGTATCGTCAACAACAAAATGTTTACGACCACTCTCTTAATTAACGTTAATAGATTATGGATACTTTACTCTATGCTCAAGAAAAATACCTGCTGTCCACTCTTCCTTCCTTGGCCTGACGGCGCAACATCTATTGGATGATCCGTTAGTTACTTGTTCAACTGCTTCGGGGTTTCATAGTCGCGGATTCGTGTTCACTCTGGATCAGCGGAGGGAACGAACTATTGTGCGGGACAGTACATCTAATGATGGGAATACTGCTCGCAGGTTTTTCAAGAGTGCAGAAATTGCCTCAGAAATTACTGGCCTCCACCAGTCCTTTGTTTATAAACTTTATGTGATTTTATCGACATTGTCATATGGTCTTGATATCGATGCAGATAAATTTGAAAGGTTTTGCTTGGACACTGCCAAATGTTATGTACAAAAATATAGCTGGTACTACATGCCCCAAAGCTTGCATCGGTTATTAATTCATGGTGCTTCAGTGATACGCAACTTCAATCTACCAACTGGCATATTATCTGAGGAGGCACAAGAAGCAAAGAATAAAGAATTCCAAGAAGTTTAGGGAATCTTTCACAAGGAAAGCATCACGAATAAAGACAAATGAAGATTTAATGAGAAGATTACTATGTTCATCTGATCCCTTGAAAAGTTCTTTAAGAAAAATAGACAGACCTGTAAAATCTGAACTACCTGTAGAAAGCAAAAATTTAATCGTCCAAAATACTCTTTGATTTGTATCATGTAGTCTTAATACGAGTTAAAGTTCCTTTTTTACTTCAGATTTTTTTTTTAAATGAATAAAATGCTTCTAGTTCTATATTCATATTACTATAGTATAATAGTATAACCAAAATGTTATTCTTTATGCTCATTAAAATGAATTATATTGCAAATTCTTTAAAGACAACATTTGATATAAATAATCTTATTTTCTATAATTTTATTCTTATCTTTTCTGCATTGAATAGAGGTATCAAAATTAAAGGTTATATCGTTCCAACTCTATATTGTACTTAATACACTAAAAATGGGTAAACATATCACTCATAGTATTAAATATGCTTGTAAATACAATACTCTAAACATCTATAAAAAATTATAAATAATACTTGGATGTGAAAGCAGAAATTAATTTTGTCCAAAAAATTACTGTTCTGGCCTACCTATGTGCAACGTGATTGTTAAACCTCATTTCCCAATTATTCCGGTTTTATTAGGAATGTTACGCTACTTTCCATTTTTATGAGATAATAACCTTCTTTAATCTTTGTCTTTGCAAGAATATCATCGGTTCCAGGTGACTCCCTCAAAGTCAGATGTTCATTGTAGGATGCCAAATTAAAATGGTGATAAACGACCTTTTTTTATATAAATTTTTGGCAACTCTCCATAGAACTATGCACTAGGTAGCCAAAATCGTTTGTCCAATTTTGAAGCCTGAATTCAATTTTGCACCATTAAGGAAAAAAAAAAAGCATGTTTGGTGCAAAGTTCAGCGGCAACACCATATAATGAGCCATGTAATTTTATCAAGTGAATGATTGAGATTGACTGAAGTCGCCTATAAATCACGAAGAAATCTCTTTGTTTATTTGGGAATGACAAGTGCAACATCACTGCACGAAGGAGAAACATGTTACAGGAGCTTAGGATAGAGAAAGTGCTGCCTTTAGCTCTCCGTCTGACGTTCCAGTTTCCGCCCCAATTCGGACCAATTTTTGTTAAAAAAAAATAAAAGAAAAAAAGACGAACTAGAACAGAAAAATCTAGCTCGTGGGAAAAGCAAAATTAAAGTTGGCAATGCTGGTGCATTCTCAGCACCACATATGCAAATGCGACAAAATTCTCCAAGATATTTTCAAAAAGAAAAAAAAAATGTAATATTATATATATCAGTGAATGATGCTTCTGAATTTTCCCGGATGACAGCCGGAGTCTCTTACCCGAAATTTGACCAATTTGGCAAAGACATCTAATTTAGACAGCGGAGATCCAACGAAAAAAAAAAAAAAAGTTATTCAGAAAATAACTTAATACTGGTGTCCGCTTAACGAGAAAACTTTTCTCGGTACACCGCAATGTGGAAACTTTAGATGAATAACGTAGAGCTTAAATATTTATCCTTTTTTCGACGAACAAAACAGATAAAAATTATTAAGCAACGGAAGGATAAGTATGATTTTTACCAAGTTCATAAAAATTCGACATAATAGCAAAACAGAAAAAGCGGAAGTATAAAGAAGAACGGAATGAATACAAATTACTGACGTTGAGAGAGAGAGAGAGAAGAGAGAGAGAGAGAGAGAGAGAGGAAGCATTACGTCCAGCACAATGAATATAAATGAACATAGTTGAGAGAGAGAGCTTAGCCAGACCAGAAATTGAATTTACAAGTAATACACACACACACACACACACACACACACACACACACATATATATAATATATATATATATATATTATATATATCTATATATATAGATATAATATATATTTATATATATATATATATATATAGATATATATATATACCAGATATATATATATACAGATATATAATATATATATATATATATTATATATATATATATATATATATATATATATACAGATACTATATATACACAGATATATTATATATATATATAATAATATATACTATATTATATATATATATATAATATATATATAGAGAGAGAGAGAGAGAGACGAGAGACGAGAGAGAGAGAGAGAGAGAGAGAGAGAGAGACTAAAATTTATTAGGGGTCTTCAGATGGTTCTAAAGGTTTAGCAAATTACTTAAGCAACTGGAGACTGTCTGCTCTACACTGTTATCCTCTCTCCTTTGGCATCTTTAGAAGGACACTTAAATGACTCCTATCGGGGTATCCCGAGAACGCTTGTGGTGTTCAACGTCATTTGGCGAGGATAACGTCTTAAGAGACATCTTTACACGTTTCCCGTTCTCGGGAGTAAATATGTAAATTAGGTCTCAAGTTATACGCAGTTTTTCGCCCTATTTTACAGCCTCTCTCTCTCTCTCTCTCTCTCTCTCTCTCTCTCTCTCTCTCTCTCTCTCTCTCTCTCTCTCTCTCTCTCTCTCTCAACTGGATATGTTGGGCTTATCTTAATATTCGAGGGAGTCGTTCCTTGTCTCTTAGGAGTAATATTTGCATACAATACTTTCCTAACAGAATTTCTCTCTCTCTCTCTCTCTCTCTCTCTCTCTCTCTCTCTCTCTCTCTGTTTAAACATAAACTTGGTTCATACATATGAAAAGATAAAACGCTTGATATGTAAAAGCTAGATACCAATAGCTTTCAGTCTAATTCCTCCTCTGTTCACACGTTTATCATAATTATTTATTCAACCCTTCAAATTCCATATCCAATATTCTGTCAACCGTATTATGCTGTTTGCACTCAATCCTGAACTGTTCTTTCTTCTATGCTTCACTAAATGTGGGTTACAAGGGGGAGTGGCCCCCTTCAATGGCCACTCTACACGGAGGCTCTGCCCTATGTTCTTCGTAAGTCATACAAGCAAAGTAAAAAGCCGCATATTTGTAACTGTGTTCATGAATGGAAGTGTGTTTTAACAATTATTTGTCCTTTCAATCGGGTATCACTAAACCTTTCCCTTATATAAACATTTAATTCAGACCGTTAATATTGTTTGTTTGTATGGTGTTTTCACGTTGCATGGAACCAGTGGTTATTCAGCGGGACCAACAGCTTTACGTGACTTCCAAACCATGTCGAAAGTGAACTTCTATCACCAGAATTATGTATATCTTAGCTTTACCAGACCACTGAGCTAATTAACAGCTCACCTAGGGCTGGCCCGAAGGATTAGACATTTTTACAGCTTATTGTGGAATCCGAACCACGCTATATCGAGAAATTAATTTCTATCACCAGAAATAAATTCCTCTGATTCCACGTTGGCCGAGCCGGGATTCGAACTTCGGATCACCGGATTGGCAGCCGGGTGGGAAATACACATCTTTAACTTCTCAGTGGAATGCCAGAAAATTGAACTCCCGGCCACCGAGGTGGCAGGCCAAGGCCAAACCGACAACGCCACTGAGGCGCTTAATCGTTAATATTAACCAACAATGACACGCGTTACGCTGCAAGAGGCAGAGGGGCAATTGAAGGACTCCTTGTTTAAACGCTGCTACCCTCCTGATCCCCTACCAACCCAGCCCCAACCGGGGTGGACAAACGGGTTTGCAGGAGGAGGGGGGAAGCGTCATACCTCCCTTACCGTTTCGATCCCCTACCCGGGTCGGACAAACAAGAAAGATGCAATAGGCTTCTATTGTCTTAAAAGATTTTGATAGATATAAATGCAAACGGGGTAATTACACTCAGGCATATAAATATTTGCATCTTTATTACTTTTAAGGCCGGGTCTATGAACTCTTGACACCAATCTGCGCAATGTCCTCGAAGAAGATTCAAGAAAGAAACTAAAGACTGCAAGAAAAACGGATTAATGTCCTTTGCCTCGACTTATTTCATCCAAATACCCGAGTTTAATCTTGCAGAGGTGATCCTCTTCAGAGGATTTAATCCACATGTGATGATGACCTTCGTTTACATTAAAATGGTTATTCACCTCGCAAAGCTTAGGTGTTGTCAGTAAAACTCAAGTATTTTTTCTTAAATTCTTTAATTCTCGTGTATGTAGTTTGCTTGAAAAATGTCTCAGAAAAGTAAAAATACGAAAAATCTCGCCCCTATTGGCCAAAGACTCTTTGAGTGTGTATATGTATGTGTGTATGTATGTATTACGCCCCCTTTTATTCCCTAAACTACACAAACTGGGAACTCTTACCTGTTGCCAACGGTGCCCTGTCTGTAAGATGTCACGAGGCTTATTAAGACTGCGTAAATATAAAAAAATATCATTTATTTCCCAAAGCAATTGGTTATAACAAAGAACAAAATGATAACAAGTCATAATGGCACAAATACCCAAATCTGCCCATAAAGAAAACCAATAAGATAACATTCTAGCTTCTGGACTAAGGTTACACTCTCAAATCCCAAACAAGTCACATTGTCTAGTATTTGTCAGTTATCATTTAGAGAATCCCATTCCTAATCAACCATGGAATCGGACCCATCTGTAATAAAGATAATAGTTATAGACACCCCACGTCACTCTTTTCAAAGTATTTACGTAAAGAGAATATTTCCACACTTCTCTCTCTTTTCCAAAAGGTAACAGATTTTCTAAGTTTTTATAGAACGTGTCTTACCTTTTCGATGGGCGTTTTCTCCCGACACTTCGAGCAACCGCTTGTTCTCTCCTTTGCACAAAGAATGCGTCTTCCACAAGTACCCTGAACCAGTAGGCCTGTAATACGCGTACAAACGAATGCACATGCCTTGCAAACGGGGAACGACCTCTGAGACAAGTTGCTTGTTCAGCAAATACCCTTCTCTCCCATGTGAACTTTGCAGTGTACCACCCCTTGTCTCTAGGCGAGCAGAGCTATGTGACTTTATTATTATATAAAACACTTTAAACATATTATTAGCCATTCCCCCCTCTTTCACTCTTTATAGGAGCTCGGCTACCCCCTATGCTAGCACCCGCCTAGCTCTAGACACACAAAGCGTCTTACAATTATATATAAAACAGAGGCTGGCTCAAAAAAGGAAATAATGCACTCCCGTCTCACACCATATCGGCAACTAATGCCCAAGTATCAATGTACCACATGATTAGAGCCACCTCCGTTGCCGGAGCACTTGTGCTTCGCCGAATGCATAAAAGTTTAAAGACTCCAAGTACACAAATGGCGATCAGTATAGCGGCTAACATGATCATTACTATTGGTATAGTATAGCGGTCATCGAAAAAAAAGGTTCATCTTCACTACTATCTTCGAGTGGCGGGACAGTAATGGACTCCACTGTAGGCGGGATTCGAACCGCCTTATGGCTTCCGTGGAGGTCTGGTGAAACACCTTTATCGACGAGTTGTAGACACGCCGACTAAGTACCATGAAGAAGTCTGTAAGAATCCTGCAGGAACTGTCAAACAGCTGGGATCCCTGTAGAATGAGCGAATTGTTGTCTCCGTTGCACATAGTAGAAATCTTGCATCTGATGCAGAAGACCGCTGTCGTCATCTCCGTCGATATTACTTGGTATGAATCGGGGAATTCTCTAAAGTCACAATGAGTCGGTAAGTCCTCGTGAAGCTAATTCTAGTTCGCAACCTGACAGGTCAATACGTCGAAGAGTAAATATCCGACTTTCACACACATATCTATCGTAAACTAACACACATCCCAGTTCATAGTCAACTGCTGAGGACTGGAATTCCTCACCTAATATATACATAACCTCTACCCCCGTCCAAACCACTACTGTCCCCTGGAAAGAACTAGGAAATGGCCTAAGTATATAACTGAAATGGTTTTTATCGCTAACATGTATGTCAACAAAAAGTAACCCTTATCATAACTGTACCCCTTTAAAACCCCATAGTATCTATGAAGTAATTCCCCCGTAAAATTATATTTGATCCCATTCATATGCTGCGTCTTTTAAGGTTGACTCCAAAGTTCCCAACGGCAACATTTCCCTCGAAATTTTCCCTGTGAAGCTGCTATAATTGCTTCTACTTGACTTTTGATCTCATTCAACAAAGATTCTGTTTCTTTTTCAATATTCAACAGTGTAGTGTGTATAGTGAAAAATGTTTATGGTGACGTCTAGGTCTTCTCGGATCCCTTTTACTGTCGCGTGTAATATGTACTTGATTTCCTCAACTCATTAAATCCGTTTTCTAATTTCTCATTCTCCCTCTTAGAGAATTCAGAGCTTTCCCATGTGGGCGAGTTCCGCCTCTAATATTCCAACCTTCACCAAACTCGCTATTGCCACTCCTGCTATGGCTGCAATAGCTACAACCCCCCGCCGCCAACAACTGCACTGCTCTTTTCTGTCTTCTAGGCGGGTCCCTCCCCCAACTGGTTTGTCTCTGGGACCCAAGTGAGTGTTTCCCCGATCTTGCCTTGGACCCTGTTTGCAGTTATTTTAATTTCCGTTAAGAGACGTCCCAGTGATGCAGGACAAGTTTCTTGTAGTCTCAAGGTCGTCTAACGTGTTTATCAGTCCTTCGACTCTGCTTCGCGATCCTTCGAGTTCTAACCTGGCTGAACCCAAACTTTCGAACTCGATGCTCAGCGTAATTTTATCAGATGATAACCATACTAAGTGGTCTTCTTCAATTAGCACTCCGGACCCAGGTGTACTTTCGTCTTTGCAAGCGCCACTAATCCAGGGCGACGATTAAACAATATTTCAGCATCTGACAGAAACGAGAAAGAAAAGAAAAGGAAAGCTGTCAGTTGTTTTAATCATCTCGGACGACGTTAAGAAAGAAAAAAAAAAAACATATATCAATTCACATCTTTTCCAAAAAAGGATGTGTACTGTTACAGAATCTGCTAGCGCAGCAACCCTATCGACAAGAAAAAAAAAAATCCCCTTATATGACACGTTCTCGAAATGTCATAATCGGCATCTCCGAAAACCGTGAACAAATCCGAGTCATCAATTCCAAAGGGAAGGTTCGCAACCGGACTCCTTACAGCAACTTCAGCAAAAAAAGAAAAACCCACCTATGAACACGTCAGGTGCTTAGCATTGCAGGCATAATCAGACCGCGACGCTAGAAACTCATGATTCGCAAAAAAATGTTTAGTAACTGATCTTCGTAAGCACACCCCCCAGAACCATCTCATTATACATAAACCATCATCTTAATATAACACCACTCAGGTGACATAAATAATTCCTCTATTAATTACTGACCCCACGCTAAAAAAAAAAAAAACCATCCCGTTTCTCAGCTAAAGCAAACATTTGCCGAAAAATATTAAACCCCGAAATCTTACGCCAAAACGCCGCAGACTTACATACAATAAGAGAGAAAAACATTCGAAAGAAACAAAGAGAAGGAAAAAAAATTGCAAAGCATTCTGTCATCAAATTACAAAAACAGATAACAAGAAAAAAAAAGAAAAATGAATGCAATTGTGCGATCATCATATTAATTGCCACAACCAATTCTTTTCAATTTCGAGGTATGTGTTAGCTTCGACTGACCTGTTCGTTCATTTCATAAAACTACAAACCTATTTCCAATTTTCTCTTCAATGACTTTAAAAGGACCTTCAAACACTCGGGCCTAGTTTGTAATTTAACTCATTTCTCACGTTAAGTTTTAAAAAATACCTTATCACCGACATTGATCTTGGATCAGATGATTTACTAATACTCTTTTGAACCATATCTCTGGTTGTGGACTCGAGATTACGGCTAAGACCATGCGCGTGTCTCTCTCTCGCTGTGGATATCAGCGCTTCACTGTATCCTCCCCCTGGGGAGGCGTAGTTAACAAATCAAATGTGCCTCGCGCTGGATAACCAACAAAGCTTCAAAAGGGGACATTTTAATTGAATCGCTAACCATGGTGTTAATGCTATGTCTAACAACGTTAATATATCTGTCCCAATTTCTATCATTACCACCTACCGTTTTTCTGAGCGCTTCGAGCACTTTTCCTGTTAGCGTTCGCACAACCCATTAGCCTCGGGTCTGTATGGAATAATTGTTACTTTCTGTATTCCCATGAATTCAGCTAAACACTCCAAAGTTTTGTTCACAAAAATTCCCTCCATTGTCGGTTAATAGAACTTCGGGTGAACCGTATCTGCAAACGATACCATTGAAAAATGCTATGGCTACTCTTCGGCCGTTTTATGCTTAAGTGGGAAAATTTCTACTATCCTTGTAAGTTCATCTATTATCACTAGCAAGTACTTGTTTGCGTATCTAGACTCACAAAAATTCCCTAAGACGTCCATAGTATTCTCTGAAAAGGTTTACTCGGTATAGGATACGATCCTAATTTGCATGACGTTGTCTAGCAGCTTACATGCGTTGCACACCGCACAATTCCTTACGAAATTTTCCACATCTTTACCCATATTTTCCAAATGTATTTAGCCCGAACCTCATCATAAGTTTTTTCTATTCCCAAGTGAGGACTACCGAACCTGCAATGAACTATATCTAAAACCACTGGAATTAGGACTTTTGGAATTACGATCTGTGTCGTATCTCCTTTACTTTCACTGGTTTCTCCACTTATACTTAACTTTTCCTAACCAACTCAGATTTCCTTCTAACTCCAAAAACCCGAAAAAGGCAAGCTATAACGTTTCTTGACTAATTCCCCTCTCAGAAATGCTTTCGCATCTACTAAGACCTCGTCTTCATCTTGCCTTAGCTCTATGAGGGGTATATCCCATTGTATGGCTTCGTTAGTGACCTGCGCGACTTGGAAACCTTCCGCGTCATGAAAACTCCTGCTCAAAGCGTCCGCGACAACATTAAATTTGCCCTCTATATATTTGAGCTTCGCATCAAAATCTCTGATAGTTAGAAACCATCGAGCTCTTTTGGGAAGACAAATCGGGTTTATTAAAAAGATCGAGTAACGGTTTGTGGTCTGTAAGGACTTCTACTTTATTCCCATCAGTAACATTTTAAAATGAACTAAGCTCGACACTATTGCAAACGGCTTCCTTATCTATGGTGGCCCATGGACTTCTCGTTACTTACTGCCTTTTGTCCTGAACTTCCTGCTATAAAAAGCTATAGGATGAAATTTCCCATCAAACTTTTGCATAAGGCATGCACCTATGCCTTCCTGGCTTGCATCAGTCACTAATGTAAAAGGTTCCTTAAAATCTGGAAACAAATTCAAAACCGGGGGATTCATTAGCGCATCTTTAAGCTTTTGAAAACTCTCCGCCTGGGATTCCTTCCATTGAAATTGAACGTCTTCCGCAACACATCAGTTAGGGGAGCTGCTATGTTAGAAAAACCCTTTTACGAACCTCCTGAAGAAACCGGCGATACCCAGGAATGACTTAATCTCTTTCTTTGATCTGGGGATGCGAAAATTCGCTATTGCTTTGACTTTATCGTCATTTACTCTAACCCCTTCCTTAGATATGACGTGACCTGATATGTGATCTGCTTTTTCAAGAACGAACACTTGGCTAACTTGATTTTCAACCCCGCTAATCTAAGCCTCCTAAGTACTTCTGTAAGCACTTCCAGGTGTTGCGCGATCGTGTCCGTTGCGATCAGGATGTCATCCATATACACAAAAACATTTTTGCTCAATAACCCGTGCAAAACTGTGTTCACTAACCTGGTAAAAGTCATCGGACTGCCCGATAAACCGAAAGGCATTCGCGTAAATTCATAGTGTCCCTTGGGCACTGAAAAGGCGGTATATTCCTTGCTACTCTCGCTGAGAGGGACCTGTAAGAAACCTTGCGCCAAATCAATTGAGCTATAAAGTATTATGTCCCCCAATTTCGACAAAAGATCTGGTATTGCACGCAACTGGGTAGCGGTCAGGGATCGTTTTCTCATTTAAACGTCTAAATCGACGCATACACGGACCGAACCGTCTTTCTTAGGTAACGCTAACAAGGGAAAGTTGTAAGGAGACACACTGGGTCTAATGATTCCTTCTTCTTCCCATCTATTAACTTCTTTCTCTACCGTTCTCTGATTTTGAAAGGTATGCGATATGCAGGAATATAAATAGGTTTTTGTGTTGCTCTCCAAATTTACCTTATGCTCTAACTACATTAGTCAACCCCAATTTATCACCTTGCAAGGCTACCGTATCCCCAAATTCCGCCAAGAGCCCGCTATCGCTTCAACGTGTTCGCTATAATCCGCATTAGCCAAATGTTCTCTAAATGTTTGTTTCCTTGATTGCATTTCTGCCTCCGAAAACTCAGGTTTCCCCTCTACGATAGCCACAGAACTACTATCGCAGTTCCAATCATGGAAGTCTACTATATGTATTTTTCTGGTATCTCCTAACTGTATCATTACAGTTTAATAGCTCCACCCACGTAACCCCATTCTTGGATACACTGTTCACCAATGCCGTGCTAACAACTCCCCTGACGCTTTTCACTGTTTTCAATAACACACACATCTGTGGGTTTTCTCATTTCCTTCAATTTAACTTTTACCATAACCTTTGAACCTGGTAGTAACATAATGTCTTCAAATAAAACTCCTCTATATTTGTGGTTAGTATCTCCCCTTGCCACCGCCCCATACAAATTACCACCCTCAGTATTATCCCCAGCATTGTTAGTATCAGAAACAACATCCATATTAGTATCATCACCAGTATTGTTAGTATCATGTTACCACTATGAACTCTGATAGAACCCCCGTACTCATCTCCCAGATCACCAACGTGTGTTTTAACATTACCTTTCCCCATAACACTCGTATCACCGCCATTAATACCACCGAGCACCTCTCCTCTTTCAATAACCTCCATGTCCTTCCATTCTATTTCACGTCCTCATATGGTATGAGGTAATTCATTTTCCGATTGTTATCCCATTAGCACCCGCATGGATCGAAATCTTGTGTCTTCTACAAGCAGGATGACCCAACAAGATTTTATTACCTAAGGCAATTCCTTTTATTACCAAAAAAGGTTCTGGTTAACACTCTGTCACAGAGAGCAAACCTTATTTGTACAACCCAGGGTGTTTAATCTATGGCTTGCACATCACAAACACCGTCTCCGTAGAGGGCTGCAAAGGTAATTGGAGAACATGGATTGATACAATTATAGTCCATTAGATTTATTGATGCCCCAGTGTCTATGAAAAACCTTGGGATATCCACATCCCTACTGTTCCATAGACTATGGGCTTGGGCTCTGGGGCGTCCCCACGAGACCACAATGGCATGTACCAATCACCTGTACCCTTTTTGTTGATCGGGCTTCCAAAAAAATTTCGCCGATCCTTTGCCCTCTGGTTTGACCCGCCTGGGAAGTTCTCACATATAATTTACCAGAACCTTGCGGTGAAGGCCTCGCATCTCTCCGTATTCTGAGACGGACAAGACTGCCAATAATGCTCAGTACTTTTACACATTCCGCAATATTTAACCCTACACAATTTTCTTTGGATGTCCTGGTTTATTGCAGTTGAAAACAACGCAACTGCTGTTGCTTTTGATCGAACGATCTTTTGTTATACTCAACTTTTGCACACAGACGATGAGAAGAGAGTTCCGTGTCTCTCTGTACTCTATCCCTCGGGCCTGTCCCGTTAAAAATTGTGCTATCTACGGTGGGACATTTAGACCTGTGTTTATCTATTTGGGTATAAAGTAATTCTTCGTCTGAGGTAGGCTCAACCTTTTCATCAAAGCTATCCACTATTGCATCGGGTACCTCGTGTAAGAGCAGGGAAAAATAGATCAGTTATGAACATTATTTAGAGGGAGATTATCCCCTGTCACCCATTTAGATGTTTTCAATTTTCCTACCCAATCTGCCACTGCGTCAAACAGCTTTGAACTATGTTCTACAAGGCTATTAGTGCCTTTCCGTAGTTTATAAAGACCTCGAAGGTCTCTCACCATATCTCCGTGTTCCTTTGAGCCATATGCTGTTTTCAAAAATGCTTGCAAGTCTGTCCAGGTACGACATTTTGTAAATTGGAAACTCCTTGACCTATGACTGAGGTCTCCCTTATTGAAATCTAGCAAAGCTTCGCCTCTCTGATTGACCTCTACATCGTTCTACTATATTCTTTCCCGCTAAATAGTTATTAACTCCTTCTATGAAAATATTTCACAGTTGTGACAAAGCGCCATCCACGATCCCTTTAAACGGGATTGGACCCCCGCAGAAATGTTCATCACGTGATGTATGTAGCGTCGTCGGTTTAGTATCTGCCATTTTATCTTGTTTCCCAAGGCTGTTCCCCGATCTCAATAACATCAATGTACTTATATACACTAAACCCAATCAAGAAAAAAAAAATTTTCCCAACAACAGATAACAAAAGGTAAGCGTGCCCCGTCCCCAATCACAAAATCAACCCCACGAAAATGACAATAAAAAAAAAAAAATAATAACAAGAAAGGGATAGGTAAAGAAAGAACGTAAGGTGTTTCCGAGCTCTCTCTCTCTCTCTCTCTCTCTCTCTCTCTCTCTCTCTCTCTCCCGACTTGCCGCAAAATCCCACTCAGGCAAGTTCGCCACACACAACAACAAGGATGAACAAGAACAAAAAAGTTAAAGAAAAATCCACAAAACAAAAAGAGGAAAAAAAAATAAGAAAGAAAAAAAAAACTCGAAAATACACTTACGTCTTCATATGACCGTTTTTAAACCGAATTCACATACACCGCAAACATGCGCGAACTGCGAAACACTTTAATATGTCGAAAACTAAAACTTTTCTTTTTCCCCCCCCCCCCCCCCCCCTTTTTTCTCTCTTTTTAAACACCTTTATTCCGTAATCTCAAGAAATCAACTGACTTGGCTTGGGAGAGAGGAAGACTGTCTGAGGAACAGCTTCTCTCTGTCGAATCAGCAGTAATGACCGTGAGTTGCCTGTGACATGATTAATAACCCCTTCTCCTATCAAAATAAAACCGATACCCCCTATTTCTAACTGGTCACCAGTCCCTTCGGAGCGTACCTACAGCTTGAAAAATATATAAAAAAGCCTTTACCGCTGGCACCACTATTACGCCCCCTTTATTCCCTAAACTACACAAACTGGGAACTCTTACCTGTTGCCAACGTGCCCTGTCTGTAAGATGTCACGAGGCTTATTAAGACTGCGTAATTAAATATAAAAAAATATCATTTATTTCCCAAAGCAATTGGTTATAAACAAGAACAAAATGATTAAACAACAAGTCATAATGGCACAAATACCCAAATCTGCCCATAAAGAAAACCAATAAGATAACATTCTAGCTTCTGGACTAAGGTTACACTCTCAAACCCCAAACAAGTCACATTGTCTAGTATTTGTCGGTTATCAGTTAGAGAATCCCATTCCTAATCAACCATGGAATCGGACCCATCTGTAATAAAGATATAGTTATATAGACACCCCACGTCACTCTTTTCAAAGTATTTACGTAAAGAGAATATTTCCACACTCTCTCTCTTTTCCAAAAGGTAACAGATTTTCTAAGTTTTTATAGAACGTGTATTACCTTTTCGATGGGCATTTTCTCCCGACACTTCGAGCAACGCCTTGTTCTCTCCTTTGCACAAAGAATGCGTCTTCCACAAGTACCCTGAACCAGTAGGCCTGTAATACGCGTACAAACGAATGCACATGCCTCGCAAACGGGGAACGACCTCTGAGACAAGTTGCTTGTTCAGCAAATACCCTTCTCTCCATGTGAACTTTGCAAGTGTACCACCCCTTGTCTCTAGGCGAGCAGAGCTATGTGACTTTATTATTTATAAAACACTTTAAAAACACATTATTAGCCATTCCCCCTCTTTCACCTCTTTATTATATGTATATTATGTATATGTATAATAAATATATATATATATATAATATATAGATATTATATATATTATATATATATATATATATAGATAGATATATATATATATATATACCACATTCATATACGTATATTTACATATGTGCATACATACACATATATACATGTAAATATACATATATATGTATATAAACATACATATATACATATGCGTGCGCTCGCGGGTATGTAATAAAATTTATCTAAAAAAAATAAAAAAAAAAATCCTAGACCCCCATATAAAATACCACGACACTGAGATAAATGAATTCCTAGCAAACTTTCTCTTACAAGAAAAAAAAACAGAGAAAGTTTTTCCTCAAAGTGATTCCATGTGAAAGTTCTAATTCCCTGAGGAACTTCGGGACCGAAAGTTTGCGTTACTTATGAAGCCACTTCGGGATTCTTTCTTGCCAAAATGCAGTGTCGGAGGGGCGGGAATTCCCCACATTTTATTGACGAAATCATAAGATGTTCAACTCTTCCAAGGCAACCGCAACTTAGTTCTAATGATTTGCTAATGATTTTTTTGATATTTTGACATTAGAAAAACATATGACGACAACAGAAAGACACGAAAATAATGAATAACAATACATAATAATTTGCGATAAAAGCTTGAAGATTATCCATAAATACCACGACGTCATGTGCGTGTGACTAAAAATGTTTAGCTCTTATTTACAGATTTTTTAAAGATTTTATTCTTACTCTTTAACGTTCAAGACTTTACTGTATGTTCATATGTTCTTGACTTCGTCTATCAGTCTATCATAATATGCCTGACAGAGAAGCATAGACATAATCTCCAATTATCTGTTTAAATGTTAAACAGACAATCAGAGACAATGCCTGTGCTTCTCTGTCAGAGAAATCTCTTCAATGAGATTCAACACTTCAGCACCAATTCCTTCGACTATGACTCTTACAATTTCGAGCCTCATTATCACCCATTGCTGCTTGTAGCAGACCAGTTGAGATTACTGCGATCTTCGTTCATGCATGCTTTTATTTTTCTTTGTATTTAAATGAAACTCACTTCTTTTATCCGCGGACTGGGACTAACAATGGAATATACTCTCTCATGGTAGCAATGTAGTCCTTTTTTTATTATTATTATTATTATCATTATTATTGAGGCGGGCTGGGGATCTTATTGAAAACCCTGTTGTCAAAGAAAGGGTTTTCAATATTATTATTATTATTATTATTATTATTATTATTATTATTATTATTATTATTATTATTATTATTATTATTATTATTATTATTATTTTATTATTATTATTATTATTATTATTATTATGATCCAGAAGATGTAACCTATTCATATGGAACAAGCTCACCACAGAGGCCATTGAATTGAAATTCAAGCTTCCAAAGAATATAGTGTTCATTAGGATGAAGTAAGAGGAAATAAAGGGAAATACATATAGAAGAGATCCCACTCTTTAAAAAAGTAGAAATATATTAATTAACATATAGATAAGTATTAAAATACAAGGAGAATAGTATCAGGGTAGTAATGTATTGCACCTTTGCTTGAACTTTATAAGTTCCAATTGCACGACTTCCTCTGGGCGGCTGTTCCAGAGTCCAGTGGTGTGAGGAATAAAGGACCTCTGGAACTGAGGAGAAGTTCGACAGCGAGGAACATTTACTGCATATTGATGCTGCTCTTCAGCGAATCTCGTTCCTCTCGGCAGGTAAAGGGAATCAGGGATCAATTGTGGATGTGAAAAACCTCTGTTGAAATACAACTTATGAAGAATAATCAGTGAAAAGACTCAGTGGAGCACACTCGACACGATACTTTCATTGACAACCCTTGGTACTGGGAACTGAAATAATAGCCAGACACAACAATTCCGCTCTTTTGACTACTGATCTATTAACAGGATGTAGTAACACAAAGATCACATGCACACGAATCAAAATGTATTTTATTCCCTGCAAAAGTTATTGACAAAGAAACAGGGCGATATCGAAAACTACAATATGTTGTTAGTGTTTCCCAACCTGGACGTGCATGACCGAATGAATTGATTCGTATCCTTGCTTTTGCTTTTCAACTTTCGAATTAACTACAGTTCTTAGTTTAGCGGATATTTCACGCAGCTTCTAATCGTTTAATAGATTTTAACGAGATTAGCAATGATAATGATGGATTTACCAGACAAAATGATCATAACATGAATGGGAAAAAATAAGAACGAAAAATAAAGAAAATAGCTAATAACTATTCAGTTCGTGAAAGACTGCGGAAAGAACTTTAACGTTTCAGGAATCACTGCGATGAATCTTAACCATAAGGTGTCATTATAATGAGTTCAGGTATATTAACTTTACGAAGAGCCCAGTAGGACGGGCGACACCATGGCCTGCTTAAACTATACTGTCTTTTATATCACCTAAAACACGAGTTCATAAAATAACATCTAGAATTGAGCTGAACATAGAATTTAGGGCAAAGGCCAAACACTCGAACCCATGAGGTCATTCAGCGCTGAAATGGAAAAGGACAGTAACAGGTTTGAAACGTGTAACAGGAGGAAAACCTCAAAGCAGTTGCACAATGAAACAAGTGTTAGGAGAGGGTGGCTAGCAAGATGGAAGAAAGAGAATATGAGAAAGGATATAGTAAAAGGCACAAAAGGGGTAGCAGTTAATGTGACCCTGCTGGCTATGCTGGCCTCACTGTGACCCATTGTCTTTCTCAAAGGACCAACTGTGGTCTGCTGCAAATTAGACCGATGGTCGCAAGAGCTTTTGTGACAAGTGAATGACGAATAATAATCGAACGTGCTACCGGTGCGGGTTTTGGCCTACGGTGATCTACTGCAGCCTGCACCGGGCTCTCAATTTTTTCAAATATGTATTCATAATTGTAAGGTATTTAATTATCCAAATGTACAGCAGAACTTTCATTGGATTTTATTCGCTATAAGAATTCGCGTCTTTGAAAAGCAGGCAGGCAAGTCCATTAGTGTTTTGCTTGACTCAGATTTTAATTTAACCATAATGTTTTAGTTATCTATCTCTCTCCCCTCTCTCTCTCTCTCTCTCTCTCTCTCTCTCTCTCTCTCTCTCTCTCTCTGATATTAATGATAAGCATTTTGATGTAAAAATTAGAGGCTATCATTGCTCGACCTTGAATAAATTTTTTTCCCGTCAACTTCATGATTCAGAATAAAAGTGAAATTATGAGCTCATATTTCTTCTTTTAAGCCCCAACCCCCCAAGCCACCTCTTCTTCTTCTTCTCAGCTTTATCCCACCCCACCCCCCAAAAAAAATATTAATAATAGTAGAGAAAAACGTCATCCCATAATATCCAGGCAGAATATATGAATATATGACAGACGGTGAAGAAATTTCTCGGAGAGCTGAATTCCAAGAGAAAAGTCGGAGCATTTGCCGAAATCAGTCGGAATGGAGGCTTTATGCTTTCAGTAATGTCATTTCCATTTTCGTACATTTTTCCCCCAAAAGTTATTTCTGGACTGTGTCTAGAACGATCCAACCAGTCTCTAGAAACATAACTTCTCTAAGATTAAGTAGTAGACATTTATGTATACATGTATGTATGCATATATACATACATACTGTATACATACTTATGTATTTATGTGTTTTTTCTCTTCTGAGGGATACAACAAGACCCGGTTAATTCAAACTATCATGTCCCTAATTCACTGTTGATGTCGAATAGCTACGATGGGTGCTTAACCCCGCAACCACCTTTTTCTCCCCCGCACAGGAGTCAAACCTGGGCAAGCACACCACAAGCACCAAACACATACGTACGATATAATATATATATATTATATATATATATATATATATATATATATATATATATATATATATGCATAAATGTAAATGTAAATTGCCACAATGTCCTCTTAACTTTCTCAAATCCTTTGCTCTTTTTTTGGATACGCTTGTCACTACAAAGCCTCACGATCCAACTTCAGAGAAATATGAAAGAAATCATGATGTCCGGGAGCGGGAAACAAACCCGCGATACCATAATCATGACGAGGTCACCTTGGGTAGGTCGGCAAGGTGACCTCGTCGTTATTATGGTATCGCGGATTCGTTTCCCGCTCCCGGATACCATGATTTCTTTCATATTTCTCTGAAGTTGGATCTCGAGGCTTTGTGGTGACAAGCGTATCCAAAAAAGAGGAAAGAATTTGGGAAAGTTAATAGAGGGCATTGTGGCTATCACATTTATACATGTATCTGGTAAAAATGACCAGTAGATTCTACACACACACACTCACACACACACACACACAGACACACACACACACACACACACATATATATATATATATATATAATATATATATATATATATAGATATATTATATATATCATATACATACCATCACTAACTCTGAACAACAGAACATATTACGAACGGAAATATGAATAAAAATATGGAGATTTGGAAGAAAAAGAAGCATGCACCATAATCACCAAAACAAACACAAAATTTATACTGGCTCATTTGTTTAATTTGAACATACCGTATATACCTAATAAGCAAGTTCCAAAAACTGTGAAATTAATTAAAGGACAACGGACTGGATCACCAACTGCATTAAGCGTTTACATAAAAATTATAATTAATGAAAACCTCTCTCGATATTAATAAAAATAATTTCCTTGAGACAAGATTAATCAACACCAAACACTTGAAGTGAATTTCTTTATGGCTTCGATGCAAAAAAAAAAAGTTCTTCCTCTAGAAAATAAAAACGAGACAATAATCTTTTGAAGTAGCAGCTCCATTGAGGAGGTATGTTTGACGATTTAGGAACTGTGTTTGTTCGCAAACATACGGTGTTAATGTCGGAAGTCAATCAGACACACAAACAAACAAACAAAAAGAAAGCACCTTCAACGCAGAAAACACTGATATAATCATATTTGCTCGGCCCAATAAACGGGGTTTCTAAAATACTGCGCACGTTCAGGATGGATTATTCTGACGCTGCGAAAAACTGCCTTCGGATGAATAGGGAGGCAAAGACGGCCAAATTATATATTCCAAAATGAAACTTCAGTAGGGAATAAAATGCACACTTTCAATCGAAAACAATAACAACCCTAAAGCTTTCGGAACCGAGAGGTTAATCTTGCGTATCATAAGAACTGCTCATATTTCCCTGCAAGGTTATTTTGGCCATTCACGTCAAGGGCTCGCTCCACTTTGCTTGCAGCTAAATGCGAGGCGGATATTCCAGCCAATGATGTTGAATACACGATAAATCACCGCTCATTTTAGCAACTGTTTATGCAAATGGATATATATATTTATATATATATATATATATAATATATATATATATATATATATATATATGTATGTATATATGTTTTTGTTTGATATAATATATATATATATATATATATATATATATATAAGATATATATCATATATATATATATATAATATATATATATATATATATCTATATATATATATATATATATATATATTAATATATATATATGTATACATATATACAAATAACCATATATAGACTATAATGTTATATTAATTATATATATATATATAATATATATTATATTATATTTATATATATATTGGTATATATGTATATATATATATATATATAGATATATATATATATAGATATATATTATATAATACAAAAATGAGTTTTCTCTCAAGAGCGTAACTCCGTTTGATTCGTGCAAAACAGAATCAATCGCCCTCTAATCTTACCCTATCGTTTCTCTTAGATGAACTGTAGGACGGATCGTTGAAGCTTCAACACTGTCCAGTAAATGGTTCGTTCATGGGACGGGAATTAGTATATTAAACAATTATTTTACATTCATATAACTGTCCTTAAGATAGTTTACTAAGACTCACTCCCACACACACACACAGGCGCGAGCATTTCTTTCATAACTTTTACGCGCTTTCTCTCAGCCATTTTAAATATCAAGTCACGTCCGTCCATCTACCAAGCTAAGACGAGGGGTTTTCAAGAATACGCAGATAGAAAAAAAATGGGATTTATATTAAGAAAGTATTAAATCTCAGCGCACGTACGACATCGTCAAAATTATAAGAATCGAGAACCACTTCCATTGAATGGCCGGAGGGCCAAATTAAAAAACTTTTCGCCCGTCCCCGTCCCCGCACTGTCAGGCGCCTCGTGAATAAAAAGTTGGAGGAGCTTTATTGAAAATGGGGAAAAAAAGAGAAGAGGAAAGCCTCGGAGATAGGACCCTTCAACTCGAATTATACATTCAAGACAAATTCATCTACTTTTTCTCCCGAGGGATTTATTCCTGTCCGTGGCGGGAATAGGGTTTTAATTGAGATGTGACACTCTTAACTTTTCGGAGACCTGCAATAAGTTAAGTATATCTTAGTTTTACAGGCCACTGAACTGATGAACAGCTCTCCTAGGGCTGCTGCTGGCCCGAAGGATGAGATATGTTATACGTGGCTAGGAACCAATTGGTCACCTAGCAACGGGATCTATGCAGCTTATTGTAGGATCCGAACCACATTATATCGAGAAATTCATTTCTGTCACCAGAAATAAATTCCTCTGATTCCGCGTTGGCCGAGCAGAGAATCGAGACCCGCAATAGAACGTTCGGAGATGTGAGGGACAAGGTAAGACTCAGCACGACAAGAAAACAAGATATCACCGTTGTCATAACTTCCTCCAGCACCGCGCGACGCAAAAGGGCCTCTTTGCATGGCCCGACAAGAATGTGGGTCCTGTGATTCATCTCCCCTTATCTCCCGTCACCCTACTCATCGTTCTCGTCCAGAGGAGGTCTGGGGTTTCCAAGTCTTCCCGTGACCACAGGAACACGGCTGACACGACATTATCACGTACTAGAGTTATTAAAGATACTGAAATTTTAAAAGGCGCATGTATTATTCAGGAAATATTTTTCATAATCGCCCTGGAGTTGAGTGAGGGTATATGAGGGCAGGAAATTGGAATGAAAGCAGTAATTAATGGGATAATGGAATCGGAAGCTTAGGGAAGGTGATATGTATTTAAAAACTGAAGGGTTAACGATGCAATACGTAAAAATGTCAGCAGTACCAGCTACGAATTATCGAAGAGGAAATATTCAAACGTGATTCCTAACTCTTCTCCGTCAAAAAGTAACTCGATCAGGGTTTATCAAAACGTAAGTGAATAAAACAGTAGATTGGTAAATATTTAAAGGACAAACAAAACTATTGACACATTACACCATAATGGTCTTTTAAGAAAGATGAAAACAGAGCCTAGATACAATACGCATTTTTTTTCAGTTTCACAAAAACTGATTTAACATCAAAAGCGAATGCATAAAGTCTATTAATTTCGCAAACATCCCAAGTACGGGAGACAGATCTGTAGGAAAATATACTCTACAAAACAAACCCTAAATAATAAACACAACCGGGTTCAGGTTCCTTTAATAAATGTGAATATAAAAATATGATTGCGTAATCATTTTCTTTTGCAAAACCTCTTTTACCCCTAAATCCATATTTCGCTATACTGGCACTAGCGTCGAAGCCCACCTGTTACATAAATCTTTCTCACCGAAGAGAGAGAGAGAGAGAGAGAGAGATGATTCCGTATTTTTCTTCCTTTAGCAAGGGGAACATTCGGACTGGTTGTCAGGTACAGGTATCCGCTTCCTTGGCAACAAGGGGTGAGAGGAAAAGATTCGAGAAATGCAACCAACTGGATTGTGCTTATAAATAAACACACACACACACACACACACACACACACACACATATATATATATATATATATATATATATATATATATATATATATATATATATATATATAATATATATATATATATATATATTCCTTCGTGGAAGGAATTGCTCAGACCTTAATATTTCTCCTCTTTTACAGATATAATTCAAACTAAAGGTTTGGAGAAGTTGTAGTGTATTACCGTATGATATATAATCTCATTATTTATTATACCTAAATAAAAATACATTAGACTAGCACAGATGCTTGTGGTTCTCGACTGATATAAACATAACAAAAACTGTAATTTTCTTTTTTCTTAACATTTCAGTTAACTATTCGATTATTTTGAATTATACTCACAATGCTTGTGGTCTTTAAATGTCGTTTTGCACTATATATATATATATATATATATATATATATATATATATATATATATATATATATATATATATATATACACATATATATTTATATAGTGTAAAAACGACATTTAATGACCAATAGCAATGTGAGTATAATTAAAAAAAATAGAATAGTTGACTGTAATGTTAAGCAAAAAAAAATAATAATAATAAAATGACAGTTTGTGTTCTGTTTATATAAGTCGAGAATCACAGGCATCTGTGCTAGTCTAATGTATTTTATATAGGTATAATAAATAATGAGATTATATATCATACGGTATACACTACAACTTCTCCAAACCTTTAGTTTGAATTATATCTTTAAAAGAGGAGAAATATTAAGGTCTGAGCAATTCCTTCCACGAAGAGTAATTGTTACAGAATTAACCGCTCTTGTGAGGCATCTGGATATCCAGGTATTCCAGCCCTGAATCTCGACTGTACACGTTCATAAAAATAGACATCCATATGCTGTATTAAAAAAAATATATTAAAATGGTATTTACGCTAAAACGCTGGAGTGAACACGAGGACAGAGAATTTCCTTGAACAATGCTAAATGAATGTAAGGGTGTTTCAATGAAGAAGTAGGAAATTAAGGTGCACGATGTGATAGGAAAATGGACACGTTGTGATATCGACAAGATTAATATCTGTCAGCGAAGTATAACTGGGTACGGCCCGTGCTTGGATGGGTGCCAGCCTATGAAAGGCAAATAGCACTGACACAGAAACGCCTATGGCCGCTGCACTTCACCAGAGGCGTGGGGAACGGAGGCCCAACCAAATGACGCCAGAAGCAGAGAGAACAATTCATAAGCCTATGTCAAGGTCTCCTCTCCATGACTGTAAAAGGACGCCTCTACACCCTCACGAAATGCTGTACTACAGACGCTTTAATTAGAACCAGATAATTAGCTCTGGGACCTCGCGAGAGGCCCAACTCTAATTGGTCTACATGGCTCACAAGTTCGACCACCAGGAGAAACCTAATATTCTCGGATGCTCCAGTTACTACATTTCATTTCATCGGGAATCTTGATCTGATGCGACGTGGAAATGAAATCCTGGACAGATTGACTTTTCGCTTACTTGGGGAGTAAGCCTACAAACGACTTTGTTTTTGTCGTTGTTGCAGAGGTAGATAAGGTCTATGGAGGAGCCTAAAAAGGTCTGAAAAGGGTGTTTCGCATTGAGTTAAAGATACAGGAATTTTAGGATAGGATATCTATAATCTATTTATTAGAATGAAAATGTAAAAAATAAATAATGTGCATGTTAAGCTGTACAGAAAAATTACTTCTAATAAAATGCAGCGAATTTATTTTAATTTTCGTTGGTGAAACAAGACTCTAGTTGACCATAGAATTTAGCACATTTTAATTTATGTTAAAAGTTAGGACCATAATGTTTACAACTTATGCCTAGGGGAAAATCTTGCATGCATCCCGAGTAAGCTGGAGATCGGATCACGCCTTGTTTTCGAAATTGTTATCACTCTTAAGAAATGTGATTTCCAGGTGATTACTAATGACACCTTCCAAGTCCTACACTTTCCAATCTTGGAGATGAATTAACAGAGAACTATAGAGAACACAACTTTGAAGACTGACACGATTTAAGTGAAAGTTTAATGTCCTACAGATATAACTTTAAGACTTCCATTTTACTCCCTCTGACATCAAGAAGGAGCGACGGATGAAATATATTTTAGGAATGACACATTTTTATTGCGAGAGCAACAAAACCTCCAAAAACTATCCATGACGCATGTTTGACGGCTACACTCTCCTCCTTTTGAAATGACTTTTCCAACCACTTTTATCTCTCACTAATATTTCTCAGGAACGCTCATCAATGAGAACCAGTCTTGACGTGTAATCTGAGGAAATTAGCCAATCAACTAAGTCGTATTCCGCCATGAAGCCATATCAACTAAAATAAAATGAGTAAAGGCAATTAACTGGGTGCCTAAAGGTAATTAGGTTTCCAGATTTTTGCAACAGCGACGTCCTCTACAGCTTAAAATTCAGGCATATTTAAACGAGGACAAATTAACATTAATATATGCATGAAGATAACTGTTTTTTAAAAAGAGAGCGACTCTGAAAGCTGACTTTACAGCAATGAGAGGCTTAATGAAAGGTGAGAGAGGTAGAATTCAAAGTATTTGTAAATATGTTTTGAATACTAATACATTACCACATTAGCTTTCTCTCTCTCTCTCTCTCTCTCTCTCTCTCTCTCTCTCTCTCTCTCTCGTTACTCAAATCGTCCAAAAAATTAGAATAGAGTAACAAACAAGGAATAAATATAAGCTCTCTCGTTATTCAAGTCGTCCCATAATAAAAATGGGAATAACGTAACAAACAAGGAATAAATATCAGCTCTCTCGTTAATCAAGTCGTCCAAAATAAATGAGAATAAAGTAACAAGAAAGAATAAATATCAGCTCTCTCGTTACTCACGTCGTCCAAAGAAATGTGAATAAACCAGCAAATAAGGAATAAACATCAGCACAAAAAAAAAAGAAAAAAAAAAACATCGTATATTTCGCTCTTCTTCCTCCATTCTTTCTCTGCTAATTGCACGTTTAGCATTATGCAATCAGCTGCATTCAACTACAATACAGTCAAGTCTAACATGGAAAATTTGTAAAATTTGTACTTCATAATACTACTACAGCAGTCAGGCCTTGCTACTTCATTTCATCTACTTTCCTTATGTTGCATTTCAGTGGAAATACAATTCCTTTCCTTCATATTTACAATGAAAAAAGCAACGATAGAAATACTTGTAACAAACATAAGCAGCAGCAGAGAGAGAGAGAGAGAGAGAGGAGAGATGAGAGAGAGAGAGAGAGAGAGAGAGAGAGAGAATGTTATTAAGGGTAATGGCGATAAATCACTCACCTCTTTTTTTCATTATTTGTTGCCACATGCTAAAAAGTTCATATTTTTCGCCCATGATTATGAACGGAATTATGATAATCGAAAATGTAGTAGGTCCTTAAACAATGAGAGAGAGAGAGAGAGAGAGAGAGAGAGAAGGGGGGGCGGTGTTAGGCAAGTAAGTAGATGATCAGTAACTTGTGGAACAACGGCAGAACACTTGGAATTTACTTAATGTTATTGCAGAACTGCCTGAAATTTCAAACAGATAGAGAAATGCACTTAGGAAAATTTTATCCCCCCCCCCCCCCCACAACGGGCTATTACTAAACACGGATAAACAGTGACACGCCTACACTTGTTTCGCCTTGTTTAGTGTACGTAGTAGTCCTGGGAGATCGAATGTGCCTACGTGCACTTCGCTATCTGCCTGAAATATCAGGCAGTTTGCGCAATGCCTGGTTTCACCATCTGCCTGTAACACACACATGCATGCTATATATATATATATATATATATATATATATGATATATATATATATATATATATATATATATATATATATACACAGATCTGTGTGTATTGTGTAACTATTGTTTGTTATAATATTGCCCGTAGGATTAAAAGGCAAAGAAAACTTAAGGACCTTTATAAAATTATTTCTAATTATGCTTCATATATGAATCCTAGTCAACGACGTCTATCGTACATATGAACACGAAACAAAAGAATGGAACAACCAACAGGCACTATTAAGAGGATAAAATGGCTGCCGGTCCCTGAATTAACGCCTAATCGTTATTAATCGTTATGATGTAAGTATCATACCTCTAACAGCGTCTAATATTCAGCGGGGTCCCCCTGGCGGTGAAATAACTGACCCCTAGGCAACAACTGGCAAGATGAGGATAGGAGCCTGTGTACTTAAGACCTTGGGCGCCTGCCTCTCTCTCTCTCTCTCTCTCTCTCTCTCTCTCTCTCTCTCTCTCTCTCTCTCATCGATAATGTAATTTCTTTCCACCTGCCTCATAAAATTAGCAGTAAGGAGAAACCTCCAAAAATACATAACCTTTTTCCTCGTAAAACCAATAATGAGGGGGATAGGCCAACGTCTCTCTCTCTCTCTCTCTCTCTCCTGTGTCTCTCTCGGGATCCTAAAATGAAAAGGGAAAACACATAAGAGTACCTTTCTCTCTCTCTCTCTCTCTCTCTTAAGAGTACCTCTCTCTCTCTCTCTCTCTCTTAAGAGTACCTCTCTCTCTCTCTCGTCCCTCGTCTCTCTCTCTCTCTCTCTCTCTCTGGATCCTAAAAAATGAAAAGGGAAAACACATAAGGGTACCTTTCTCTCTCTCTCTCTTAAGAGTACCTTTCTCTCTCTCTCTCTTAAGAGTACCTCTCTCTCTCTCTCTCTCTCTCTCTCTCTCTCTCTCTCTCTCTCGGGATCGTTAAATAAATAAAAAGGGAAAACACGTAAAAGTAACCCCCCCTCTCTCTCTCTCTCCCTAATGCCCTCGTAATAGCAGTAAAGAGAACTTACCAATAAAAACGTCCATAGGAAGCAGAAAAGGCGAACAGCAAACCGTCCTATTACGAAGGTGACAATTCGTATTTAACGTTTTTGTAAGATATAAAATACATTTCAGAATTTTGAAGAAGGACTCTCTACTTACGTATTATTCTATTAAATCTAAATAAAACCAATAATGATGGGGATAGGCCAACGTCTCTCTCTCTCTCTCTCTCTCTCTCTCTCTCTCTCTCTCTCTGTGTCTCTCTCGGGATCCTAAAATGAAAAGGGAAAACACATAAGAGTACCTTTCTCTCTCTCTCTCTTAAGAGTACCTCTCTCTCTCTCTCTCTCTCTCTCTCTCTCTCTCTCTCTCTCTCTCTCTGGATCCTAAAAGAAAATGAAAAGGAAAACACATAAGGGTACCTTTCTCTCTCTCATCTCTTAAGAGTACCTCTCTCTCTCTCTCTCTCTCTCTTCTCGCTCTCTCTCTTCGGGATCGGTTAAATAAATGGGAAAAATGGGAAAACACGTAAAACAATAACCCCCCCTGTCTGTTCCTTCATAACTTGTAACAGAGATGGTAGACAGGACAGAAGAGAGTTAGCTATCGTCATTAGAAGACCTGTACCTCTTTCACCTAAGCTTTATCATGTAGAGGAATAGGATTAGCCATCATCATTGGCAGAAGCGATCAAGCTATCGTTATTAGAAGACTTGTACAATCATATCTGATCTTCAGCATGTAAAACTTCAGAAGAAATTATATCTATTTTTATACTTCGTGTTTTCTACAGAACCTCCTAACCATGAGTTTAACACATCATCGTCATAATCCCGACTTCGTAAGTGATCTACAAACAGACACTCCATTGAAGATGGAAGTGCAATACCAACCGACTTAGCGTAAGAATTATCGCTAGTCTAACATTACCTCATAGGGCGCCTTATCATACAAGGCACAAGCCCTAATATTGGTGGCCAGCGTACCAGAAGAACTCTACAAAACGTCCTACGAGAAAAAACAGAATAATAAATCATGAAGTCAACGACGACGAAAGCAGCAGATTCTTCAAGCAACCTAGTATCATCGTTAGTGAGCGACTTCAGAAAACAACAAGATTCGTCAAGCAACTTAGTATCCATCGTTAGTCAATAACTTCAAGAAACAAAACCGACGTGTCCTTTTCCTACGGCAACGGAAGCTTCGTCTCTCATTAGAATCATTTCAAGAAAACATCGTTAGTGAGCGTTTCCGGCACTGCAAGAAACAAACCGAACGCGTCTGCAGCATCGGATTTTCAAGGGCTCGAATCATCGAAACAACGCGCACGGGGGAAACTGAAGCCAAACCAGGTCGTCCGCTAAATAGAGAAGGAGGACCAAGGCCAGTGTGTCGTTATTCGGAACACCGTGACTTCCCACAAAAGCAAGCTAAGTACAATTTTTATTCATTTGGAGTAACTTTGAGTGTTTCCTTTGCAGGTCGAATTTCGTTATTCCTGTGGCTGAAGTTACGAGACATTCTTAATCTTACTTTTTTACAGAAATTATCTACATCATTGAGATTTCGCTACTGCGAGTTTTTTATCTTTGAGTGTCTGTTTCCAGAAGTTCTACTGAAATATCATAATCATATACTATGTTAATTTTATCATTTTGGTGATTATTAATCCCTTACGTAACAAATCACATTAAACAGTGAATATGCGTTTACGCAGTGGACGTCTTGTATTTATACAGATGCATGGAATAGGGTCGTTAAGCACCGTAGTGATTAGAAAACACACAAAAACAAGTGGAACACCCGTACAAATCTAGATAAATTAGAGGTAACACTATTTCGGGTCATGACAATAAATGCTCCTTTGGCAAGTCCCGATCGCAGTTTTTTAGCCTTTATTAAAAAGAGTTTTTTGAGTTATATAAAAAATCGAACCTCAATGACTCAACTTAACTTTAAAAATACGGCTGGATTGCAAGAAATAACATGCCTATAAAAAACTTTCATCAGGCTAAAGGCGCTGACCAGGATCCCTCACTATTTCAAATTTTAGCAAAGAATGAAGTACAAACAGTTAATATTGAATGCAGTAGTGATAACTTGTCTTATTAGTAATCGCTCAGTTCCTAATAGTTCGTCCTTCATTGCTTTATACGTAACCAGCAACATAATGCTAAAAACACACAATACGTTGCCGATGGTAATAAAGAGAAGGATCCTAATTATTACAAAAAGAAATAGAAACAGTAGCCCGTTCAGAATCAAACAAGCAAGCTCGGTGACTGTGTCCTAGTCAAGCGGTCAAGGTCAGTCAAAAAACTGCCGAAGTGTTCAAAGCATAGCAAATTCCACACAATAAGCAACTCTAGCAGAGTGGGGGGAAAAGCGATGTTTGGTTTATACATGCCAATATCTTTTTGAATTAAAAAGGATTTTTCCTATGAAACACACGACCGTATAAAGTAATCAGAGCAGGTTTTCGTTTTTTTTTTATACGTAAGTTATTATAAGTAGTGGTGGATAAAGCCCGACTGTACGCGCAGTAAAAATTAGAATATCTTGTTTATTCTTTAGTAAACGTAATATCCTGTATTTACGGACTCACTGTCTGTTGTTCGAACTTCCCTAATGAGAAGTCCGGATAAGCGAGCGCTTACAGATACCTCTATAGTTATAAAAAACATTGATCTGTATCTAGTGTAATTGTAAGATTCATCTAGGGGTATACAAAATATTATCTTACATCTGCAAAATAGGGCGTTTATCAAGGAAAATCCTATAACCTTCAAACATATTAAAATCCGTTTGAACAAAAATGAGGACAGTTAATCAAATAATAACTTATATAAAGGAACTATACATTTGTCTCATAAAATCGTAACATTGTTCAAATGACCCAACAGAATTCTCCCGCCACAACCGCAGTCGCACTTTGCACGCAAAATCTCGAGAAGCATGCACCCTCGAATGTCTTATGCGTGTAAAAAGACTTTTGCTGGAAATGAAATTTTAATCCTTCCCGACACTCTGAAATATAACGGTTTCCGCGAACAAAGCCCTAAAAAGTATACATATCGTGGATACGGAAGTTATAAATATCGCATTTTTTATTGTTGCTAATTTTTAATCCCGCCCAACCAGTCGTGGATGAATCTCTCTGATAATCTATCTAAAGTAATATCAGTAAAGTCATTCAAGCAGAGTGATTCAGCAGAAATTTTTTTTTATCTTTTACCTGAATACCAGGAAGTTTTCTCCACTAGCGAGTGATCTCTGGAAAAAACGGATGTAATTTAACACAAAACACGGTCTAAGGACAAACATAAAGCTATTTACGTACCTTCGTATAGACTCTCACTGAAATTTCAAAATAGAGGTAAATGACGCAGTTGAAAAATGTTAGTAATAGGAGCCATTAGGAAATCAAATAAGCCCATATAATTTTTTTCCCTCAAAACGTCATGCCATAAAAAGAATCGAGGACCTTGGCGTATTCTGCGTAGATATTTCTGACGCTTCTTAAACAAGGAAACGACTCCCGATATGTTTTTTCCAGTGCCATGTACCGACGACATCTTATCTCTGTTAGGTTAGTAGAATAAATTTTTTTTCACCAATTTGGACTTACTTAAAAGCTTTTACAGATACCATTACCTAAGTGATTGTACCTCATACTCCGTTTTCAGCACACGCAGGGGACATTATCAATTTTTTACGTATGCCTCCGGCTTACGTTGCGCCCCAATTACAATATAGTGTTTGGAGACTTTTAGGGGATAACCTACATGCCTATATGGATGATCTTGTAATCTTTTCTAATACCTTAGAAGTACATTACATAAAGTAGAGCTAGTGCTACAGAGACAAAGACAAATAATCTCAGAGTAAAATATCTAAATGTGAGTTTTTTAAAACCGAACATGTTTATCTAGGTTTTATGTGTCTGGTCAAGGTCTTAAAAGTAGTCCATGGTAAGGTGTCGGCTATTCATAACTTTCCGGTACTTATTAACGTAAAAGGGGGATACAGCACTTTTGCGCTGTAGTGGGTATTACAATCGTATGTAAATATGTAAACTCTTCAATCATGACAGCTCCTTTAACAGATCTTACGAAGAAGAGCGTAGATTTATTATGGTCTGAAAAGCATCACAGGCGTTTTCGATATCTTAAAAGCGGAAAATGCAGCTTACCTAACTTAAAAATCCCTGATTTAAATAAGGAATTTTTTTTTTTTTTTTTTTTTTTATTTACTGCAACAGACGCCTCAGACCAAGGGGTAAGAGGGTATTACTTCAGTAATATGATAAACAGTTCTTTCCTATAGCTTTTTATTCACGTAAACTAAAGCCCTCTGAAAGTAAATATGCAGTATAAGCAAGGAAGGGTCTAGGTATCTTTAACTCACTAGTACATTTTAAGTTCATAATCTATGGCTATCCTGATAAAGTCCTTACTGAACATGAGTCCTTTACCGAGTTTTTCAAAGGCTTTAATCACAGTCCAAAAGGAACTCGGTCACAAATGATCATTCAGGTCTTTGGAGCCAAGATAAGATATCTACCTGGGAAAGCAATTATCATAGCTGACGCATTATCCCGCAATCCCGCACCATACTGCAAAGAACCATTAATTAGACTAAAAGATATAGAAACATCCGTGCTTATTGTTAAAACCGTATCTAAACATGAAAATTCCTTAACCCAAGAGATCGCGAGCATTGAATATCTGGGTTGGAGCGCAGAACTGTTACAAACTGAACAAAGCAAGAGTCAACAGACATAACTCAAAACAATAAACACTCCGAACGGAAACAGAGTCAGCAGCAATAAACACCAAACAATAAACACTTCGAAACGGAAACAGGGTCAGCGGCTAAGCAAAAACAATAAACACTTCGAGCAGAAACCCTAAAGCAAAAGTATATTTAAAGTATGTGTATCAGAATAATGTAATCAAATGTAATATTATATGTAAGTCCGTGACGAGGAAAACCCGAAGAACACAGCAGATGACTAATGACCAGGTAGTAGTAATAATCTCTTCATACCAATCGTCATAAACTGGTTGCATTCCGTCATCCAGGGTTCCCTCCTATGTCACAGAAAGCCAAATCACTGTTTTACTGGCCTACAATGCTTACAGATATAAAAAGCACATAACTAATTGTAACACGTGTCATGAAAAACAAGGGATACACTAAGATACCTGTCAGTTAAGGGCCTATCCTGTGCCAAATCAATCCTTGAAAGAATATGCGTAGAATTATTAACAGAATTACGAGTCTGACAGAGGGAATAAACACTTCTTAGTGTTAATAGTTCCTTGACACGTTATATAGAATTAATGGCACTAAAAACAAACACCGCAATTGAGTGCGTTAGGAATATTTATGAGTGCTAAATCAGTAAATATGGAATTCAACACATAATAATCTGTGACTCGGGTGGTGTAAATCAATAATAATCTCCTTAACACGTGTGAATTCCTTTCCATTAAGAAAACCAATAATATATTTTATCACCCAGAGTCAATCGGTTTGGTAGAATAACGGATAATTAAATAGGAAGTGTCAATGTCTTACGAGTTACAACTCGTGATATTGGATCCGAACTGGATTATAGCGGTTCTCGCGGTTTTAAATACCTTTATCTTTTATATCTTGTATCTATAGAATTGATGCCGCAAGTAGCCTTATACGGTACGCCGCTAGAACACTTTTCCACATATTCAAGCCAACCATTAATTTATCAAATATATATGAAAAAATATATAAATAATAATATAAAAAAATAAAATAAATATGGATACAAGTGGAGTCAATATAATACACTCCGTAAGAAGTCGGAAGGGTTACAAATTATAATAAAAAAGGAATCAGGATAAAATCAATAAGCAAAACGTAACCATAGATAATTAAATATCCAAATATATATGCGTAAAGATTTGAACTCTAACTTGACGCTTTAGTAATGACAAATAGCTAACAGTTCAAAACATATCCAAAATCTACTGACATATTGTCTGTCCCGGTGAATTTATATTCGTAGTCAATGAAAAAAAAAAAAAAAAATTAAATAAATAAATAAATAAATAAAATAAATAAAAAATAAATAAAATAAATAAAATAAAATAAAAGAGATTTTAAAGTCAGGAAGTCTAGAAGTGAAATGTTATCTATGAAATAATCCTATATGAATCTTATACGGGCTAATAATATATATAGAATTTGTATGGAAACCTTTTTTCATTAGTTTGAATAAGGAATATTTAATTAACATAATTACAATTATGCAGATTTCCAGCATGAAACTAATATATTGTTCAATTTTGGTACTGTTTTTTTTCAGACATTCTTCTCATGTGGGTCGAGTATTAAAAAACAAAAAATTTATCCTAAAGTCGTATCTCTTACAGCAAGTAACGTAACTCTTAGCTGGCTGAGAGCAATCTCCTGCCAAGTGACGACGTCATCATTGCCGTATCAGCATTTGTTCCTTTTTACCTCAATAATCTGCTTACACAAGGCTTCATCTCGCGATTGCAAAGCAGATTGACTGGAGAAAGGAATGCTTAGCCCGAACTTCTCATGGGCAAGGCAGACGTTAGGTACAGGTGTCTATCGGTATGCGCAATGCAACTTGCAATCAATTTTTAAAATTAATAAACAAAATAAGGAAATAGAATTTCTATAACATCAAAATGAATTAATTTTTTCTGAACCTCATAGACATTTAGAAGTATCACGATATGGATATGGATTATTTACTTGCAACATTAGCTTATTACAATCCAAGTAAACATTCATGGGAAAATGTCACATTTTCTTGAAAAACCCAAAGTTTATTTAGAAATTAGTTACATAGTGGGTTTTTTCGTTGCATCTCCTACCTATTAATAAAGTTTTTAAAAATTAACCTCAGATGCGCGCGAGAAAATTGAATATGAAACTTTTGTTAGGGCACATAGGATCAGATTTTATCACAACTTAATTTCAGTTAGCATAGAGAAATACAGAATCATGATTAATATTCTCTTTGACTCTTATGTTGCCTGGCAATCTTACAAATAGCTCCATTTTCCACTTCTTTGTCTAGTAACTTACTACCAGTAATATCGAATTTTCTTTGAGATTCGTAATGATATCTATTTATTTTTTATAATTATGGATATTTTTACAGTCATCATAGACCTGGATAGGTTCACTCATTGTTAATGCCATGGATAAAAAGTTTGTACAGCGGACTCTTCTGAATTCCAAAATATCAGTGAATTCATGAGGGTTAAGTCTGGTCTAAATGGCTCTCTCCCTCCCCTGTATTTGGATGTTCCTGAATTTTACTCTGCCCTTGTGACAAGTATAATTTCACTTGCAGGCTGATTAATGGAACCTGGTTACAGTATCCTGCAGTACGAGAGTTTCACATGGATCGCAACTTCACAAAATCGTTCGTCGCAGCGGACGACTACAGTCAAGTAACAACCGCCTACAATGTGAAGGGAATTTCATGGACTTCTTCGACCGACACCGTATCTCGTCGTTAATCTCGTTTTAATGCGGAATGCTCCGGCGGCTGTCGGAATCGACTACAAAAAGGGACATACTTCCGACAATTACGACCCGAAGGATATTCAACTCTACTTTGCTGCGAAAGGACTCGTGCTGGGGATGATTTTTTTTTCATCGCGAACGGAATCGTGTAGCTTAGGATGCAGAGAATAAGTATGAGCGCAAAATAGAACGTTGGACCCGCCCAGGCAAATTTTCCCCTTGTTTTAACCATTGAAAAAGGCCGTTTCATTGGTTGGCTATAGGTGGTTGTCTGGAACTGTGTAATGGACGAAAAGTTTGTTCGAAAGCTAGTTAAAAGTGAAGTAGTATAACCTCGGTCATGTCCTATATATATAAAGTATCATGTATCCTATATCTATAAATGATCATAAATAACAGAATCGAAATATATCTTTGCGTGTACGCAATAGGAATCTCTTTATATAATGATCATAAATAAACTGAATCTAAATATATCTTTGCGTGTACGCAGTAGGAATCTATTTAAAGTGCACATATATTAATCATATTATATGAATCCATATACATATGTATAAAACAAATCAGGTAGCCTATAATCAATCTGTTACCTTTTTTCTTACCAATATCTGCAGTTATTTATGAGTTAGTATATGAATTAATGAATCAGATATA
This sequence comes from Macrobrachium nipponense, assembly GCF_015104395.2. Taxonomy (NCBI): domain Eukaryota; kingdom Metazoa; phylum Arthropoda; class Malacostraca; order Decapoda; family Palaemonidae; genus Macrobrachium; species Macrobrachium nipponense. Next base: position 16,529,079 of record NC_061088.1, on the reverse strand, counting down.
TAACATTTAGCATAAAAATCAACGAATCAATCAGCATAAACATTAATAATTTTATCAATTCATATATGAAATTTTTTTATTCAGTTAAAATATTGATTTTTATCATGTTAATCTTCATTCTATGCAATTATCAGAGTACATTAGTATTTTCTGTAGCATATGTATCTTAATGAGATGAAGTGAAAAACTGTATCATTATATCACGTGATCACTATTATTTACCAATATCATTGTTTTATATTTTATTACTTGAATCAATTCATGTACACAATGAATTTTTATTTACTTATATATATTCACATAGTGTCTGTATCACACTCCTATAAGTCAAGTGCAAGTCAAGTTTGAGTAATATTCAGTAGTTGGTTTTGGTAGCTGACCGAGCTAATGTAAGTGTTTACATAATAAAAATATGGAATGTTAGTCCATATATATAAAAGACCAGATTGCTTGCAGGAATGTGATCAGACTAGAGACGCTAAAGATGACGTATACAATAAGTATGTAGGCTAAGTTGACATGTCGTCATCTGTGGTCATTCATTTGTTTTGAAACAGTCCAAGCTCCCTGCTTGAGACAACTACCGCCTATGTGATCTGTAGCGTGTCTCATTTTGATTGTGTGTTCGTATGAAACTATGTCATTTGGATTGTATGTTCATATGTTCGAACTACTGTCTGTTCCTTCATAACTTGTAACAGAGATGGTAGACAGGCAGAAGAGAGTTACTATCGTCATTAGAAGACCTGTACCTCTTTTACCTAAGCTTTATCATGTAGAGGAATAGGATTAGCCATCATCATTGGCAGAAGCGATCAAGCTATCGTTATTAGAAGACTTGTACAATCATATCTGATCTTCAGCATGTAAAACTTCAGAAGAAATTATATCTTTTTTATACTTCGTGTTTTCTACAAGAACCTCCTAACCATGAGTTTAACACATCATCGTCATAATCCCGACTTCGTAAGTGATCTACAAACCCCCAGACACTCCATTGAAGATGGAAGTGCAATACCAACCGACTTAGCGTAAGATTATCGCTAGTCTAACATTACCTCATAGGGCGCCTTATCATACAAGGCACAAGCCCTAATATTGGTGGCCAGCGTACAGAAGAACTCTACAACGTCCTACGAAGAAAAAACAGATAATAATCATGAAGTCAACGACGACGAAAGCAGCAGATTCTTCAAGCAACCTATGTATCATCGTTAGTGAGCGACTTCAGAAAACAACAAGATTCGTCAAGCAACTTAGTATCATCGTTAGTCAATAACTTCAAGAAACAAAACCGACGTGTCCTTTTCCTACGGCAACGGAAGCTTCGTCTCTCATTAGAATCATTCAAGAAAACATCGTTAGTGAGCGTTTCCGGCACTGCAAGAAACAAACCGAACGCGTCTGCAGCATCGGATTTTCAAGGGCTCGAATCATCGAAACAACGCGCACGGGGGAAACTGAAGCCAAACCAGGTCGTCCGCTAAATAGAGAAGGAGGACCAAGGCCGTGTGTCGTTATCGGAACACCGTGACTTTCCCACAAAAGCAAGCTAAGTAACAATTTTTTTATTCATTTTGGAGTAACTTTGAGTGTTTCCTTTGCAGGTCGAATTTCGTTATTCCTGTGGCTTGAAGTTACGAGACATTCTTAATCTTACTTTTTTACAGAAATTATCTACATCATTGAGATTTCGCTACTGCGAGTTTTTTTATCTTTGAGTGTCTGTTTCCAGAAGTTCTACTGAAATATCATAATCATATACTATGTAATTTTATCATTTTGGGTGATTATTAATCCCTTACGTAACAAATCACATTAAACAGTGAATATGCGTTTACGCAGTGGACGTCTGTATTTATACAGATGCATGGATAGGGTCGTTAAGCACCGTAGTGATTAGAAAACACACAAAAACAAGTGGAACACCCGTACAAATCTAGATAAATTAGAGGTAACACTATTTCGGGTCATGACAATAAATGCTCCTTTGCAAGTCCCGATCGCAGTTTTAGCCTTGAGTTTTTTTTGAGTTATATAAAATATCGAACCTCAATGACTCAACTTAACTTTAAAAATACGGCTGGATTGCAAGAAATAACATGCCTATAAAAAACTTTCATCAGGCTAAAGGCGCTGACCAGGATCCCTCACTATTTCAAATTTTAGCAAAGAATGAAGTACAAACAGGTTTAAATATTGAATGCAGTAGTGATAACTTGTCTTATTAGTAATCGCTCAGTTCCTAATAGTTTCGTCCTTCATTGCTTTATACGTAACCAGCAACATAATGCAAAATAAAAACACACAATACGTTGCCGATGGTAATAAAGAGAAGGATCCTAATTATTACAAAAAAGAAATAGAAACAGTAGCCCGTTCAGAATCAAACAGCAAGCTCGGTGACTGTGTCACCGAGTCAAGCGGTCAAGGTCAGTCAAAAAACTGCCGAAGTGTTCAAAGCATAGCAAATTCCACACAATAAGCAACTCTAGCAGAGTGGGGAAAAGCGATGTTGGTTTATACATGCCAATATCTTTTTGAATTAAAAAGGTATTTTTCCTATGAAAACACACGACCGTATAAAGTAATCAGAGCAGGTTTTCGTTTTTTTTTTATACGTAAGTTATTATAAGTAGTGGTGGATAAAGCCCGACTGTACGCGCAGTAAAAATTAGAATATCTTGTTTATTCCTTTAGTAAACGTAATAAATTCCTGTATTTACGGACTCACTGTCTGTTGTTCGAAGAACTTCCCTAATGAGAAGTCCGTATAAGCGAGCGCTTACAGATACCTCTATAGTTATAAAAAAACATTGATCTGTATCTAGTGTAATTGTAAGATTCATCTAGGGGTATACAAAAATATTATCTTACATCCTGCAAAATAGGGCGGTTTATCAAAGGAAAATCCTATAAACCTTCAAACATATTAAAATCCGTTTTGAACAAAAATTAGACAGTTAATCAAATAATAACTTATATAAAGGAACTATACATTTGTCTCATAAATCGTAACATTGTTCAAATGACCCAACAGAATTCTCCCACAACCGCAGTCGCACTTTGCACGCAAAATCTCGAGAAGCATGCACCCTCGAATGTCTTAGTGCGTGTAAAAAGACTTTGCTGGGAAATGAAATTTTAATCCTTCCCGACACTCTGAAAATATAACGGTTTCCGCGAACAAAGCCCTAAAAAGTATACATATCGTGGATACGGAAGTTATAAATATCGCATTTTTTATTGTTGCTAATTTTTAATCCCGCCCAACAGTCGTGGATGAATCTCTCTGATAATCTATCTAAAGTAATATCAGTAAAGTCATTCAAGCAGAGGTGATTCAGCAGAAATTTTTTTTTATCTTTTACCTGAATACCAGGAAGTTTCTCCACTAGCGAGTGATCTCTGGAAAAAACGGATGTAATTTAACACAAAACAAAACACGGTCTAAGGACAAACGATAAAGCTATTTACGTACCTTCGTATAGACTCTCACTGAAATTTCAAAATAGAGGTAAATGACGCAGTTGAAAAATGTTAGTAATAGGAGCCATTAGGAAATCAAATAAGCCCATATAATTTTTTTTTTTCCCTCAAACGTCATGCCATAAAAGATCGGACTTGGCGTATCTGCGTAGATTTCTGACGCTTAAACAAGGAAACGACTCCCGATAGTTTCCAGTGCCATGTACCGACGACATCTTATCTCTGTTAGGTTAGAATAAATTTTTTTTCACCAATTTGGACTTACTTAAAAGCTTTTACCAGATACCATTACCTAAGTGATTGTACCTCATACTCCGTTTTCAGCACACGCAGGGGACATTATCAATTTTTTACGTATGCCTCCGGCTTACGTTGCGCCCCAATTACAATATAGTGTTTGGAGACTTTTTAGGGGATAACCTACATGCCTATATGGATGATCTGTAATCTTTTCTAATACCTTAGAAGTACATTCACATAAAGTAGAGCTAGTGCTACAGAGACAAAGACAAATAATCTCAGAGTAAAATATCTAATGTGAGTTTTTTAAAACCGAACATGTTTATCTAGGTTTTATGTGTCTGGTCAAGGTCTTAAAAGTAGTCATGGTAAGGTGTCGGCTATTCATAACTTTCCGGTACTTATTAACGTAAAAGGGGGATACAGCACTTTTGCGCTGTAGTGGGTATTACAATCGTATGTAAATATGTAACTCTTCAATCATGACAGCTCCTTTAACAGATCTTACGAAGAAGAGCGTAGATTTATTATGGTCCTGACAAAAGCATCAACAGGCGTTCGATATCTTAAAAGCGGAAAATGCAGCTTACCTAACTTAAAAAATCCCTGATTTAAATAAGGAATTTTTTTTTTTTTTTTTTTTATTTACTGCAACAGACGCCTCAGACCAAGGGGTAAGAGGGTATTACTCAGTAATATGATAAACAGTTCTTTCCTATAGCTTTTTATTCACGTAAACTAAAGCCCTCTGAAAGTAAAATATGCAGTAATAAGCAAGGAAGGGCTAGGTATCTCTTTTAACTCACTAGTACATTTTAAGTTCATAATCTATGCTATCCTGATAAAGTCCTTACTGAACATGAGTCCTTTACCAAGTTTTTTTCAAGGCTTTAATCACAAGTCCAAAGGAACTCGGTCACAAATGATCATTCAGGTCTTTGGAGCCAAGATAAGATATCTCTACCTGGGAAAGCAATTATCATAGCTGACGCATTATCCCGCAATCCGCACCATACTGCAAAGAAAGAACCATTAATTAGACTAAAAGAAAATATTAGAAACATCCGTGCTTATTGTTAAAACCGTATCTAAACATGAAAATTCCTTAACCCAAGAGATCGCGAGCATTGAATATCTGGGTTGGAGCGCAGAACTGTTACAAACTGAACAAAGCAAGAGTCAACAGACATAACTCAAAACAATAAACACTCCGAACGGAAACAGAGTCAGCAGCAATAAACCAATACCAAACAATAAACACTTCGAAACGGAAACAGTCAGCGGCTAAGCAAAACAATAAACACTTCGAGCAGAAACCCTAAAAGCAAAAGTATATTTAAAGAAAATATGTGTATCAGCAATAATGTAATCAAATGTAATATTATATGTAAGTCCGTGACGAGGAAAACCCGAAGAAACACAGCAGATGGACTAATGACCAGGTAGTTAGATAATAATCTCTTCATACCAATCGTCATAAACTGGTTGCATTCCGTCATCCAGGGTTCCCTCCTATGTCACAGAAAGCCAAATCACTGTTTTACTGGCCTACAATGCTTACAGATATAAAAAAGCACATAACTAATTGTAACACGTGTCATGAAAAACAAGGGATACACTAAGATACCTGTCAGTTAAGGGCCTATCCTGTGCCAAATCAATCCTTGAAAGAATATGCATAGAATTATTAACAGAATTACGAGTCTGACAGAGGGAATAAACACTTCTTAGTGTTAATAGTTCCTTGACACGTTATATAGAAATTAATGGCACTAAAAAACAAACACCGCAATTGAGTGCGTTAGGAATATTTATGAGTGCTAAATCAGTAAATATGGAATTCAAACACATAATAATCTGTGACTCAGGTGGTGTAAATCAATAATAATCTCCTTAACACGTTGTGTGAATTCCTTTCCATTAAGAAAACCAATAATATTTTATCACCCAGAGTCAATCGGTTTGGTAGAATAACGGATAATTAAATAGGAAGTGTCAATGTCTTACGAGTTACAACTCGTGATATTGGATCCGAACTGGATTATAGCGGTTCTCGCGGTTTTTAAATACCTTTATCTTTTATATCTTGTATCTATAGAATTGATGCCGCAAGTAGCCTTATAACGGTACGCCGCTAGAACACTTTTCCACCATATTCAAGCCAACCATTAATTTATCAAAATATATAGAAAAAATATATAAATAAATAAATATAAAAAAATAAAATAAATATGGATACAAGTGGGAGTCAATATAATACACTCCGTAAGAAGTCGGAAGGGTTACAAATTATAATAAAAAAGGAATCAGGATAAAATCAATAAGCAAAACGTAACCATAGATAATTAAATATTCCAAATATATATGCGTAAAGATTTGAACTCTAACTTGACGCTTTAGTAATGACAAATAAGCTAACAGTTCAAACACATATCCAAAATCTACTGACATATTGTCTGTCCCGGTGATTTATATTCGTAGTCAATGAAAAAAAAAAAAATTAAATAAATAAATAAATAAATAAAATAATAATAAATAAAATAAATAAAATAAAATAAAGAGAAGATTTTAAAGTCAGGAAGTCTAGAAGTACAAATGTTATCTATGATAATCCTGATATGAATCTTATACAGGGCTAATAATATATAGAATTGTATGGAAACCTTTTTTCATTAGTTTGAATAAGGAAATATTTAATTTAACATAATTACAATTATGCAGATTTCCAGCATGAAACTAATATATTGTTCAATTTTGGTACTGTTTTTTTTTCAGACATTCTTCTCATGTGGGTCGAGTATTAAAAAAACAAAAAATTTATCCTAAAGTCGTATCTCTTACAGCAAGTAACGTAACTCTTAGCTGGCTGAGAGCAATCTCCTGCCAAGTGACGACGTCATCATTGCCGTATCAGCATTTGTTCCTTTTAACCTCAATAACTGCTTACACAGGCTTCATCTCGCGATTGCAAAGCAGATTGACTGGAGAAAGGAATGCTTAACCCGAACTTCTCATGGGCAAGGCAGACGTAGGTACAGGTGTCTATCGGTATGCGCAATGCAACTGCAATCATTTTAAAATTAATAACAAAATAAGGAAATAGAATTTCTATAACATCAAATGAATTAATTTTTTTCTGAACCTCATAGACATTTAGAAGTATCACGATAATGGATATGGATTATTTACTTGCAACATTAGCTTATTACAATCCAAGTAAACATTCATGGGAAAACAAAATGTCACATTTTCTTGAAAAACCCAAAGTTTATTTAGAAATTAGTTGCATAGTGGGTTTTTTCGTTGCATCTCCTACCTATTAATAAAGTTTTTAAAAAATTAACCTCAGAGGATGCGCGCGAGAAAATTGAATATAAAACTTTGTTAGGGCACTAGGATCAGATTTTTATTTTCACAAACTTAAATTAATTTCAGTTAGCATAGAGAAATACAGAATCATGATTATATTCTCTTTGACTCTTATGTTTGCCTGGCAATCTTACAAATAGCTCCATTTTCCACTTCTTTGTCTAGTAACTTACTACCAGTAATATCGAATTTTTCTGAGATTCCGTAATAGATACTCTATATAATTATGTATGATTGATACAGTCATCATAGACCTGGATAGGTTCACTCATTGTTAATGCCATGGATAAAAAGTTTGTACAGCGGACTCTTCTGAATTCAAAATATCAGCGAATTCATGAGGGTTAAGTCTGGTCTAATGGCTCTCTCCCCTCCCCTGTATTTGGATGTTCTGAATTTACTCTTGCCCTTGTGACAAGTATAATTTCACTTGCAGGCTGATTAATGGAACCTGGTTACAGTATCCGTGCAGTACGAGAGTTTCACATTGCAACTTCACAAAATCGTTCGTCGCAGCAGACGACTACAGTCAAGTAACAACCGCCTACAATGTGAAGGGAATTTCATGGACTTCTTCGACCGACACCGTATCTCGTCGTTAATCTCGTTTTAATGCGGAATGCTCCGGCGGCTGTCAGAATCGACTACAAAAAGGGACATACTTCCGACAATTACGACCCGAAGGATATTCACTCTACTTTGCTGGCGAAGGACTCGTGCTGGGGATGATTTTTTTTTTCATCGCGAACGGAATCGTGTAGCTTAGGATGCAGAGAATAAGTATGAGCGCAAATAGAACGTTGGACCCGCCCAGCAAATTTTCCCCCTTGTTTTAAAACCATTGAAAAAGGCCGTTTCATTGGCTATAGGTGGTTGTCTGGAACTGTGTAATGGACGAAAAGTTGTTCGAAAGCTAGTTAAAAGTGAAGTAGTATAACCTCGGTCATGTATCCTATATATAAAAGTATCATGTATCCTATATCTATAAATGATCATAAAAATAACAGAATCGAAATATATCTTTTGCGTGTACGCAATAGGAATCTCTTATATAAATGATCATAAATAACTAAATCTAAATATATCTTTGCGTGTACGCAGTAGGAATCTATTTAAAGTGCACATATATTAATCATAATTATATGAATCCATATACATATGTATAAACAAATCAGGTAGCCTATAATCAATCTGTTACCTTTTTCTTACCAATATCTGCAGTTATTTATGAGTTGTATATGAATAATGATCAGATATATAACATTTAGCATAAAAATCACGAATCAATCAGCATAAACATTAATAATTTTATCAATTCATATATGAAATTTTTTATCAGTTAAAATATGATTTTTATCATGTTAATCTTCATTCTATGCAATTATCAGAGTACATTAGTATTTTTCGTAGCATATGTATCTTAATGAGATGAAGTGAAAAACTGTATCATTATATATCACGTGATCACTATTATTTACCAATAATCATTGTTTTATATTTTATTACTTGAATCAATTCATGTACACAATGAATTTTTTATTACTTATATATATTCACATAGTGTCTGTATCACACACTCCTATAAGTCAAGTGCAAGTCAAGTTTGAGTAATATTCAGTAGTTGGTTTTTGGTAGCTGACCGAGCTAATGTAAGTGTTTACATAATAAAAATATGGAATGTTAGTCCCATATATAAAAAAGACCAGATTGCTTGCAGGAATGTGATCAGACTAGAGACGCTAAAGATGACGTATACAATAAGTATGTAGGCTAAGTTGACATGTCGTCATCTTGTGGTCATTCATTTGTTTGAAACAGTCCCCCCCCCCCCCCCCCCCCCCCCCCCCCAAAAAAAGCTCCTGCTTGAGACAACTACCGCCTATGTGATCTGTAGCGTGTCTCATTTTGATTGTGTGTTCGTATGAAACTATGTCATTTGGATTGTATGTTCATATGTTCGAACTACTGTCTGTTCCTTCATAACTTGTAACAGAGATGGTAGACAGGCAGAAGAGAGTTAGCTATCGTCATTAGAAGACCTGTACCTCTTTACCTAAGCTTTATCATGTAGAGGAATAGGATTAGCCATCATCATTGGCAGAAGCGATCAAGCTATCGTTATTAGAAGACTTGTACAATCATATCTGATCTTCAGCATGTAAAACTTCAGAAGAAATTATATCTATTTTTATACTTCGTGTTTTCTACAAGAACCTCCTAACCATGAGTTTAACACATCATCGTCATAATCCCGACTTCGTAAGTGATCTACAAACCCCCAGACACTCCATTGAAGATGGAAGTGCAATACCAACCGACTTAGCGTAAGATTATCGCTAGTCTAACATTACCTCATAGGGCGCCTTATCATACAAGGCACAAGCCCTAATAAATTTATACCAATATGTCTACAATGCACTTCCCCAGGCACTGTATATATATTAGGGTTGTTGCCTTGTATAATAAGGCGCCCTATGAGGTAATGTTAGACTTGCGATAATCTTACGCTATGTCGGTTGGTTATGCACTTCCATACTCATTGGAGTGTCTTGGGGTTTGTAGATCACTAACGAAGTCGGTATTATCTTCTTTGGTTATGGCGACGATGTGTTAAACTCATGATGATTCGGCAATGATGTGAGGTTCTAGTAGAAAACACGAAGTATAAAAAAATACTTATATTCTCTGAGATTACATGGTGAAGGTCAGGCAGGATTGTACAGGTCTTCTAATGACGATGGCTTGATCGCTTCTGCCAACGATGATGGCTAATTCTGTTCTGTTCTCTCTACCATCTCGGTTACAAGTCATAAAGGAAGCAGACAGTAGCTCGAACATATGAACATACATAAAAATGAGACACATTATTAATCACGTAGGCCTTTTGAATTATAGGTCGCGGTAGTTGTCTCAAGCAGGGAGCTTGGACTAATGTTTCAAAACAAATGAATGACCACAGATGACGGCATGTCATCTTAGCCTACATACTTTATCATCTCTGGTCTGATCACATTCCTGCAAGCAATCTGGTTGACCTCTTTAGTTTTAGTCTATTATATATATGGAATAACATTCCATATTTTTATTATGTAATCACTTACATAAAAGCTCGGTCAGCTACCAAAACAACCACTGAATATTACTCAAGCTTGACTTGCATTTGACTTATAGGAGTGTGATACAGACACTATGTGAATACATATAGATATATAGAAAATACTTATAAGTAAAAAAAAAATTCATGGTGTACACAAATACAGATTCAAGTAATAAGATATAAAACATAATATGCATATAATGATATTCGTAATAATAGTGATCACGTGATATATACTGATACAGTTTTTCACTTCATCTCTTTAAGATACATATGCTACAGAAAATACTAATGTACTCTGATAATCGCATAGAATAAAGATTAACATGATAAAAATCATATTTTATTTTCAGATAAAAATTCATATATGAATTGATAAAAATTATTAATGTTTATGCTGATTGATTCGTTGATTTTTATGCTAACTGTTATATATCTGCAGTTATTGGTAAGATAAAAGGTAACAGAATTAGGTAGGCTACCTGAATTTATTTATACATATGTATATGGATTCATATAATTATGATTAATATATGTGCACTTTAAATAGTTCCAGTGCGTACACGCAAAGATATTTCAATGTTATTTATGATCATATATAGATTCCTAGTGCGTACAAGCAAAGATATATTTCGGCATCTGTATTTATGATCGATTTATATATAGATACATGATACTTTATATATAGGACCATGACCGAGGTATACTACTATACATTTAACTAGCGTTCGAACAACTTTTCGTCCATTACACAGTTCCAGACAACCACCTATAGCCAAATGAAATGGCCAATTCCAAATGGTTAAAACAAGGGGAAATTTGCCTGGCGGGGTCCAACGTTCTATTTCGGCCTCAAATCTGTTCTCTGCATCCTAAGCCACACGATTACATTCGCAATGAATAAAATCATCCCCAGCACGAGTCCTTCGCCAGCAACGTAGAGTTGAATATCCTTCTGGTCGTAATTGTCGCAAGTATGTCCCTTTTGTAGTCGATTTCCGACAGCCACCGGAGCATTACGCATTAAAACGAGATTAACGACGGGATACGGGTGTCGGTCGAAGAAGTCCACGAGATAAGCTTGTTCACTTATGATGGTGCTTATTCCTTTCACATTGTAGGCGGTTGTTACTTGACTGCCGTCGTCCGCAGCGACGAACGATTTTTTGAAGTTGTAATGTGAAACTCTTGTACTGCTGGATACTGTAACCAGGTTCCATTAATCAGCCTGCAACTGAAATTATACTTGTCACAAGGGCAAAGTAAATTCAGACAACATCCAAAATACGGGAGGGAGAAAGCTATTTGGAACCAGACTTAACCCACATGAATTCGCTGATATTTTATGGAATTCAAAAGAGTCAGCATTACAAAACTTTTTTATCCATGGCATTAACAATGAGTGAACCTATCCAGGTCTATGATGACTGTAAAAATATCCATAATTATAAAAAATAAACAGATATCAATACGAATCCCAAAGAAAATTCGATATTACTGGTAGTAAGTTACTAGACAAAGAAGTGGAAAACGGAGCTATTTGTAAGATTGCCAGGCAACATAAGAGTCAAAGAGAATATTAATCATGATTCTGTATTTCTCTATGCTAACTGAGATTAAGTTGTGATAAAATCCGATCCTATGTGCCCCTAACAAAAGTTTCATATTCAAATTTCTCACGCACATCCTCTGAGGTTAATTTTTAAAACTTTATTGATAGGGAGGAGATGCGACGAAAGAACCCACTATGTAACTAATTTTTATATAAACTTTGTGTTTTTCAAGAAAATGTGACATTTTCCCATGAATGTGATTTACTTGAATTGTAATAGACTAATGTTGCAAGTAAATATTTCATATCCATGACTTGATACTTCTAAATGTCCATTTACCAATGTCATAAGCTGAATTATTGACTCTAATTGTCATAAGCTGAATTATTGACTCTAATTGTCTATTGTTTTGCTTAGCTGCTGACCCTGTTTCCGTTCGAAGTGTTTATTGTTTTGCTTAGCTGCTGACCCTGTTTCCGTTCGAAGTGTTTATTGTTTTGCTTATTGCTGTTGACTCTTGCTTTGTTCAGTTTGTAACAGTTCTGCGCTCCAACCCAGATATTCAATGCACGCGATCTCTTGGGTTAATGAATTTTCTTGTTTAGATACGGTTTTAACAATAGGCACGGATGTTTCTATATCTTTTAGTCCAATTAATGGTCCTTTGCAGTATGGTGCGGGATTGCAGGATAATGCGTCAGCTATGATATTTACTTTCCCAGGTAGATATCTTAACTTGGCTCCAAAGACCTGAATGATCATATGTCACCGAGTTCCTTTGGGACTGTGATTAAAGCCTTTGAAAAACTCGGTAAGTGGCTTATGGTCAGTAAGGATTCTTAACAGGATAGCCGTATATTATGAACTTAAAATGTACTAGTGAGTTAACAACACCTAGCCCTTCCTTGCCTATTACTGCATATTTACTTTCAGAGGACTTTAGTTTACGTGAATAAAAAGCTATAGGGAAGAAATGTTTATCATATTGCTGAAGTAGTACCCCTCTTACACCTTGGTCTGAGGCGTCTGTTGCAATAAAAAAAAATTCCTTATTTAAATCAGGGATTTTTTAAGTTAGGTGAGCTGCATTATTCCGCTTTTAAGATATCGAATGCCTGTTGATGCTTTTTAGACCATAATAAATCTATGCTCTTCTTCGTAATATCTGTTAAAGGAGCTGTCATGATTGAAGAGTTACATATTTGCATACGATTGTAATACCCACTACAGCGCAAAAGTGCTGTATCCCCCTTTTACGTTAATAGGTACCGGAAGTTATGAATAGCCGACACCTTTCCATGGACTACTTTAGACCTTGACTAGACACATAAAATGTAAATAAACATGTTCAGTTTTTAAAAACTCACATTTAGATATTTTACTCTGAGATTATTTGTCTTTGTCTCTGTAGCACTAGCTCTACTTTATGTGAATGTACTTTTAAGGTATTAGAAAAGATTACAAGATCAACCATATAGGCATGTAGGGTATCCCCTAAAAGTCTCCAAACACTATATTGTAATTGGGGTGCAATGTAAGCCGGAGGCATACGTAAAAATTGATAATGTCCCCTGAGTGTGCTGAAAACGGTGTATGAGGTACAATCACTTAGGTAATGGTATCTGGTAAAAGCCTTTAAGTAAGTCCAAGTTGGTGAAAAAAATTTATTCTGCCGTTTGAGGGAAAAATTATATGGGCTATTTCATTTCCTAATGACTCCTATTACTAACATTTTTCAACTTCGTCATTTATCTCTATTTTGAAATTTAATTGGGAGTCTATACGAGGGTACGTATATAGCTTTATGTTTGTCCTTAGACCGTATTTTGTTTTTAATGACATCCATTCTTTTTCTCCCAGAGATCACTCGCTAGGGTAGGAAAACTTCTGTATTCAGATAAAAGATAAAAAAAAAAATTCTGCTGAATCACCTCTGCTTGAATACTTTACGGATATTACTTTAGATAGAGTATAAGAAAGATTCATCTTCGACTGATTGGGCGGGATTAAAAATTAGCAACAATAAAAATGCTATATTTATATGTATAGGTTTTGTGGATTACTAGATTAACTTGTTGCTGCGAGTCAACCGTGTCTAGGGCTTTGTTCGCGGAAATCGTTATATTTCAGTGTCGGGAAGGATTAAAATTTCAGATCCCAGCAAAAGTCTTTTTACACGCACTGAGGGGACATTCGAGGGTGCATGCGTCTCGAGATTTTGCGTGCAAACTGCAACTGCGGTTGTGGGAGAATTCTGTTGGGTCGTTGAACAATATCACGATTTATAAGACAAACGATTAGTTCTTCTATATAAGTTATTTGATTAGCTGTCTCTTTTTGTTCAAACGGATTTTAATATGTTTGAAGGTTTATAGAATTTTCCTTTGATAAACACGCCTTATTTTGCAGGAGGTAAGATAATATTTTGTATACCCCTAGATGGATATCTTACAATTACGCTAGATACAGATCAATGTTTTTTATAACTATCGAGGTATCTGTAAGCGCTCGCTTATCCGGACTTCTCTTTAGGGAAGTTCGAAAAACAGACGGTGAGTCCGTAAATACAGCATATTACGTGGACTAAAGGCATAAAACAAGATATTCTAATTTTTACGGTGCTTACAGTCGGGCTTAATCCACCACTATTATAATTACTGATTGTATTAAAATTACTAGAACCTGCTCTGATTACTTGATACGGTCGTGATGTGATATTCATAGGAAAATTCCTTTTTAATTCAAAAAGGTATTGGCATGTATGATCCAACATCGCTTTTCCCCACTCTGCTAGAGTCGCTTATTGTGTGGAATGTGCTATGCTTGGACCACTCGGCAGATTTAACTGACCATGACCGTCTGACTAGATGACACAGTAACCAAGTTTGCATAAGCATGATTTGTTTGATTCTGATATTTAGGGCGACTGTTTACCATCGGCAACGTATTGTGTGTTTTTAGCATTCTGTTGTTGGTTACGTATAAAGCAACGAACGTATGAATGACGAACTATTAGGAACTGAGCGATTACTATTAAGACAAGTTATCTCTACTGCATTCAATATTAACTGTTTGTACTTGCTGTTGTTTACTTCATTCTTAGCTAAAATTTTAAATAGTGAGGGATCCTGGTCAGCGCATTTAATGAAAGTTTTTTATAGACATGTTATTCCTTGCAATCCAGCCGTATTTTTAAAGTTAAGTTGAGTCACTGAGGTTCGATATTTTACGTATAACTAAAAGCTGAAACTGCGATCAGGACTTTGCAAAGGAGCTTTTATTGTTTGACCCAAAATAGTGTTACCTCTAATTTATCCAGATTTGTACGGGTGTTCCACTTGTTTTTGTGTGTTTTCTAATCACTACGGTGCCTAACGACCCTATCCATGCATCTGTATAAATACAGACGTCCACTGCGTAAACGCATATTCACTGTTTAATATGATTTGTTACGTAAAGGATTAATAATCACCCAAAATGATAAAATTAACACAGTATATGTTTATGATATTTCAGGAGAACTTCTGGAAACAGAAACTCAAAGATAAAAACTCGCAGTAGCGAAATCCCAATGATGTAGATAATTTCTGTAAAAAAGTAAGATTAAGAATGTCTCGTAACTTCAGCCACAGGAATAACGAAAATTCGACCTGTAAAGGAAACAATCAGTTACTCCAAATGAATAAAAAAATTGTACTTAGCTTGATTTTTGTGGGAAGTCACCGTGTTCCGATAACGATACACGGCCTTGGCCCTCTTTCCTTTGTTTAGCGGATGACCTGGTTTGGCTTGAGTTTCCCCCGTGCGCGTTGTTTTTGGATGATTCGCGTCAGTCCTTGACGATCCGATGCTGAAGATGTGTTCGGTTTGTTTCTTGAAGTACCGGAAACGCTCACTAAACGATGATACTAAGTTGCTTGAAGAATCTGTTGCTTTTGTCGTCGTTGACTTCTGATGATACATTATTCGTTATTCTTCGGAAGTCGTTGAAGAGTTCTCGTTTTCTGAAGCCGCTCACTAAACGATGATACTAAGTTGCTTGAAGAATCTGTTGCTTTCGTCGTCGTTGACTTCTGATGACACATTATTCGTTATTCTTCGGAAGACGTTGAAGAGTTCTCGTTGTTTTCTGAAGTCGCTCACTAAACGATGATACTAAGTTGCTTGAAGAATCTGTTGCTTTTGTCGTCGTTGACTTCTGATGTGATACATTATTCATTATTCTGGTTTTTCTTCGGAAGACGTTGTAGAGTTCTTGTATTAGTCTGCCACCAATATTAGGGCTGTTGCCTTGTATAATAAGGTGCCCTATGAGGTAATGTTAGACTTGCGATAATCTTACGCTAAGTCGGTTGGTTATGCACTTCCATACTCATTGGAGTGTCTTGGGGTTTGTAGA
>NC_061088.1:16505432-16510432 GCF_015104395.2 Macrobrachium nipponense | reverse complement strand
GTAACAAAAACAAGTCAACTGCCAAAAGCGTTACAAGTTGGCGTGGCTTGGCAGTTCAAAAGAGTACCTCGCATCTCTATATCCCTTCTTGATTGGCCCTTGTGTCTTAGGAGCCAGAATAACCAATCAGCTTCTTGCATGACGGTGCTGTGTGTAGGGGGCATTTGAAACAGGCCGCACCATCGGTCAGAGCAGTTCGTTAGCGGGTCCCATAGAGCACAGACAAACTGGGTCGAGAGTGCCCAGTGCCCCCGCAGTCCCATTCCCGTTGGCCGCCACACAAAGACGTGTATCGTCTTGAGTGTCAATAACAGTCTAACCTGCCGTCCGGTTGTGCACTAGTATAGTTAGCGTAATAATTACAAGTAAAGGCCACCTGTGTAGCTAAGAAGAATACACCTGTGTTAAACGTTTCATCGATTATTATTTTTGCATGTCCTACATTGCATGCACGTAAACTTAGATATCTCTTTCCTGTTTTTTACTTCATATCCCGAACCCACAAATGACCCAGATCAGGTCATATAATTTTGGTGTCAGTCGTGGGGTATTGTGAATAATCGTACGAGGTCCTTTAAGGTCTGTGGGGTTCCTGAGTCCTGTGGGGTCTTGCAAGTCTTGTGTGGTGCTATGAGGTCCTGTGAGATCTTATATAAGGTCTTCTGAGGTCTTACGAGGTATCAAACAAACGTTAGTGCTAAATCATTTTTGGCGACAAACAGAGATATGAAGTGAAATAAACATGGAAACGAGAGAAAATTCAATGGACGGTGATGACGAGGGAAATGGTGAAACGAACAAACTGGATAAAAACAGTTATGGCTAAAGCAATCGGCAGAAAAGTGGCGAACCGTGCTAAGAACGGGAATAATAAATTGAGTGGCCCTATGATTTCGAAATGCACATTGTTAACAACAAAGACAGTGTATAATCACACCCTACGATTTCGAAATGCACATTGCTAACCAGAAAGACAGTGTACAATCACACCATACGAATTCGAAATGCATAGTGCTAATCAGAAAGACAGTGTACAATCACACCATACGATTTCGGAATGCATAGTGCTAACCAGAAAGACAGTGTACAATCACACCATATGTATAATTTCGAAATGCACAGTGTTAACCAGAAAGACAGTGTACAATCACACACCCTACGATTTAGAAAAAAAAACAGAGTGCTAACTAGACAGACAGAGTGCGATCGCAGAAATCGTTAATAAGTTACCGCTGTTATAGACAGTTTCACAACCGAATTCGATGACGAACGGGTGAGAGAATAATTCCAATCGGCGAAAGTATTCACAAAATATTGGAAAATCCGTACGAGACATACGAACAGACAAAGAGTAGTGTGGGAGAATTAAAAATCGACGGTTGCAGCGCCAAATTCAAACGACGGTGGTGCCACCCGAACACCCTTCGTGACCCTTTGTGACCCCCCGAGTAACCAACTCGTGTAGCAGACCAAGTAGAGGAGTAACGAACGTGTTTTGAACGGAGATATGGCGAGCAGTCCAACCTCACCAGGAAGGACGGAAGTTGGCAGTAGCAGGAGATGGCATGGAGGTAATGCCGGGAAGGTAGTACCCCTGGTTACCCCCAGTGCCGTGCGGGTCTGTTATGCAGTGCCGGGAACAAGGGACGCCTTGAGGGAAGGGATGCAAATCCTCACCCTTGAGGAGTACGGGAGTAGATAACAACCTGTCCACCCACGAGTCAAGAATGCTGGGACAGAGTGAGGTCGACCAGAGCCTCTCCCCCTTGACCCCGTGGGAAGGGGGAAGTCCACTCCTACTTCTGATCGCGACCTATTAAAGAGTAGAGGGATGGTATTAAAAGGGTGAATAGTGCAGAAGTTCCCTTACCAACCTCGACCCGTGAAGGAAGTCACGATACCTGCCTAAGGTATGGATAGGATCAAGCGATGTTAGAATAACGAATAGCTGATAGACGTCAGATGACAGCCAGCAACCAGTGAGAGAATCCAGGCGCGATGTGAAGAAGATACAAGCAAACTAATAGCATCAGTAGTGAACCGCCGTCACCGCTGCTGGCACTAATAGAGTTGCTGACCTGTGAGCAAATTGCATAGAAAACGGGAACATCTCAACCGTATGGGAGAGAGGGACAGTTACAGGATAGTGTCTTGGGACACTATGGGGATGTGATGAGACGATACCCTTCACACCCCCGGAGGTGGGAAACCCCGCCCCGCCTAGAGCCGACGTGATTGCTAAAAGTTGTCACTGATAGCAATATTAGTATTAGATCGACTGCACAATGAACGAGTTGTGTAGCCTTTGGTAGTGTCATCAATGGCATGTTGTGTTAAGGAAATGCAGATAGGAAATTTGCAGAAAGTAACATTAGAAAAAAAAGTGTAAAAAAAAAAAAAGGATGGTTCTCTTAGGCCGTGTTCTGATTATAGTTAAAGTATCACGAACGACAATGAATCCCATCGTCCCCATCGAAGATTGTAGTTAAGATTTAAAAGCAGAATTATTAAAGTAATTTCATTAAAGATTGTTTGAGTAAAGTAGCGAGACTGATATATTTGTTGAAAGAGTAGTCTGATATATTTGTTGAAAGAGTAGTCAGATTTTCATTGGGAAAGGGAAGTAATTTTTAAATTTGATGATGAAGTAAGAACAAATTGTATTTTTTATCCCTGATATAGAGATGCCCTTAAGAATGTTAGTTTCTCAACAAGATCGTAGGATCGAACAACTGTTAGAGTTTGCATTGTGGCGATTGATCATATAAAAAAAAAAAAAGTAATGAGAGTAGCAGAAGATCTTCCCAAGAGTATACTGTAACGCACGAGCCAAAGAGAGAGAGGAACTGCGACGCATACAGTTATAAATGTTTCAGTTACACCTGTGGGTGAGTTGCACGGAAAACAGAGGCATTCTCTGCCAAAACTCCCGAGACACAGAATAAAACTTCGTTTGTGCAAGTAAACGTAACGAAACCGAACTTATCCCAGTGCAGGCAAACTTCGGAGAAGTGATCGCGAGTTTTCACAATAGGAAACTGACCATTCTGTTTTCATTTCCTCGAAAGGGGAAGGAATAAAAATGAGGAGGAAGATAAGTGGAAGGGAGAAAGAGGGAGGGAGGGAATTAGGGTGTGGAAGGGATAACACCCATGGTAGAGAAATGTTTCTCATCTGTTCTTCCTCGGCTGTTTTCTATCACCTGGTGGAGAATACCCGTTTCATTTCTCCATTTCTCTCTCTCACCCACTTCTCACCACTACGTCTTCATTTCTACTTAAAGACTTCATTCACTTACTAAGCTTATATTCTCTCCCTCTGTCAGTTTGTCAGTCTGTTAGTCTTTTACTCGAGAAATTTATAGCATTCTTCTTGAACTGTCTTGACCTTTGACCTTGTCATGAAACCCAATATGATAATATTTTCTCCAAGCCACACAAATTTCCAAATATGGATACCAACGCAATATATTGTTGATTATCATAAATACGAAGCCAGACAGTATCTTATTATTGATCTAACTGTTTTCTAAGGGGTCCTAAGGGTTCTAAGGAATGTTAAAAGTTCGTGTATAATTTATAAACACTTTACAAAATCTTTCGATCGAAACCTTCTGTTAAGTGTTTATAAACTATACACGAAATTTTCACATTTCTATTATTGTGGACCCCTTAGAACATTGTATATAGTCTCGTGATAGATTTTTTCCAAAATTTATCTAACTGTCACATTCAACAACCGTTTTCTCAGAATGGCAAAAAAAAACCATACTTGAAAAAGTAAAGAAAACCAAATAATATCATTTATTGGTCAACAAATTACTTTAATGAAGTATAATTAAGTATTCACATCGCTGATAACTAACCATTAGGATTATGCCCTAAAAACTGAAGTAGCCAAATGACTATGACTTTATTGGAGGAAATCTTAAATATAGTAATATAGAGGTTTCATAACTTCATTGCATTTTTTTATTAAAATTCTTCTCTTGGGATAATCATTCCACAATAAACTGAAAGTATTTTAATAGACATATCATGTTTCACTTTTCTCTTGAGAGAAAGAGAGAGAGAGAGAGAGAGAGAGAGAGAGAGAGAGAGAGAGAGAGAGAGAGATGAAATGGAATGATGTACAGGTGTAATTTTCCAGAGCTTTGCATATTTTCGCTTATTTCACTGAGAGAGAGAGAGAGAGAGAGAGAGAGAGAGAGAATCATATGCATGTATAATATCAACATCCCTGGAATGGAAAGGGTATCATGCTCCGATGATGATTAAATCATGTTTCTCATTTTCTTTAATCCAAATACACACAATCTCCCTAAATATATTGACAGCCTCGTTAGCCATTAAATGAAAGGCTGTGCCAAAAAAAACTTGAAAACTATTTAACAAAATGAATTTGATAAATAAAAATTATTTGAGGTTATAATTATGTGTGCATGTATATATATACATATATATATATATGATTATATATATATATATATTATATAATTATAATGTGTGTGTGTGTATACACACACATACACACTTTACAGATACTTTCATACATATCAGTACAACCACGCAAGTTCCCACAAAGGAATAAATAGTAACGAGACGTGATTTTCCATTAGACCTGGCAATGCGCTCCTTTGTGTATCAAAACTTATGGATTCCTCGAAAATTATAATCAAAATCTTTTTAAAAATTTTCCTAAAATGAAACAATAATATCATCCTGAAGGTTTTACGACATTATAATCTTGATTAGCTAATAGTCAGCAGCGTAGAACGATGATTATCTTTCATTCCTTTGCTTTTCGTGAGTATTTCGTTCGAAATCCCAGTTAATACACTTTTAAGCCAATATGCTTTCGAGCGTACTTTGGGCTGAAATTCGTTTCATATCAACGGAATAAACTTCTGCTGATTATCAGCGTTTAATCAAGGCCGGTGTTACTTCTACTACACCAGAGTGAGAGAGAGAGAGAGAGAGAGAATTATCAGCATCTAATTA
>NC_061088.1:16500432-16502932 GCF_015104395.2 Macrobrachium nipponense | reverse complement strand
AGTGACGTCATTTTGCAAGGGGTGTATTTTGTAATCACTGATGTCATCGTCAACATTACAAGTGTTTTTTCAAGTAATTCTTCACATAATATGATGAGAAATAATATTGTTAGACAATTATTCACACAATCATTTAAGAAGTTATTATTATTATTATTATTGTTATTATTATTATTATTATTATTATTATTATTATTATTATTATTATTATTATTATTATTAAATCTGAAATTCACTTAGCAACTTAATGACCCAATTATCCCTTTCTCAGCTGATTTTTTTAACGCATCATAGGTAAACATTTTCATCAAAAGCACATTATTTTTTCATTATCTTTTTTCCTCAGTTTTTTCCCGAAAACTTCCCTCTGATGTCGTGATAAGCAAAATTGAATTCCCGATACAATTTCCCTCAAAAATAAAAGGGAAAAAGGAGGGAGGGGCGGGGAGGGGACAAAAATTTAATAGGATCGCGTAGAAGAGTTCCCGGCCGACTTAATTTTCTCGTTTCAAAGGAAATTTTATTGCCAAAAATTACTTTCTTTTAAAGCATGTTGGCTAGCCGTGGAGAAATCTAGAGAGAGAGAGGAGAGAGAGAGAGATTGCACTAGAATTTCCAATTTATAATGAGGTGGATTTTTCTTCAATATATTTTTAAACAAAACTTAATATATGCGGCTCTTTTAATCGTTCAAATTATTATCATTCTTAACCGGATTCTGATAATGAACTTTTCGACCACTTTAAAAAGAAACTACCCAAATTCCTTGAAACAATAGGGATATTCCTCTCCAGGTATTTAGCAAATACAGAAGAATTTTACATTTGCACAACAAACACGCTGGAAGAATTACTTTCAGATTTTTGTCATTATACCTGCAGCTGAGTTCCAGTCCAACCAACAGTGTCAAGCTATTATCTCTAATAATAATAATAATAATAATAACAATAATAAGAATAATAATAATAATAACTAATAATAATAAATTAATAAGAAGAATAAAATAATTAATGAACTTAAGTAAACAAACCAGACATTGACATTCTAAATACCAGAATAACATTCAAAATACCACGAATATTGGCCAATTACTTAGCAGTTTCGAAGATTATGAAAGACAAATTATCAGAAAAAGAGAGAAAATTCTTTATAAGATCAATTCAGTTAACTCTGCCATTATTTTTAATAAAATAATAATAATAATAATAATAATAATAATAATAATAATAATAATAATAATAATGTGGCGCCGTGGAGGAGTGGGTTAGGTCGTCAATGGACTTAAGTCAAGTTAAGCAACATTGGGGCTGGTCAGTCGTTGGATGGGTGACCGCTCTCCTAGGCGTTGATTCCTTGGGAAAGGATCTTTACCATAATTTCCTCAGTCTACTCAGCTGTAAAATGAGTACCTATCCCTGATGGGGTAGGGTCCAGCTATGGGTTAAATAGCAAAACTCAGCAATGATGGAAAGAAATGAAGGAATAAACGACAACGACGTAAATGGAACCTCTGGCAACAGAGGAGCTTCGTCCGGCAACCAGGTATTCAACCCAATTGAAGGGGAGGACGGTCAGGTACTTGGAGGTCGTCATCCAGCAACTGATCACCACAACGACAGTAATCAACAGCCAGAGAAGAAATGGACAAGAGAAGAAAATAAGGAAATATGGAGATGCTACATCAAGAAGGCAACCCGACGGAGAGATTTTATAGAAGAAGATTGGTCAACATCTGGAATGAGATGAATAAACACCCCCCAAACAGAGCAGAGGCTGGCAGACCAAGTAAGGAACATAAAGAAAAAGAACTGGCTCTCCCCAACAGAAAGAGAAGACCTGGAAAGGGAAATGTCACACGACAACGAATTACACAAAGACGAACTGAGAGACGATGCCACGGAAGACGACAGGGAGGATGAGGTATCAAACAACGACACACGAAGAAACACCGACGAAGTAACAGAGAGGACGGAATGGGAGAAAACAAGTGAGGTCAGTGAAATAATGGGCATAATACACACCACCAGTATCACAGAAACAAATAACTTGGCATATGCAGGAGCAAGATTAGTAGCAGAACTGATGGGGATTCGAACACCAACACCATCAGCTCAACCAACCCAACAGAAACCAAAACAGCAACCTCCTTGGAAAAGGCGCCTGGAAAAGCAAATCATGGTGATGAGATCTGACTTGAGTAAACTGAAAGAGATGGCAGAAAAAAGAAAAAAGGCTAAGAAGCAAGAAAACAAGGGAGGAACTCAACGAGAAATACAAAGTACAAGAGAGGGGACTAAACAACACAATAGAAGATGTAAAACAGAGGCTTAAGGCCAAAGCACATAAGATCCAACGGTACATGAGGGATACCAACAGAACAAACTATTCGGAACCAACCAGAAAAGACTATACAGCCAACTAAGAGGGGAAGACAACCACCAAGAAATTCCTGAAGCCGAACCAAGTAAGAGACTCCTGGAAAAATATGGAGCAATCCGGT
>NC_061088.1:16492932-16495432 GCF_015104395.2 Macrobrachium nipponense | reverse complement strand
GAGAGAGAGAGAGAGAGAGAGAGAGAGAGAGCGAGAGAGGAGAGAGAGAGAGAGAGAGAGAAGACAGAGGAGGTATTTTCAAAATAAAATTTTGTGCTTCTTACACGGAAATACAAGAGAATAAGGGGGTATTCAATACCTGACAGGATCATTTGTAAGAGTCAATTAACAATTGTTCATTTTTTAAATAATTCGTTTTAAAATATCCCATACACTACCAAACAGCATAAATGCAAACACAAATATATATATATATATATATATATATATATATATATATATATATATATATATATATATATGTATATATATATATATATATATATATATATATATTATATATATATATTATATAATATATACATATTTTCGTCCATCTATGAAACGCGATTGTAATAATGGAGTAAAAAATTAATTCAAGGTGAAAGCAAGGAAGAGCTGGGCATCTGGGATTGAAAGGGACAAGAAGGTGAGGTACAAAAGCTGGTTCTTTTAATTTAAAGTGAATCCAAGTTGGGTCACGTGATTTGAAGTGAATTTAGGTCTGAGAAAGTAAACTACCCTTTATGGAATAGAATTTCTTTAAAGCACACACACACAAACAAAACACAACACACACACACACACACACACAAAGACTCACAATATCGGCTTTAAATGTCAAAAATGAAGGTATATTGTAACTTTGTAAATATACACGACCACATTAATAAACAATAAACGGTTAACTGTCCCGTTTTGGAAATGAAATAGCCAGAAATAAATATGAAAATCATTACAATGAGTCAGGGGTACAATAATTGCATTCTAAAACCTTCAATGAGAAATGGCAATAAACAGTGTATGAAATACGCTGAGTTGCCCTTTAAAGTTATTATTCAACGTTTAGAAAATAACCCGTTCATATTAAATGATCCTGTAATGAGAGGTTTCCTGCCACGCATAATTTGCTGAGGCGTATTGAAGTTGATATTTTTTCACGTAATTGATTTCTGCCCTAAAAGTACTGACGGCAATTGCACAGTATTTATTTTCTCTCGCGATTTTCAAAAACTAAACCTGTATAACTGTGCATTACGTCAGCACGATTCTTCTTCATTTTCATTTCTCTTATCAATTATTTCAATTGTCATTATACAGGGTGTCCATAAAGTCCCATTACCATTACAACTATTTATTGCTTGTAATGGTACTGGGACTTTATGGACACTGTATTTCATAATTTGTACAAGTTCAAGGCCAAAGTGATGAGGAAATCTATAACCATTTCATTAACGTCTCTGCCTTGTGAATAAACACCGAATATCATTGAAAACTGTTTGGTGCAAAAGGCATTCAGTCATCAATGAGATCTGGAAGTTGAAACAAGTCACCGATTCTCCTATGACTAAGACCGAGCGAGAAAGGCGATAGAGTTGGGTAAATAAGAATATCTTTAGTTTAACCAGACCACTGGGCTAATTATAACAGCCCTCCTAGGGCTGGCCCGAAGGAT
Organism: Macrobrachium nipponense; assembly: GCF_015104395.2. Lineage (NCBI taxonomy): Eukaryota > Metazoa > Arthropoda > Malacostraca > Decapoda > Palaemonidae > Macrobrachium > Macrobrachium nipponense. The sequence goes on along the minus strand of NC_061088.1, from coordinate 16,493,937 downwards.
TAGATATTTTTGCGTGGTTAGGAACCAACTGGTTACCTAGCAACGGGACCTACTACAGCTTACTGTGGGATCCGAATCACGTTATATCGAGAAATGAATTTCAAATCACCAGAAATAAATTCCTCTGGGTCCCAGTTGGCAGAGCGGGGAATCAAACTCGCGACTACAGAAACGGTAGGCGAGGACGTAAACCACTCGTCCAACGAGGAAGTACAGTTGGATAAACCGTCCCTTTTAGTAAAAATACATACAAGAAAGGGATTACTGAAGATTTAACGACAACCCAAAGCAATATTCTGGAATAGGATCTGGCTACAGGGTGATTTAATCCTTTTCGTCCTTATCAGGGTTGCCGCCTACAGTGTGCCTTTTTATGGTTCCTAAACAGCATCACCCTCGCCCTACGGTTGCATTTTGAAACCTTCCCACTTCACTGCCCAACTTCTTTATTTCAACCTTACTGAAGAACACGTCTTTCATGTCAGACCGAAAGAAGAAATGGCGGCCGTTGAGCTGCTGAATCATAGGAACGGCACTCTTGAATCACCTGACTTATGACGTCACTTCGTGGCGAAGAGAACTTCATTTCCAGATCCACTTAAGTTTCAGTCTTAATTTAGCCTTTTCCACCACCCGAATGCTCTCCAAATTAACACATATTTAAAATGAGAGACTAAAGGAGAGAGAGAGAGAGAGAGAGAGAGAGAGAGAGAGTACTACTTTTATTCTTCGAGCAAGACTTTGTTTTTCTAAAACTGTAAGAAGCCCTCTAGTCAAGACTTTAAATTCTGTTTGTTTGTTCGGGTGTGTGTGTGTGTGTAAAAGAGAGAGAGAGAGAGAGAGAGAGAGAGAGAGAGAGAGAGAGAGAGAGAGACTAGGTGTTGGGAGGATTAAAAAGACACAGTTATATGACAGGCAAGTCCTAAAACCTCATCACCTTGATAATTACCATACCAGAATATCTTAGTACAAACATTTTGTATTCTTTTTCCTGTCCTGGTAATG
>NC_061088.1:16482932-16490432 GCF_015104395.2 Macrobrachium nipponense | reverse complement strand
GAGAGGGGGGGAGGGGGGAGGTAGGATGAAAACTCATTATAAACCATCTTAGGGGTCCCCACCATAGCCCTGCCAAGTTTCATGCTCAGCGGACCAGTCATTTGGCCGTGACTGAATGACAGACGGGATGGACAGACATTACGCCGATTATAGTAAGATATGTATACTATAAATATATATATATATATATATATATATAGTATATAGTATACATACATATATATAGTATATTATATATATGATATATATATATATATATATATATATATATATATATATATATATACATATACATACTTATATCATACTTACACACACACATTATATATATATATATATATATATATATATATATATATATATATATATATATATATATATATATATATATATCTATATCTATATATATATATATATATATATATATATATATATATATATAATATAGATATAGATATAGATATATATATAGATATATATAATATATATATATATATATATATATATTAGATATATAAAGAGGGGAAGCCGTTAGCTTCTCGCTTAACCGTCCTCCCGCATTCGGGCCTAGAACGGTTTGAAAATAACGGCCGAATGTTTTCCCGCCCATCCATTGGAAGCAAGGAAGACAGATGAACCCGAGAGAAGAGACAATGGACACCAATGAAAAGACGAGGAAAAGGGGAAAGGAAGGGGCCATTTCCCATCTTGTTTATGTTGTCGTTTCCCTCTGGGTTTATTTTGCCTCTCTTCCTTTTGTGTCCTCACAGACACTAGACGTCCCTATTCATCCAGTTGTGTGTGTGTGTCTCTCTCTTTCTCTCTATTTGCCACGGGCATTGTTCTAGAGCTTTGGCAGACTCGTCGTCCCTCCCTTGCAATAAAGTGCGCCCTCTGACAAACTCTTTAGGGGGGAGCTGTGAACGAGAGCAATGTGCATAAGGCCTTGCTCTCGAAGTATTTATTTGCAAAACATGCAATGTGGAAGGTTTAATAGGGTAATTTCATGTTTCCACTCATCATACGACGCCCGTTTATAAGTTTGTTTGCATAGTATTTTTACGTTGCATGGAACCAGTGGTTATTCAGCAATGGGACTTACGGCTTTACATGACTTCCGAACCACGTCGAGAGTGAACCTCTATCACCAGAAATACACATCTCTCACACTTTAATGGAATGCCCGAGAATCGAACTCGCGGCCACCGAGGTGGCAGGCCAAGACCATACCGATCACGCCACTGAGGCGCTTCATACGACATCCGTGGTAAGGCATCCACCTAAGGGGAAGGCTGGCTTCCTTATTATATATATATATTATATATATATATATATATATTATATATATATATATATATATATATATATATATATTATATATATATATATATAAAAGGAAAACTGGCTTTTATTATTTATTGTTGTTATTGTTAATCTTTGGGCTTTTCACATTGTTACCGTTCGTATCCTCACTCTTATGACTCTCTTGACTTAGATTTAAAAAAAATTTAAAAACAGTGGTATACCCAGATAAGGAAGGAGAGTTCCAAAGCGCCATTTCAGCCACTGCAAAACCCCATCACCAACCCCAAAAACCCCACCTCCCACAAAAAGGAAACCCCAATCCTGCCCAACTAAAAACACTGAATAGTTTTCAATTGTATTTGTTCATCTAGATTAAAATATTACACTCCTATTATCATCATGATTTCTCTTAGAAATGAGAGTTAAAACTACAAATACTGCTAGAATGATTGACATTATTATTTAGGTATAATACCCTCTTTTAGCACAGTGTAAATAGTGATAGATGCATTGGCAGCATTTACTTTACATAAAATGAATTATTATTATTATTATTATATTATTACTATTTATGTACAAGACCATCACTCTGAGCACTACCTAATATTATTATTATTATTTAGGTACAAGACCATCACTCTGAACACTACCTATTAAAATTATTATTATTATTATTTTTTTTTTTTTTTTTTTTTTTTTTGCTCTATCACAGTCCTCTAATTCGACTGGGTGGTATTTATAGTGTGGGGTTCCGGGTTGCATCCTGCCTCCTTAGGAGTCCATCACTTTTCTTACTATGTGTGCCGTTTCTAGGATCCCACTCTTCTGCATGAGTCCTGGAGCTACTTCAGCCTCTAGTTTTTACAGATTCCTTTTCAGGGATCTTGGGATCGTGACTAGTGTTCCTATGATTATGGATACAATTTCCACTGGCATATCCCATATCCTTCTTATTTCTATTTTCAGGTCTTGATACTTATCCATTTTTTCCCTTTCTTTCTCTTCAACTCTGGTGTCCCATGGTATTGCGACATCAATGAGTGATACTTTCTTCTTGCCAATCAACGTCACATCTGGTCTATTTGCACGTATCACCCTATCTGTTCTGATACCCTAGTCCCAGAGGATCTTTGCCTGATCGTTTTCTATCACTCCTCAGGTTGGTGTTCGTACCACTTATTACTGCAAGGTAGCTGGTGTTTCTTGCACAGGCTCCAGTGGAGGGCTTTTGCTACTGAATCATGCCTCATTTTGTACTGGTTCTGTGCAAGTGCCGGACATTCGCTTGCTATGTGGTTTATGGTTTCATTTTTCGTATTGCACTTCCTACATATGGGAGAGATGTTATTTACATCTATCGTTCTTTGGACATATTTGGTGTTCTCAGGGCCTGATCTTGTGCTGCGTTATCATTCCTTCAGTTTTCCTTCTTGAGCTCTCCTTTCAGTAGCCATTGCCACGTGTCATCGCTAGCTAGTTCTTTAGTCTGTCTCATGTATCCGTTGCATTGTTTGTTATGCCAATCCTCTGTTCTGCTTGTCTTTCTCCTGTCTCTGTATTTCTGGGGTATATTTCTTGGGTCTTCTCTACTTTTATCAGTCCTTCTTCCCGTGCACTCTTTAGCCACTCGTCTTCACTGGTCTTCATATATTGCCCCAGTGCTCTGTTCTCGATGTTGACGCAGTCCTCTATGCTTAGTAGTCCCCTCCCTGCTTCCTTTCGTGTTATGTATAGGCTGTCTGTATTTGCTCTTAGGTGTAGTGCTTTGTGTATTGTCATATTTTTCCTCGTTTTTTGGTCTATGCTGCGAAGTTCTGCCTTCGTCCATTCCACTACTCCTGCGCTGTATCTGATTACTGGCACTGCCCATGTGTTTATGGCTTTTATCATATTTCCGGCGTTCAGTTTTGACTTGAGTATCGCCTAGAGTCTCTGCAAACATTCTTTCCTGGTCGTGCCTTTCATCTCTTGATGTTTTATATCCCCTCCTTCCATTATTCCCAAGTATTTGTTTCCGTTCCCATCTATGTGTTTGATGTTGTTCCCATATGGTAGCTTTATCCCTTCAGTCCTTGTTACTTTGCCCTTTTGTATGTTGACTAAGGCACATTTTTCTATTCCAAACTGCATCCTGATGTCCCCAGATACAATCCTTACAATCGTAAATGGCGCCGGAAACGAAGGAACAGCGTAAATCAGAAGACGTTTTCCACCACGGCGAATTCCCAAGTCTCGTTTCGCTTAACAGATCACATTTCCCATTAGCGGATGTTATTGGACGCCGGGACGTCCAACTGCCTGAAGTTAAGTGCCACATTACGTAACTCTCAAGAAGTATTATTAGTTACACACAAACTCCCAGAGAAACCCTTTACCTGCTAGACATTATCCTCTACAGACTTCCCGAGTACGTAAGTTGAGCTAAATCTCAGGAGTATTATGCTTCTGTGGTGTTAAGTTAACTGGTGACCTTTAAACTCAGCTTCAATCTCTCGGTGTTGGCTGAAAGGTTACAAAATTTAATTCACTCTGACTTGAGTATTTTGAATACGTAGGAGCGACCAGGTTGCTACTCAAGAGCAGTTCTAAAATAATGGCTCTTTCTTCTTCTTCTGATAAGAGATTTTTCTTTTATAGAGAATTCCTTCTTCTGGTAAGAGGTATTCCTTATTAGTGAATTCCTTCTTCTTCTGATAAGTTTTTTCTTATTAGTGAATTCCTTCTTCTGATAAGAGATTCTCCCTATTAGTGAATTCCTTCTTTTTCTGATAAGAGGTTTTCCTTATTAGTAAATTCCTTCTTATTCTGATAAGAGTTTTTTCTTATTAGTGAATTCCTTCTTCTTCTGATAAGAGGTTTTCCTTATTAGTAAATTCCTTCTTATTCTGATAAGAGTTTTTTCTTATTAGTGAATTCCTTCTTCTGATACGAGATTTTCCTTTTATAGTGAATTCTTTCTTCTGGTAAGAGGTATTCCTTATTAGTGAATTCCTTCTTCTTCTGATAGGAGGTTTTTCTTATAAGTGAATTCCTTCTTCTTCTGATAAGAGGTTTTCCTTATCAGTGAATCCTACAAAGGCACTGGGTAAAATGAACTGACTGTTTTTCCACCATGAACTATTCATTGTCTGAGAATCCTTTAATCAGTCAAAAAATGATAATAATAAAAAAAGATTGCCTTCCCACAATGACACATGATACAGTAACTGACTAATCTATAAAATAAGTAAGATGGATTTCTCGCCACAGAAACTTGCAACAACACACGATAAAATGAGCAACTTTCTGCCAAAGGTTACCTTTTTCCTAAACGTGAGACCCCAAAAACACAGTGGATCAAAAGTCTCATTACTCTTCTACTATGAAATGAATCCTCTGGTGACAAGGATTAAAAAGTACCTCCTACCATAAGTTTCTCGTCGCCGATTCATCAAAAGTGGACGCACACATCCTGCTACTCTCGAATTTTTACACGTGAAAAATGTCCACTTCCATCGATTTCCCTCTACTTTCTTTCTGATGGGGTCTACCTCTGCCCTACCTGGTGCCCAGAAAAAATTTATACTACTTCTTCAACACTGGTAAAACTCTACGCAAATCTTTAATTAGTTTTTTGTGTAATAAATATTTGCCTCTTTGATCAGGAAATAAATACATAACATAAATTCTACTCGGTTGGTCTTTGGACCAAGATCGACATAATAAAAAAGGTTTTGCATAACCATAAACAGTCTTTTAAAGCCAGAAATCAAAATTAATAGGATAAAGACAAAGCAAAACTCACAACTTTCATGAAACACATGAAAAATACATGAACAGCATAAAAAAATTGTTTCATGTAAACCCAAAAAAGATTCAGCAAATACAAAACAACGTTCATGAAAAAACCAATACAGTTCACATGAAACTCTAGCTGGACCAATTTGCGAGTCACAAGCTCCGAGATTCATATATCTCGATTCTGTTTGAATTTCACTCCTAATCTAAAACTAGGGAAAACTCACTACCAAGTTCGTAAAATCTGGACAATCGAGCGAGGATGCACCAGGGAAGGTTAAAGTTATGTCTGTTGTGATGAACTCGAATGCATTCTCAACATAGACCCAGCAGATAAAAATAAAAACAAGAGGATCCGGTAAAAGAAAAAGTAACAGAATATCTGTTGAAGCATTCTGAAAGACGTACTGCCCGGGATATTCCCATGAGAAAAGTTTGTTTGGTCAGCTACAAAGTGCAGAGTTCTTGGGGAGAAACATGATGGCATTTGGAAAAGAGAGAGAGAGAGAGAGAGAGAGAGAGAGAGAGAGAGAGAGAGAGAGAGAGAACAGGATAACCGGCACGGCAAAATACAATGGAATTTTTAAAAATGCAGCATTTAACTCCCCCCAAAGCCTTTCTGTCATTCATTTCAGCAATTACATAAAACATATCCTTCAAAAAGAGGTTTCATGTGTGCGGTATGTCTGTCATTCTATTTGTAATTGTCTCTCATTTCCAGAGCGAAACCGAAAACAAAATCATTATAGTTCTGGAAAATAATAAAAAATTCATAATATACGAAATGGGCAGAAAAGGATTCCTGATTCTGCACTTCAGCTAATCTAATTTGAGAAACGGGTTCAAACTGGGATCTATATTAATCTTCGGAAATATCTTCAAAACAAATGACTAAACTCTATAACTACAATAACCTACGAACAAATAACCAGTCATTCATCTAATCTTATTTTCTCCGAGAAAAGTTCATTAATAAGATCATCCCAGTTTTTCAAGTCTGTAAATCATATTTCTACCTACATATATAAGATCTTAACTTCAATGAAAACAACACGTTATCTTTAAAGATTCAGATCATTGCTTAGTAAAATATTTAAATATGGCAGCAGATCTTGCAATATGATCCAGGCAAGTTTGAAAGCAAATCTAAAAATTTCCTAGTCAAGCGGAAAAATACGGCGGGTCTTTTTATCAGAAGTTAGAATTTTAAATATCACCGTCATTTGAACTGAGGAGGTGACACTTTGAGACAAGGTTATATGCGCATAATAAATGTAAAAACTTAAATTTACTTCTCAAGAGGTGAGTGACACATTGGGAAGACGTTTCCCGTCACTGTAATAAATAAATCCTCATAATTTTATAATTGTTTTTCATATGCATTTAAATTTTGCTACACAATACTCTAGGAATTAATCTAAGAATAGGAAAAGGTTACAAAACTCGTAATACATACAAAATTTAAATCAATTATTCAATTTAAATATTGAGGATCAGGAGGTGATACCTTGGGAGGAAGTTGCAAGAATATTGCTTTCCTAACGCATTTAAATACTGCCAAACAAAGCTTTAGCAATTAAGTTAAAAACAAGACAAGTAAATGCTCCGAAGTTTCTTCGGCGCAATCGAATTTTCTGTACAACCAAGGCCACCGAAAACAGATCTATCTTTCGTGGTCACGGTATAATGCTGTATAAGCCGCGGTCCATGAAACTTTAACCACGGGCTGGTGGTGGCCTGGCATATAACGCTGCCAGAAGCACGATAATGCCTAACTTTAACCTTAAATAGAATAAAGACTACTGAGGTTAGAGGGCTGCAATTTGGTATGCCTGATGACTGGATGGTGGACGATCAACATACTAAGTTGCAGCCCTCTAGCCTCAGTAGTTTTCAAGATCTGAGGGTGGGCAGAAAAAGTGCGGACAACTAAAAAAAAATCATAAGTTATACAAAAAATATATATTGTTACAGCATCCACCTCAATGCCTCACGACCTCTTCCCCCGTAGTTCTTTCGTGCCTAAACACCCAATTAACGCCTTTCTCATACCGAAAAAACATCACTCGTTATTATGCCGTTCAACGCAAATATGGCCGGGAAGTTTTTGACGCTGTTGTCGTAGCAGGGACTACAAAATGCTAATAACTTTGCAGAGAACCGTTAACAAGTCAAGGGCGAGGTAAAATTTATAGTTTGGTTAGGAAAGTTTTGGTATTCAACAGCCTAGGTATTTTTCGTACATAAGTATGTAGTATTTAGTTTTTAATACATACATATATAACAAAATATTACATAATGAAAAGAGCATAAATAAATGAATTTGTCAAGATTAAATGGTGAAAAAAACATACATTACAATCAGTTACATGCAAACACAATCTCACACACACATAAAATGAAGGCTAATATCAAACC
>NC_061088.1:16465432-16477932 GCF_015104395.2 Macrobrachium nipponense | reverse complement strand
TATATTATATATCCTTAAGAACTCTATCTTTTTTAAACGTAAGAAACGGCAGTGTGTTTACGTGTGGAGGTAAGGACTTTCACGTGTCCCTCCATAAGGGCAGTTACCTGGCGTAATGCAAGAACGCTGCTCAGCTCTCGCCATAATCTAATTGACTGGCAGACCGTAACTGTCCAAATTGGAAGCCCAATTAGAATTCCAGCCCATGAATTCTTTCGCTTTGATTCTTCACTTTAATCCTTCATTTTAAAATTTTCTGCGTCTCGTATCATTCCTTCGGAGGGGAATTGCGATTCCTTGCTACTTCACTTTTTTTCGGTGGTAATTCAAGTTTCACTGATCCCTCAGATTAGGAAGTTCAGTGGCAAATTCTTTCGGATGACCTAAATGGGATAATTAGTGGTCTCAGTTGTTTCTAAACCGATAGAAATTAAGCCAAATCATCATTTTCATAAATATACAAGGTGGATTATGTTTTGTTTGTTTTCTTTGTATGGTGTTTTTACGTTGCATGGAGCCAATGGTTATTCAGCAACGGACCTACGGCTTTACGTCACTTCCGAACCACATCGTGTGAACTTCTATCACCAGAAATACACATCTCTAACCCTCAATGGAATGCCCGAGAATGGTGGCATTATATATATATATATATATATATAGATATATATATATATATATATATATATTATATATATCATATATGTGTATGTATGTATGTATGTATGTGTGTGTGTGTGTATATATATATATATATATATATATATATATATATATATATATATATATATATATATATATATATATATATATAAAAGTCATATCACATTTCCGTGATTCATATACATATATCGAGCTACAATGTCCTTTAATATCTAATTCGCTCTACCTCGGAATTAATATATTTTCATATATGCTTGACCGAAGGGGAATTTGACTTGCCTGAATCGGGGCGCGGACCCAGGATCCTTTCAAATCCAGGAACGGTCAGTGAAGCTTTTAACTACTACACCACCGCGATAGTGTAGTAGGTAAAAGCTTCACTGACGTTCCTGGATTTGAAAGGATCCTGGGTTCGCGCCCCGATTCAGGCAAGTCTATTATCGAGAAAAAATTCCCCTTCGGTCAAGCATATATGAAAATATATTAATTCCGAGGTAGAGCGAATTAGATATTAAAGGACATCGTAGCTCGATATATATATATATATATATATATATATATATATATATATATATATATATATATATATATATATATATATATATATATTTACACACATACATACCAGCAAAGCCTTCTCTTTCCGTCACTCTCTTCAGAATCTTTCTGGTACTACAAGCGCCATCTTCTCTTCAGTTATAAAATTATTTCCCAAGTCCCTTATGTAAGTTAAGCAAGATCACAAACATCGTTTTACATTCTTACTCACATTTTTGCTCTTTCTGTCTCTCCAGAATATCACATCACAAGAAATTCCACTCGAGAATGGGATGAAAAGAAAATAAATGTTACGAAAAATTCATGGTTAAAAATACTGACATTATTCCTTTTAGTAGCAACTCAAGTCGTAATTTCGAGTAGTCGGACGAGCAAAGGTAATGACGAAGAACATCTAAACTGGAAAAACATTTCGGGAAAAAAAGTTAGAAGACTGTTGACGTCCTACTTTTAAGTAAAAACTCATCCCACAAAGACGCAGACAGGAAAAACACGAAAACCTCCTGCATCAGATTATTATTATTATTATTATTATTATTATTATTATGAAATAGTTTTACCAGACAATGAGCTGATCATCAGCTCTCAGAGAGCTGGCCCGAAGGATTTGTTTTTAATTATATTCAATATATTTTTAATATTTCGTCAATTAAATTATAACCAGAGCTCTGAAGAGTGCACGTTTACCTAACAATACAATGTAAAGACACAAAGTCAAGAAAAATAAGTTTAAACACGTTACCAAGATAACAAAACCAAAAAACAGTGAGAGAGAAATAAAACTATTTCTACTCCCGATTCAACAGCAGCAAAAAGTAGCAACGAAAGGAGCAGCCTTTAAGGTATTATGTTGACAACGGAAAGAAAAGTTGATACCACTTTTTTTTTTTGGTGGGGGGGGGGATTTTTCCTGGCTTAAGGACAATGTTCTCTATTTATTTGTTTATTTACTTCTTCATGCTCCTGCTGCAGGAGATGGACACACGTTCAACATATGAGCAATACTGAACCCGATATACATGTGTTTTTTTAGCCTGTTACTTTTAATAGAATACCAGATGGACAGTTTGGCAGACGACTGAATGTAGTATATATATATATATATATTAATATATATATATATATATATAGGAATATATATATACATATGTATAACTGGTAAAAATGTTCTGTTACAACAGAATTCCATCTAATAAATGGAGCCCACAAAAACGTCAAAATATAGAAAGTAAGTACTATATTTAAGAGACTGCCAGATGATAGAGTCAACCTTGATTAAACAAAGAAAGACCGGTAACAAACATCTCTAAGGGCGCCTGGGATTCAGCTATCATAGATAAAATCTTCCTTCAACCAACATTTAAGAAGAGTAGATTATCAGTCAGGTGTGACCAAGTACCTGTGGGGTATTCTTGGAGATAAATAGCGCTTTTTGTGTAACTTTTCTTTCTCAATTCAATTACCTATCCGAAGAGGAGACAGCAGTCTCTGATATATGATACTTACTTTCTGTATTTTCACGTTTTTATAGGTTCCTTTTATTATATATATATATATATATATATATATATATATATATATATATATATATATATATTCCTGAATTTATATATATATATAAATTCAGGAATGCCAAAGACACATGCATGTTTTAAAGGATTTATTCATTAAGAAACGTTTCGCACATGACTATGAGCATCATCAGTCTGAAAAATGACAAAATAATTACATTAAAAATACTAAAAATACACAGGGTTCTTAAAATGACAATTAAAAACATTAAAAGATTAAAAATAAGAAGCAAAGTAAAAACACTGCTGTTACACCAACCTTCAGCTACAAAGTAAGAAGATAGAATGACCAAAGAAGCAACACCAACCTCCAAGGACGACTATGCCAGATGTAGTTGAGGGCAGAAGAGAGCAGCCAATGTTGTTTAACGATGGATGGAACGAGTCTGTTTAAGATATAATGACTCTAACGTCGTCAGATAATCTGCATCCTTAGAATACCTTAATATGGAAAAGTGCTGCTTCTTGACCTCAATTTTACAATTGATAGCATGATTTTTTATATTTGAATGTTCTGGTCTGCTCAATCTTTGCCCCGTTCTAAAACTCAACCCTAAGTGACTGTAATAACGCATCTACAACAACCTTTTCGTTTCATCCTGCCATACCGGTTTTTAATGTTCCGAAAAAACTTATGCATGTTTCAATCCCTTATATTTTTAACTCCAAATTTTCGCATAAACTGAAACAAATTATTGAAACTGAAATACTGTGCATTAATTTAAAATTGATATCAAATAATCCCAGTAAAATTGGTTCCTTGTTTGGCTTCAAGGACCGTCTGCAGCCCTTCATGGGATCCAATGTGGTCTATAAGTTTACATGCCCAGGATGTCTTGGTACTTATATTGGATCAACGAAAAGGTTGTTGCAGATGCGTTATTACAGTCACCTAGGGTTGAGTTTTAGAACGGGGCAAAGATTGAGCAGACCAGAACAATCAAATATAAAAAATCATGCTATCAATTGTAAAATTGAGGTCAAGAAGCAGCACTTTTCCATATTAAGGTATTCTAAGGATGCAGATTATCTGACGACCTTAGAGTCATTATATATGAAAAGACTCGTTCCATCGTTAAACGATGGCTGCTCCTCTGCTCAACTACATCTGGCATAGTCGTCCTTGGAGGTTGGTGTTCCTTCTTTGGTCATTCTATCTTCTTCCTTTGTAACTGAAGGTTGGTGTAACAGCAGTGGTTTTTACTTTGCTTCTTATTTTTAGTCTTTTAATGTTTTTAATTGTCATTTTAAGAATCCTGTGTATTTTTAGTATTTTTAATGTTATTATTTTGTCATTTTCCAGACTGATGATGCTCATAGTCATGTGCGAAACGTTTCTTAATGAATAAATCCTTTAAAACATCCATGTGCCTTCGGCATTCCTGAATTGATGCTTGAGGATCATACTGCAGTATTATATATATATATATATATATATATATATATATATATATATATATATATATATATATATATATACATGTGTATATATATATATATATATAGGCATTCAGCTACAAATGTCCTTTAATATCTAATTGGCTCTACCTCGTAATTAATATATTTTCATATATGTTAACAGATTTCTTGGTTCCGTGGTTCGCGCCCATGAGCCGACGAAGTTCTTTATAAACTAAAAAAAATTCCCCTTCGGTTAACAATAAATGAAAATGTTATTGGTAGCACGAATGAGATATTAGAGGATATTTATAGCTTAATGTGTATATATGAATCACAGTGTGTGATAAGACTCATATAATTATATATATATATATATATATATATATATATATATATATATATATATATATATATATATATATATATGTGTGTGTGTGTGTGTGTGTGTGTGTGTAAATATATATACATACATATATGAATACACATTACAAAGTCTTGCTCGTACACTGATGCCCTCGCAAAGCCAGCTACTTCAAGGCAACATTTCCCTAACTTTCTGTACTAATGCATCATTAATTAATAGTAATAATAATATATTCTTTGTATAGTTCTGTGTCACAATAATAATCCCAAAGTGAAAGTTATGGAGTTAAAGACGAAAGTTGTTACTAAATAATACGATTCTTCTAAGATCAGGTGTTTTTGCCATTACGTCACCCTTCATCGGGCAAATAATAATTTTACAGTGGTAGTTGTTATTGTTTTAGATTATGCTGGCCTTATACCAACACGGCTCTTGCTCATGGAGCAATGAGAACACCAGTGGTGATCCCATGGCTATGATACCCAACTTCCCTTCTGCGTGAGGGGAAACGATCTCAATCTTGCATCCCGTCAGCACCCTCTACAGGTTTTAAAGAACGATATGGGGGTTCTCTTGACAGATCTGTCAACGTTATCTGGGATAATACCGTTGGTTTCCTTGACAGGAACGTTGGTGAATAAACTCTCTACGTCTAGGGAACCGTCGTCTTCGACAGGTTCGGTGGTTTTAGAGATATCAGTGAGCTCGACGTCGGGCTTCCAAGAACAAAGACGAACTGGTTTTGGGGGCTGATACGCCTCTCAGGACTTCAGCCACCCCTGGAAGTCGAGATGGTTCTTGAAGGTCCCATAGCAATATCCAGGTCCATTGTTACCCGGTGCCTTTGGGAACTCCACATGCTCTCTCTCTCTCTCTCTCTTCTCTCTCTCTCCTCTCTCTCTCTCTCTCTCTGAGAGTATATACTATTTATACTTTGCGAAAGGTATGCAGTATATTAACTTATTCCCTTAAAGAAAACTGATTCGGAAATAAAGTTACATCATGAATTAAGGAATTAAAATAGTAAGGCCCAAGGTTTAAACGTACAAAGTTAATAAACCTGTAATCTGGAGGTAAAAAAATAAAAACTTTTAATGCCATAATGATTAATTGTTTATACGCTCATTTTCACTGTCAATAGTATCATAAACGCCTTAATGTTAGTCAAGAAATGAATGAATGGGTTCTTAATTATACGCAAATAACTTTCTCCTCAGCATTCTATGATACGATATTAGAACAATTCAACCAGATAAGTTATGTATCAATAACACATTAGCTATGAAAATTATGATAATAAGAAAAATAACCATAAATTCAAGCGGATGAACAATTAACTGAGAGAGAGAGAGAGAGAGAGAGAGAGAGAGAGAGAGAGAGAGAGAGAGAGAGAGAGAGAGAGAGCTTTCCTTGCCTAAAATAAGCAGGAGTTACATTACACGCTAACAACTTTAGACCCCAGGGAATCGCATAGTAGTTCAAGCCAGCTTTCCTGCAACAATGTGGATAACTTTGTGCCCCTGACAACATCGTAACTTATATAAACCGAAATCTAGTAGTGTGCCCACCGACGGAAACTGGGTTTACCTGCAGGTAAATGAACTTTGCGGAACTTACTTTGCCTTGCGGCCATAATTTATGGTGCGGAGAGGCATCACAGTTTGCTTGCTGTTGAAAAATGCACAGTGCACAGCGCGAAACTTCCTGTGAGAGTCAGAATATATATATAAAAAAATATAATAATAATGATTTCCCTTCATGTCGTACAGAGTTCCATTGGGCCTAAATATATAAATATATTGCTTGCAACCTTTTACTTTTAAACCAATCCCACGTAGCATTTATTTATTTATTTTTTTTTTTTTGGAAATTCCCATCTCGACCACTGAAAGATTGTACCACCGATCTTGCCATCACTTCTTCCTCTCACTAACTCCTCGTCTTACTTCTGGGATTTCATCTTCCTCCGCCCTTCCTCCAAGAACAAACGGATAGGGGTGAAGGGGAATAAAGACAGAGTAAAAAAAAATATGGAAAAAAAAGACGAAAGCCCTGAGAAGGAGGCAGAAAACCGCCCGCTGCAAGATATATCTGAAATGAAAGCTTTCAACTGAGGGGATCGAAATACGATCTGCTCTCGGAGGATTCTCGACAATTCGGGAAGTGCTAGGCTGGGACACAACACTGGGAAGAAATGCAGAGTAAAATATATATATATTTCACCACAATATCTTTTTTGTTAAATTAAGCCCTTAAATAACTGCATTTATGAATAAAACTCTGTCAACTTAATAAGGGATTATGCAATATATGAATTACCAAAACGTCCTGGTAAATTAACCTTTTATCAACAAATTATACCCTGACATTTTCTATCACATCTACACGAATGTATCAGTTCTGATACAAATCTATACATGAAGAAGAGGAGAAAAAAAAAAGAGAAGAAAGAGATGGAGATCCAACCGGTGAAGATTGAAAAAGGGGGAAAGGAAAATCCTCGAACGGCGGAGGAGGAGGAGGAGGAGGAGGAGACGGCGGCACGAAAGAACGCCCACAATCTGAAGAAAGACTAAAGGGCTGAGCCCCTCCTGAAACGATCTCCCCGAAGGCAAGGATTCTTCAGCTGATCCGAAAAGGGACGATAAGAACCTCTCGCCAGAAATTCCTCCAGTTTCGCCCAAAAGTCTTGGCCCACTTTCGCCTGTTTTCCCTCGGCCATTTGCCTCACTCGCTTTTATTTGCTTTTTCACTCACGTTTTATTGCCGTCTCTGCTGTGCCCTGGGCGATTCCACCTCAGAAAAAAAAAACATAAATATTCCGGGAGTAAAAAATGTTATAAAAGAAGCAAATAGATTGTTGTTAAATTCATCCCATAAAGAAAGGTAAAAGTGAGCTTGTTCTATTTACCTTCAGTAAAGACCTACTTCTCTCACGACATACTTTTTCTTATAACTAATGAAGCACACTCTCACTCTCTCTCTCTCTCTCTCTCTCTCTCTCTCAGTTGGCTTCTTGCTCCTGACAACAGACTCCTGGGATCTGCTGCCAGTTTCAGTAGCGTCCTCTCCCCATGGAGGACGACTGGATCCCCATGGATCCAGTCCTGAGCCACTCGCAATTATCTATCAAAAAGTCCCTCCGATAATCAAACTGACATTTGGAATAAACAGAACCCGAGAACCTCGCAAAGAACGATTTCGTGCAATCTGACGAATCAATAATAGCTGTTTGGAAGGGAATCTAAGCGCGCGCCCTTCGCCGTCCAACCCCTCCCCCCTTCCCCTCTTTTTAGGGTATTTACTGACACACAGAAACTCTATACCACGCTATTATTGGCTGTGCTCTCTTGTCTGTTGAAGTAAATCAATTGGAAATGGGAAAGTTGAAAAGCCCATTTCTCTCTCTCTCTCTCTCTCTCTCTCTCTCTCTCTCTCACACACACACACACACACACATATACACAGTCAGTCTGAGGGGAAAAGATACAAATATGTATGTGTCTATATATAATACACGTGTATATATAATGTGTGAGTAAATATGTATGTATGTATATATAAACATATTTACCAGGCCAAAAACAAACGGGGCAAAAAATGAAAAAAAATAACTCTGCTTAATATTGTGGTTTCACTTTATCTGAGATTTTATTTCAAAATCTCTCCCTGACACAAAATTTCATATGACCGATTCATTTGACACTAAGAACTGCTAAAAGTTATCAACCAATAACGTGAACATTGTTATATCGAGTTTTCAATATTCATTGCCTAATAACAGAGAAGGAGAAAAACATCATGTTCAAAGTCTAATAAATGAAAATACCTCTATGACACGACCACACCAGCAAAAAGTTACATTTTTATTAATATAAGAACAAATTTAATTAAATAACTAAAATCAAAGTTTGATAAACTATACTATATATCTCTATGACAAGCCCACACCTGCAAAAAGTCACGTTTTTATTAATATGAGAAAAAATTCAATCAAATAAATATAATGCCTGCACATGTATCAACAATTTATATGATCAATAAAAATGCGTGTGTTTGCATGCATGAAAAACAGCGTTGTGAGAAAGAGAGACCTTACCTTACCTTACAGACCTTACAGTTCGTTCGTTCGTTCGTTCGTTCGAGAGAGAGAGAGAGAGAGAGAGAGAGAGAGAGAGAGAGAGAGAGAGAGAGAGAGACTAATCTAAATAACCCTGAACTATATTCTATATCTAATGAAAAAAAAAACATTAATTAGAAAAAACAAAGTTCTTTTAAAAGGGGATTTGGACCCGGCACTGGTCTGCCTCCGAAGCGGTTCTTAAACGACAAGGAGGATAAGAGAAAGAAAATCGCCTGAGGAAACAGAAATGCTTTCTGTTCGACGTCTCCAAAAGGGACATGATGCAGTCCACGGAACACAGATCACACGCTTTATGCAGACGCGCTGGGTGGGGTGGGTGGGGGTGGGTGTTGGGGGGTTTTCCGGGAGGGGAGGGGGCGGTGGAAGTTCGGGCGATTTGCCTGGGAAAAGGATGTTTAGAAGTCGCCAATATTTTCTGTGATTAAAATAAGGAAAAAATGGATGACAGGATAAGATGACATGGGATATATAGGATTCTACAATAAGGTGGAATTGGAATATAGAATTTAGGCCAGAGGCCAAGTAGCTGGAACCTATGAAGTCATTCAAGGGTTTAAAAGTTATAACAGGAGGAAATCCTCGCAGTTGCAATATGGAACAATTGTTAGGAGACGGTGGAAAGTAAGATGGAGGAAAGAGAATAAGAAGGGAGGTACAGTAAAAGGAATGAAAGGGGTTGCACCTAGGGAACGAAAGGACGCCGTTAAGACCCTAAAGTAAATGCCTACCGTGCGCCGCGTGAGGTGCACTGATGGCACTCCACCCCCCCCCCCCCCCCCCCCCCACACTGAGAGGGGGTACATAAAGGACATCTGATAAAGCAAAAAAGGAAAAAGTATGTTGAGAGAGACACGGAAAAAGGGAGATACAAAAGAACAAGTGATAATGAAAATAAAATACTTTGAAGAAAGAGGAAGAAGGAATAAAAATGAGAAAAAGTAAAAGAATGTGCAAAGCAACGACACAGAGAGAGAGAGAGAGAGAGAATGAAGCCAGGAATGCAATATACACTGATAAATGGGACAGGCAGGAAGACAAAGAGACTGGGAGACAGATGTAAAAACGATAATTAAAGAATATATAGAAAATACGTCGATGGAAAAGTAATACTGGAAAACTGATAAAGAAAAGGTAACTATAATACATGAAAGGGACACAAAAAGAGAAAAACAAAAATACAAGGAATTACACAATACGTCAATGAGAGAGAAAATAGATAAAGAATAAAGAAAGAGGAAAACTGAATAAACTGAGAGATCAACACAAAGGAAACAATGAACATAAAATACATTGATGACAGACAACCCATTACAGAGAGAGAGAGAGAGAGAGAGAGAGAGAGAGAGAGAGAGAGAGAAATTGAAAAGTGAAGAGAAAAGCAAAACGCACTAGAAAAAGCCATCAAACAGAGAAGAGAGAGAGAGAGAGAGAGAGAGAGAGAGAGAGAGAGAGAGAGAGAGCAAAATCATCAGAAACGAAAAACTGAAGGACGTCTTGATAAGAACAAACCCTCCAGATTAATGTCTAACAATTCGAGCAATAATTAAACAGAAAAAAAGAAACTTGAATTCGCTAAAATCTATTGCATTGAGAGAAAGTTAGATACGAAAATAAAATAAAAAAACTACATCACAATATATCAAGGTAACAATTTACAACACAGTGGAAGTTGGTCAATTACACCACGGGCTGAAAATTTACTGGAAGTACTAATTAATTTCTGTGTAACAGAGCAAAGTTAATTACACTATCTCGCTAGGTGATTAATTACAACACGTAATAAAAAAAAAATTCTAAAAATAAGATACAGTCACATAATCACCCAGCAGGCTGGGTTTTCTGGGTCTCATTGTGACCCAGTTCCCACCAGAGTTCTCAGGAATGTTATCAGTACTTATAAATTACTTAATGCCAATAGCTGCCGGAATTAAGTAATTTATAAGCATTCATTCGTCTATGCATTAATCACATCCACGTTTGCTCGAATTAAGACAATTCTCTTCGTAAATTCCACTACAAAAGAATATTCAGAGCAAATGGAAGAGATTAATGAAAGCCAAACACAGATATATTCCAAGTCGTATTTCCGCTCAGGTAACTTATAAGAACATACATCAGGGAATAGTGTTCTTAGTCACCATTCAGTAAAGATGAAACGCTATTCAGGTACGTATCCCTCTGTGTATGGAGAGAAGAGAGAGAGAGAGAGAGAGAGAGAGAGAGAGACTAAGGCTTCGTCACTAACATTCACTTCCATCCGAGCGGTGATAAGGACACAGGAGCACACTCCAATGGATCAGAGTAGCTTTCATTAAAAAAAAAAAAAAGCCAAGCGACAGGAGAGGGATCTAATCCTCCTTTATGGGACCCATCAACATATATAGCATCCAGTTCGCTTTACAGAATCCCTCAATCCTTTTAGTGTAAAGAGATACAGTCGCTGATGGGGATTCCCTCTTAGTGATTCCAGTTGGCAACGTCAATTAACGAGGATATCCTTCGGCAAATATCCCGAGGGCCTCTCATAATTTGTTAACCATCCTGTTTCCCTGATGATTACAGCTTCTGCATTATATTGGGAAACGCAGACAAATATAAAAACTAACATATAAGCAATGCTAGCCTTTTATCACTCTCTCTCTCTAACGCACACACTATATATATATATATATATATATATATAATATATATATATATATATATATAATATATATATATTGTGAAACACGTTCCCATGTGCTCAACTCCACACACGCACACATACATACACACACAATATATATATATATATATATATATATATATATATATATATATATATATATATATGACTGGTAAAAATGTTCTGTTATAACAGAATTCCATCTAATAAAAGGAGCCCATAAAGACACCAAAATATAGAGAAAAGTACTATATTTCAGACTGCTGTCTCCCTCTTTTGGTGTTTTATGGGCTCCTTTTATTAGATGGAATTCTGTTGTTACAGAACATTTTTACCAGTCTCATATATATATATAGATATATATATATATATATATATATATATATATATATATATATATATATAGATATATATAGTCCCAAAAATTACTTTGCTGGTATATTTTAGCAATTTTAAAGCGAAAATTAAAATGATACGCAAAAGGACAGGACTACTACAAATACATCTACTTTAAAAACATAATCATAATAATACTAGTCCTAACAATGAAAACAGTCCTCCTCCCCCTCCTCTCACAATGCTGACGTCTGTATTCAGGAGCAGAATGAGAGCATCATAATTGTCAGCAAGAAGGCAATGCTGAAAGCACAGCTGAATCCAGCTGAATAAGAATAATTTTTGTTGTCCCGCTGGAAGCACAACTGAATCCAGATGAATACGAATCATTTTTGTTGCCCCAGCTACTTCTAAGATATTCAGACAAATGAAAACAAAATGTTTACATTGCGTTTGTTTTACAACTAAAGAATACGCCTCTCGGGAAATCTAAACAGATGACTCGCTTGGTGCGGCCCCCACCTTTAAAAAGACAAGGCACGGTAAACATTAACTGCACTGACATTCAACAGACAATTTTTCTTATTTCATTTTCTATAAAGACGAGAGAATAAGATATTATGCCAAATTCTCCCAGTCTTTCTATTTATTAAATTTTTCACAAATTTTTTAGTATATCTATTATACCAAAATATCAGTCTCCACTACTTTAACTTTGCTGGGTCCCTAATTAAGTAACGAATATATAATAAATCAAATCAATAATTAGACCACATTTTTCCCCTTCGTTGCCTTGCTCGG
>NC_061088.1:16427932-16460432 GCF_015104395.2 Macrobrachium nipponense | reverse complement strand
ATTCAGTTAAACACGCACGCACACACACACACACACACACACACAACACACACACACACACACACATATATATATATTATATATAATAATATATATATATATATATATATAGATATATATTTTCACCTTTCCCATCTTTTATCTTCCCTTCACAGTCAACACCAACACATCAACACCTCACTTCCCTAATGGGAAGTTTGCTCAACACGTTCCCAAATTGGCTTTCATAGATAAATCTGTCATTGCGTGCTAAATCTAACTGCACATAATGATAAGACTTATTTAGGGAAAAATAGAGAAAATTGCAAAAACATTCCAAAACATCCCGTAGGTAAACAACCAAAAAACACTAATCGTCAACTCTTTACCACGACTACAACTATTTGTAAGTATAAGTAAGGCCCGGAGTACGCGAGCCACTCTGTGGCGTCTGTGTGTGGCGGCGATGTGGCTTCCCATAGATTTCTATTGTTTACAAGCTGCGGGTATAGCTTGTAAACAATGGAAACCTATAGGAAGCCACATGCCTGCCAAACAAAATTACATACAATGAAAAACTTTACAATAACCTAGATTTAAAGACAGGTAGCGACAAAACTTCGACACATATAAAATCTTATTGCACTAGAACGGCAAACCTCACGCCCATACTGGATTCAAATGAACGGCCACAACAATACCTATACCAGTAAAACAAACATAATTACAGGTAAGCTCGAGCCTCCTCCCATAGTGAATTAAATTACAGAGGCAAAACTTCGACACTTATTAAAACTAAGCTGTCAGAGAAGACGCTCTCTATCCCAAGGTTACCTTGGGAGGTCTAAAGCCATTTTCCACCTTTCTCATCCGCCTACATTATGTTTGCGAGCGAACGAGAGTGCAACAATCTCGTACCGAGTTTTATTGAGTGAATGGACTCCTATATTCCTACACTCTGTCTCTGAAAGTGAAACTGTGCGTAAGAATTGATTGACATTTACAAGTGGGGGGAAATGTGTGCTTTGTCACCGTAGGAATACCGGGTAATTAATAATAATAAAATAATAATAATAATAATAATAATAATAAATAATAATAATAAAATTTTATTAAAAACAATGGAAGAACTCAGAGAATTGTTTTTATATAAAATTCTTTCAATTCTCATTATTTGCTTTCTGGCACGCTGGTATTATAAAGCAGCTGTCCAATATTCATCGTGCTGTAGGTCGTCAACGGAATTTCGGGCTGGTGTTATCAAAGGCAAACTGGTTATCAGGGACAGGCTGGGGTCGTCAACAGGTATACAGGTGTGTTTCGTAGGTCGGGAACAGGCCGTAGTCGTCAGGGGTCTATCCAGTATTCCTTGTTTTTTCTTCTTTTCTGGTTTTTCGGCCACTTCGTTTGGCCGTCTTCGGGACGGGATTGCTGAGTGCAATGGTCTGTGTCGGATGGATTCACGCTATTTATTGCATTCGGGTGGTTTGAGGAGATGGGTACCTCACTTTTCATTGGGCAATGACGTCATGAGCGATGTCATCAGGGGGCCGGTTGCTGGTTGGCTGTCCGCTACGTGGGCGGAGCCTCATCCTTATTGGTGATGGTGGAGGTCCCCTCGAAGGGCGTGCTACCAGGTCGTCCTCAGGGCGAGAGCTTGAGCTTCGATCACCTCAAGGTTACTAGGGACGTCCTCAGGATGAGAGCTAACTCTTCTATCATCCCCATGATCCCTCTGGTGCGATGGTCGTTGTGGGGCATTGTCAGCTGCTCTCCTGACGGCGGTGGGGAGGAGGAAGGTCTCCTGTGTGACGTTCAAACTGGGCTTCTCCCTCCCAATGTGCCCATAGGAGGAGCATTAGGAAGCCATCTATGTTTGTAAGATATATAGATGACACTTTCATCCAAGCAGGAACGATGGAGGAGATCGAGGAAATACGTCAAGCCTTCCATACCCACAGCCGTTTACGATTTACCATCGAACATAGCCGTGATAGCCATCTTCCCTTCCTGGACGTCCTGGTTGAACAGGAGGCTGCGTTCGCTACAAGGGTCTACACGAAGCCGACGAACCTGGGAATGTGTCTGAACGGCGAGAGTAAATGCCCTGAACACTATAGGGACACCACCATCAGCGCCTACGTCAGGAGAGCTCTTTCCCATTGTTCAACATGGGCAGACACCCATAAGGAGATGGAACGTGCAGCCCAGGTCCTAGTAAACAACGGACACACCAACCGCAGCATCCAGAACGTCTTTAGGAAGAGCATGGAGAAATGGTACCTACAGGAACCCCGCCCAGACCCCCAGCAGAAAATTAATTTTTTCTACAAGGGAACCTTCCATCGGCGATGTAAAAAAGACGAGCGAGCCCTACGAGAAATAATCAAGAATCACGTTTCCCGACCGACAACAACAAACAAATCAACTTGATCATATTTTATAGAAGTAAGAAAACATGCAGCATTATTATGAAGAATAACCCCGCACCGTCGCAGGATCCCTTGAAGAGGACGAACGTCATCTACAGATACACATGCCCATTCCGAAGTTGCCTTGGAACTTACATCGGGATGACGTCAATGCGCCTCTCCAAGAGGATCTCCTGTCACGCGCAGGAAGGAACAATATTTAATCATGCAAGGACTGCACATAATAAAAGAATCCGCCGCAGCGACATCGTCGGTAACTTCGAGGTTATCGACCAAGCACCCGATCTACGTCGTTTGCGAATCTTAGAAGCGCTGCACATCGGGAGGGAGAAGCCCAGTTTGAACGTCACACAGGAGACCTTCCTCCTCCCCACCGCCGTCAGGAGAGCAGCAGACAACGCCCCACAATGACCATCGCACCAGAGGGATCCTGAGGATAATAGAAGCGTTATCTCCCTTCCTGAGGACGTCCCTAGTAACCCTGAGGGGTGATCGAAGCTCAAGCTCTCACCCTGACGACGACCTGGTAGCACGCCCTTCAAGGGGACCTCCACCATCACCAATAAGGTTGAGGCTCCGCCCACGAAGAGGATAGCCAACCAGCAACCGGGCCCCTGATGACATCACTCGTGACGTCACAGGTATTGCGCAATGAAAAGTGAGGTACCCAATCTCCTCAAACACCCGAATGCAATAAATAGCATGAATCCATCCGACACAGACCATTACACTCAGCGATCCCGTACCGAAGATGGCCAAACGAGGTGGCCGAAAACATGTTGACGCCTACAGAAAAACCAAAAAATAAGAAAAAACAAGGAATACTGGATAGACCGCTGACGACTACGCCTGTTTCCCGACCTACGAGGACACACCTGTATACCTGTATACCGGCCCCCTGATGACATCACTCATGACGTCATTGCCCAATGAAAGTGAGGTACCATCTCCTCAAAACCACCCGAATGCAATAAATAGCGTGAATCCCATCCGACACAGACCATTGCACTCAGCGATCCCGTCCCGAAGATGGCCAAACGAAGTGGCCGAAAAACCAGAAAAGAAGAAAAAAACAAGGAATACTGGATAGACCCCTGACGACTACGGCCTGTTCCCGACCTACGAGACACACCTGTATACCTGTTGACGACCCCAGCCTGTCCCTGATAACCAGTTTGCCTTTGATAACACCAGCCCGAAATTCCGTTGACGACCTACAGCACGATGAATATTGGACAGCTGCTTTATAATACCAGCGTGCCAGAAAGACAAATCATAAGGAGAATTGAAAGAATTTTATATAAAATCAGTTCTGTGAATTCTGCCAGTATTTTAATAAAACATGTTTGAAGGAAGGTCTGTTTCCAGCATACACAATAATAATAATAATAATAATAATATGATGGAAGGAGACCTCCATTGATACAGGTTTTTATTGAAAATAATGGCTATTGTAGTCGCGTTTATTTTGTATGGAAGTTTCTCTATACCTGTTATTACTGGCTTTTCTTCTGCACTCAAATTGGCTATTAAGATGCCAAATTGGGGGATTCATGTCAAATACCACGTTTTTACATGAAATCCACCCCCATGTTGGCGTTTTAATAGCCAATCTGAATACAGAAGAGAAGTCAGTAATAAGAACGGAGGAACTTCTATACAAAATAAACACGGCTGAAATATCTATTATTTTCAATAATAAAATAATAATAATAATAATAAACTCATCTCACCGCCAGCTGAAAACAGAGCATCTCACCAGCCAGCGAGGAACAGCGCCTCACCAGCCAGCGAAAAACAGACGCACTCACCAGCCAGCGAGGAAACAGACGCATCTCACCGCCAGCGAGAAACAGACGTCTCCACCGCCACGAGGAACAGACATCTCACCAGCGAAAACAGACATCTCACCAGCCAGCGAGGAACAGAGCATCTCACCAGCCAGCTAGAAACAGAGCATCACCAGCCAGCGAGGAACAGACGCATCTCACCAGCCACGAGAAACAGACGCATCTCACCACCAGCGAGGAACAGACGCATCTCACCAGCCGCGAGAAACAGCGCATCTCACCAGCCAGCGAGGAACAGACGCATCTCACCAGCCAGCGAGGAACAGACGCACTCACCAGCCAGCGAGAAACAGACGATCAGTAATATAAAGAGAACGAACTTAGGTCCAGAAAAACGATTAGGACTGTTCAAATAAACAGTACAGCATGTACTTGGAGGTTAGACACATCTGGTGGGCCTAAGTTAGGGTGGAAAATGGAAGGAGGCCAAGAACACCATCCCAAATAATAATGATAATAACAACTCTACGGATGTTGCACACAACAAGTGAATCTTCACACACTAACACTGCAAAAATTACAAATGCTAATCTCAAGTTACCGGGACTGAAATTCGCAACACCGTAGATGCTAGTGAACGCGGAAATAGGTCACAACAGAGCCATTAAAAACCACCGGAAATGATCGATTACATAATCAGGATAAAATCAAACTGATCGAACAAACCTAGAGACTGCTGATCGAATGAAGACCAAGGAAAAATAAAACAAGAAACTGAACAGACAAGAAAAATATAAAAAAAAATATATTTGTCATCAATTGACGTAAACGGCTGTATTTCAAGGTTACAATGTCAGCCGATCGGGACATGAGACCAAATAAAATGCCAGCCAAGGTAAACAGAAGAAGAAGAGAGAGAAAAAAAAAGGGGGGTGGGGGAAACCGTAAGTGACCCAAAGGAATAAAAAAAAGGGGAAAAAAAAAAGGCTTCGAGTTACGCCCAAGGAAAAGACACGGTTTCCGGAAACGGTAATCTACGAGACAGGGTTTGCTCATCGACGCCACACAAATGGAGACGAACGACCGAGGATGCACGAACATCCACCGGATGGAGGAAGCCAATACCTTCATCGTCGTCGTCGTCGCAGAGAATCGTCGTTCCTATATAGAGGTCGAATTCCGGGATACGAAGGAAAAAAGATTCCCTGATTCCTAGATTGCTTAAATATGATTGAATTCTCCTATGGTTTGGTCTATTTGATACGTAAACGGATCTGTAAACTCTATGAAGATTTGCACACTAACACACTCACACACGTTAGCAAGTCCTTGGTATGAAATTGCTATAGTAGATTCACATCAACCGTGCATCTGATGTCTAGGCCAGTTCCCTTACGACGCTCATGATTGGCTGTTGATAAGCCATTCACAGGGCAGGATGTATGTTCCACCTCTCCTGAGGGATACGTCTTTCAAAAGTGTCCCTCTAGAGAGGTGGAACGTACATCCTGCCTATGCGGACTCTCGAGAGAGACTGTGAGTTTCCAGCCCTGTGATTGGCTTATCAACAGCCAATCAGGAGCATCGTAAGGGACGGCCTAGACATCAGATGCACAGGCGATGTGAATCTACTATAGCATATGCGCCCTTTTTGGGGGTTATCCTGAACTCACAACTCCCAGCTGGGTCAACAGGAAGGCGATGGTTTATGGATGATACAAAATTGGCAAACACGAGTCGACCACTATGCCACTGAGGTACGGTACCCACTGTCCAGGTGAGGGGCGCAGTGTTTGTAGGGGAGCTCGACGCGCTATTGCTGTGGAAGTTTTCTGCACTGTGAATTATTCTGTGGACAGAAAAATAAAGGTAAACGCCTTTATTTTTTGTGACAACGAAGACGCTTCATTTCTATGTTAACTTCAGTCTTTCGCAACTTTCACCGAAGCTTTTTAAAAACCTTCGCTCAGTCCTGTTGTTTGGAATTTACCACGAAAATGGGGCTCCCTTTTATCTCACTTTAATTAATCTCATAGTGAGTTTCACGCTGCATCTCCGCAATATTCAATATTTTTTTTTTTATGATGGACACATCAAAACGGGCATAGTAACTGTCAAAATCAGATATTCAGGTTGATATTACCTCCGGTCCTGAATATAAACAAATAAAAATCCAGGTACACAGGGAATGATGGAGAAAAATACAAGAACCGGAAGCCAAGACTCCTCGAAGGTTACAACAGATTATACTAAAGAAATGGAAAATTTATAAATCTGAAGACCAGGAAAATATTATATGATATTCTTTTAAAACCGCAACAAACAAACAGAAATCTCGTGCTAATGCAAACCCGGAACAAAATAAATAAATAAATAAATAAATAAATCTGTCAATCAATCAATCAATAATCGAAATCCATTACTCCCTACAAAATTGAAATACATCATAAGTCTATATTCTGATAACTAAACTTGAAATATAAACAAGTGAAAAATCGCCGAAGTTTCCTCGGCGCAATCGAGTTTTCTGTACATTGTATAATGATGTATGGAACTCTCAGCCAAGACTCATTAAACTCTCAGCCGCAGCCCATGGTGGCCTGTGTTGTCGGCACCTATCGCTGTGCCAGACGCAAGCTCATGGCTAACTTTAACCTTAAATAAAATAAAGAACTACAGAGGCTAGAGAGCTGCAATTTGGAATGTTCGATGAGTCGACGGTGAACGATCGACATACTAATTTGCAGCCCTCTAGCCTCGGTAGTTTATTTTAGATCTGAGGGCGGACAGAATAAAGTGCGGATGGGCGGACAAAAAGCCACCACTCAATAGTTTGATTTTACAGAAAACAAAAAAGGCGAAAATGAAACCCTGATACTCATCAAAATCCGACCCGGAAACGAACAGAAATCCATCACTTCACGAAGACTCTCACATGAGCAAACTGAAGTCCTGTAATCATTGAAAGTTGAGTCTGAAAAAAAAAAGAACCCCAATGATCCTGGAAAAGCTGGAATCCAGCCGCCTTCATCACCGGCAATCAACGCATAGTTTAGTGGAGGGCGGCATTCTTCTGTTGATGGCCCAATGGTTTTAATTTCTCCCTCTGACGGCTTAATTAGCTAAGCCATCGTCACTCAAGAGCCACAGCGGTGTAGCTTATCTGAGGCGATATTGCCAGAGCATCTGTAGTATTACGTTTCAGACCGACACGGAGTTCAAACAGTAGCACTTCCCTTTTCTGTCGGAAGCTGCCTTACAGAGCTGCTTTTTTTTTTTTCTAAGTCAACCACACAAAATTTGGGATTAATAATAAAAAAAAAACATTTTTTTTCTTTACCGCAGAGGCCGATTGTTTGTTTGTATAGTGTTTTTACGTTGCATGAAACCGTTGGTTATTCAGCAACGGGACCAACGGCTTGACGTGACTTCAGAACCACGTCGAGAGTGAACTTCTATCACCAGAGATACACATCTCTAACCCCTCAATGGAATGCCCGAGAATCGAACTCGAGGCGACCGAGGTGGCACGCCAACACCATACCGACCACGCCACTGAGGCTTTCCGCAGAGGCCGACGGAAGGAGAACCTTCAAGCCCTCTCTTCGACCTGGCATGGCAGTGACCTTATGTAGTCCAAGTGGGAATGACTGTATCATAAAAGCCATGGAAATATTCAACAACTTCTTTGATACAAGCCTTTGGTATTAAAGCAACTTAAAATCAAGTTTTATCATTTTCTGTAAAAGCTTTCTCTGTCCGTTTGCACTTTTTCTGTCCGCCCTCAGATATTAGAAACTACTGAGGCTAGAGGACTGCAAATTGGTATAGTGATCATCCACCCTCCAGCCATCAAACATATAAAATTGTAGCCCTCTAGCCTCAGTAGTTTTTATTTCATTTAAGGTTAAAGTTAGCCATGATCGTATAGCGGTGCCAACAAACGGGCCACTACCGTGGCTAAAAGTTTCCTGGAACTCGACTGAGAGTTCCATGGGCCATGGCTGAAAGTTTCATACAGCATTATACTTTTTGAGATTAAAGTAGTCGAACTAGATTATAAAATACCTGTGTTGTAAATCAATTTTATGACAGTCGCAATCTAGATTTAATTTTACGAGCACTAGGCATTTTCCATTCTCATCTGGAGAGAGAGAGAGAGAGAGAGAGAGAGAGAGAGAGAGAGAGAGAGAGAGAGAGAGAGAGATTAAAACTAGATCAAACGAAACCCACCGATCGCAATCTGTGAAAGGAAGTGGATGGACGAGAGGCGAGAATCACCCAGAGAAGGACGATCAAAAGCTCGCCAAAAATTTAATCAATCGTCCGTCTTTTTCCACCTCAGAGGGCATTTCCTAGTCGAGGATCCCTCTGGGGGTATATTAAATACTGAAGGAAACGGAACTACGCCTTAGTTGTTGGATCATAATAAGATTTACGACGGCGTCAAACAAGCGCGTTTTCTGGCGCGATAACTTTCGAAGTCTCGTCCGTCCTCTTTTGGGATATTGCTCTCCTCGTCTTTTGTGTCTTCCCTGCCAACAATGCTGAATCGAAAGCAATTCGTTAGATCAATGGCCAAATCCTTCCTCTTCCCCCATTCTCCTTTTCCATCGCCTTTGTTTCACTTCTATAAGTGGAAATTATGCCATTGTTCGACTCGGCTCAAAAGGAGCGAGAGAGATTGATCGTGTGTCTCTCGTAGCACCTCTCGGGGTCATCTCTTTCTTCACCGACAGCAGATATCAGTAATCAACAGACCGTGAGACTTCGTTCAATGGTTACTTCTCCTGACGCGGTTTAGAACTTTATCCTCTTTCCCATTATCCTTGACTCTCATACCCTTCCTTCATTCATGAGACGGTCTAATGGGTTCTTAGGAAATAGGTTCCACTCTTCTTTCATTCCATCGCCTCTTCCCTCCTTTCTTAGAACTGCGCCAGAAAAGTATTTTTGGCTCACTCTCTTACTGGTCTCTTAAGTGGAAAAACAAAACCAACACACACACACACACACAACTTTCCATCAAAGTATCCTACACCGGTAGCAAAACTTATCTCGCACATACTGGGTATGTGTTCGTGTAGCAACGAATGAAATATATTGAACAGTCTTAATGAAAAAGTAGACTGAAAGCGTTGATCAATTAGCATGACAGAAGTTAATAAAGTTGTCGAAAAGTTATCACATATTCCGACCTCCTTGAAGAAAATTAAACGGATTACGTTTGCTTTGGCTTCCTCTCTGCTCTTCTGTTCTCATTTTGACCATCATAATCTTCTTTCTTTTCTTGAGTTGAGTTGAATATAGAATTTAGGCCAAAGGCCAAGCACTGGGACCTATGACGTCATTCAGCACTGAAATGGAAATTGACAGTAAGAGGTTTGAAAGGTGTAACAGGAGGAAAAGCTCGCGTTTGCATTATGAATCAAGTGTTAGAAGAAGGTGGAAGGTAAGATGAAGAAAGAGAATATGAAAGGAGGTACAGTAAAAAGGAACGAAAGTGGTTGCAGCTAGGGGCCGAAGGCACGCTGCAAAGAACCTTAAGTAATGCCTATAATGCACCGCATGAGGCCCACTGACGGTACTAACCCTCTACAGGGCCTTCTTTTTCTCGTTTCCGCTTGGCCTTCTCCATTGCTTCCCAGGACACCTCTGTCATTATGACCTCAGAAAGCTACGGGCAAGACTTAGCTGCAAGGTGTCCTTTCATTCTTCCACGAAAAGGCCATACAATTTTACTGCACCACTGAAGAACCTGGTAAGATGTAGGCTTTATGCTTGGAAGTTTCCAGAAATTTTAATACTGGTATAAACCCTTAATTTTTCTTACATATTTCTTCTGTTCTCTGTGCATTTATTTCTCCTTTTGCTTAGTTTTATGTTTAAATCTCTACTTTACTGTAACTTTAGTCTCATTTTTGTTCACATAACGGCACTCAGACCTCCGGAAGGACGTCCAGGGAGCTACCGGTCTTTTTGTATTTTTGCCGTATGAGTGACTACACAGGTTGAGTCTTAATAAAAATTCTGTTATATTATTATATTAATTTGTTACCGTTATTAGTTGAGATACAGCGTCCTTTATGGTATAATAACGTATAATACCGACGTTACCAACTGTTGATTTTTCCCTGCTTCAAACGGTAAAAAAAAAATTTCAGCGGAGGTCACCTGAGTACATATGCCACTGGCGTTGTTACTTAACAGTAGTCATTCCTATAAGTATACTTAGCATCCTTGATTGAGACTGGCGATGTGGACTGACTGATTATGAGGAGGCATCTGGTGTTGCAACAGCAATGGTCATCGCTGTTGTTTCTCCTCTAGTCAGGGTACTTATCTGTGAATCGTACCTGAGCATTTGCTTCAGGAGTGCACGTAGGGTACGTAAGTTCATTTCATTCCCGTTCTAAATCAACCCTTGACCTAATTTTCTCACTGGAACGCAAAATAATCTTCACGAAAAGATTCGTAATATATAAAAGAAAAGAATGGTAAATGGTACGAAAAAAATAATATGAAATAAGCGATAGCTCCATATTCCATATAAAATTAATCAACAGGGCGTCACTTTGAAGGTAGGGGATTAAAGCCATGGGCCCTAAGTGAAAAAAAATTCTATTTCGTTCTACGTGATTTGATCCAGAAAAAGAATTATAAATGAATTGACATTTACATGCTTCTATAAAAAAGTTCAGAATTACGTATATAACCTCCACGCAGACGGCACGTAACAAAAACCAATGATATCTAACATCTTTAAAAATAATTCACTTCTATTTTTAATGAGAGTCTATAGAAAAAAAGAGAAGAATAATTTAATGACAACTGTCGTTACATTATTCCTCTCTTTATATATATATATATATTATAGTATATATATATATATATATATATATATATATATATATATTTATGTATAACAGAATCACGAAAGTTAGGAACGTGATAAATCCATAAATAAAAGATAAATGCCACGAAGGAAAAATAAACGAAAGGAGTCTGCGAGATCTTTCGGCTGAAAGCCCTTTACTGAAGCAGCTACTGTAGGTGCTTCAGTAAAGGCTTTTCAGCCGAAAGATCTCGCAGACTCCTTCGTTTATTTTTCCTTCGTGCATTTATCTTTTATTTATATATATTATATTTATATATAAAATATATATATATATATATATATATATATATATATATATATATATATATATATATAGAGAAGAATAACTTGATGACAAAAGAAATGACCAGCCGATATGGAGTACATAAATATCCTCCCTTTTATTTATAGCTAGTAAGACCAACAGAAAGTTAAATCTCAGGAAAACAGAAAAAAGCAAAAGAAATAAAAGGTATGTCAGCAACCCGTTCCGTCAAGATTACGATTAGTGTATAATACTACTGTATCACATATGGGGACGTGGAAATCTGTAATCCTCCTTTTCTTTTGTCTATCTTCGGGGTTTGGGCCACAATAAGCAGGAGGTCCCGTTGCTAAGTAACCAATTGGTTCCTAGCCACGTAAAAATATCTAATCCTTCGGACCAGCCCTAGCTGTTAATCAGCTCATTGGTCAGGTAAAACTAAGATATATATATATATATATATATATATATATATATATATATATATATATATATATATATATATTATAATAACTAATGGGCTGTAAAAAGGTATTAGCTTGCATATACATATACATGCACAAACACACAAACACACACACACACACATTCTTAATTGTAGGACCATATATCGGAAATGGATTCTACTGGAGACAGTATGACATAACTAGCATTTCCAAACGAGCCATAGGACCTAAAACAATTCTTTAAAAGCTGCAGTGTAAAGGAAAGGACGTAATTCAAGCCTGATGCTGACTATCAGGGTCATATCAAATATAACTAATTTATGAATCAATCTTTAAATGTTTTCAATCAATCTCTTCCCTAACACTGTGATTTAAAGAGACGCTGAAAGCAACATTTAAAGGACATTCAAAATTATTGTTTTAAAGGGTAGATAACGGCGACTCTTCACGTTTCAATACTTTCTCACCGGAGACATTTATCGAAGTCTCGCGTAACTTACTCAATGTTACGTTAAGGGTAACTTCGTCAGTTCTCAAGCTAAGAAACCGCACCCTGTAATCGAATGGGTTGTAACGTTGGACAACATAATCTAACAAAGCACAGAAATTATATATATATATATATATATATATATATATATATATATATATATATATATATATATATATATATATATCTATATATATATATATATATATATATATATATATATATATATATATATATATATATATATATTAATGAATAACTTGATCACGAAATACAGAAAAGGTCGTTAAGAGGGAGAGATCTCGGCAGTTCTCGTTTTTAATTTTCCCACGTGCCATTACCATTATTTTATATGTATGTATATATATATAGATATATATATATATATATATATATATATATATATATGTATATATATATATATATATATATATATATATATATATATATATATATATATGTGTGTGTGTGTGTTTATTTCATTATGAATGCATGCATGTATGTATGTATGTATATATAATGGATGTATGTACACACACATATAATATATATATAATTCATATAATTCTACTAACATTCTCATATAAAACTCGATTCCTAATAAGACTAGATAATGATCTTATCTCTAAGCCGTCCACAATACTCGTAAATCCCCTCTCCTCCCGCATCAGAAGCAGGAAGAGTCTGAATCTCGTATTTAAGATTACCCCCATAAAGGCTGCAATCAATCCGATTTGAGACACAAAAAACCAGCAAGATGAGGATTAGGGAGATCTCCATGATTTCCATTCTCGTCAGGGGTTTCACAAACCCCCTCAGCGGTCTTTGCACTCACTGAGAGACCGCCACAGAAGAATGAGAGGAGGACTGTCTTTTATTCATCAAACGCTGGGAAATTTTTTTATTTTTTTTTTCTTTTAGTCTCGTGGTCGGTGGATAATGTGATAGATCTAGTGGACCTTCCACTGCTCTACCGCATTATGTTTTAAGCCGACCATCCGCGGCACAAAGCTTCTGAAATCTATAACCTTGGATTAGTGTCTTGTTCCCTATGCTCAAGAAAGAAATTGGTTTTTATGGAAAGTTTGAGCAATTCAGTCGCAATATTCGGAAACAAAGATCTTAAGAAGGGAGAAACGTACCCAAATTTGGAAACCTACAAAAGATGGACGCAGTCCGGACGGATATCACGGAACTTAACACAAATTATATATATAATATATATAGTATATATATATATATGATATATATTATATATATAATATATATATATATAGATGTATATAGTATATATATATATATATATATAGATTATATATATATTAAGATATGTATGTATGTATATATCTATATATATAAAATATATATATATATATATATATATCTATATTATATGTATAGATATATTATATATATATATGTGTGTGTGTGTGTGTGTGTGTGTGTGTGTGTGTGTGTGTGTGTGTGTATGTGCGAGTGTGTGTAGTGTTTATGCATGAGAAAACTGATTTAGAAAGTAGCTTAAAATATATATATACTCATATTCCTTAAAGAGCCCTATAGAATTTTAGACCAAAATAAATATAAAAACTAACAAAGCCACAACGTTCATTGGAAAAACAAATGCAGCCATAATAATTAAACCAACAAAGTCAACAAACGAACTTATTCGAAGGGAGCTAATTCCAGCTCCTACCACAGCCGTCCAATATGAATTAAGGGCGTCAGCTGCAGGAAGTCTTACATACACTTCGCGGCCGCTGTGTCTGTCTTGAATCAACAATCTCAGATTGTTCTGCGACGTAGGCAGCTGTGTTATTCCTTCCTTGTCCGACCACTTCGGACGGAAGGCTATTGTTTGTTTGTTTGTATGGTGTTTTTACGTTGCATGGAACTAGTTATTCAGCAACGGGACCAACGGCTTAACGTGACTTCCGAACCATGTCGAGAGTGAACTTCCATCACCAGAAATACACATCTCTCTGTTTGTACACTAACGGTGGTCAAAATAGCTCGTGCTAGAGCCCGCCATCAACGCATAATAGTCCTATTGTCATCAATTGTTAAACTCCAATTCCGTATTTGTTAAAAGGATCTCATGTCCAGAGAACGGTAATTGCCTCATCTGGGTTTCGAATTGATCGCGTGGAATACCAGCAACCTCGAATTCGTTGCAATATCAACATAAAATTGGCATTTTCGTTTTTAATCCGATGAACGTGCACCGGAGAAAAGTTGAGATATGACTGCAATGATACATCACAAATTCACTTCAGGATGACCTGACATAACATAATCACCTCCACCCCATTGGCCCTCAGTGCTAATAAGACACAGCGCCGCTCTCAAAAGACAATTAAAGTATGTTGCAAATTTCAGCAAAAATCCTGTCTTTATGCTACACTCAAGCAGCTGCGTCCATGGAACTCAGACGCACATTACTGAATAATAAAATTTTTGTCATATGGTTAGCTTTACTTTGTCATATTGATTGTGTGCCGAGCAGATATGCATCTAATCCATATGACAAAGTACGTCTAGCCATATGTCAAACCTTTTATCATTTAGTAATGTACGTCAGAATGAATCATTTTCCATTCCTGTGGTTATCTCATAAATGTTAAAATGTATCTATAAATAAAGTAATAGATATTTCATTAACAACAAACACTTAAACTTAAGTTACTCATGAAATATATGCGAAAACACACACGGTCACTTCCTTGTGTTTTTACATATTACTGATTAGGTATTTTCATTTAGGTTCTTATTTCATTTTCGTTTTGTTTCTGTCTTTTTTGTGTATAGGGATTTTACTTTGTTTTTGCTCCCTTAGTATGTTAAATTGGGCTTTCAGGTGTGGTCGACATGAATGCGGTAACCTACATACTCTGAATAATAATAATAATAGTAATAATAATAATATACTTTATCAAAAGTAATGGCTACTTCAGCAGCGTTACACTTGTAGAGATTCTTCTCTATTTTGCGAATAGCGGCTTTTTCCGTGCTACTTAAACAGGCTAGTAGAGCGCTTATAGAGGTCATGGTCAAATACAGGGTCAAAATAGGTGTATATATTTGAATTTTATCTATAAAATTCAAATATATACACCTATTTTGACCCTATATTTGACCATGACTACTATAGGCGCTCTACTAGCCTGTTTAAGTAGCACGGGAAAAGCCGCTATTCGCAAAATAGAGAAGAATCTCTACAAGTGTAACGCTGCTAAAGTAGCCATTACTTTTAATAAAGTATGCTTGAGAGAGGGTCAGCTTCCAAAGTATAATAATAATAATAATAATAATAATAATAATAATAATAATAATAATAAAAATAATTCACTTCTCTTGCACGCTAATATTGGTCAACAACTGGCCAATGTTCATATTTTGGCGAATATAAACAACGTTTGTGCAGCAATTTTATTCTCAGTAGAAGTACAGGGTAGTGAAAACTGGATCGGTACCTCCGTAGACTTTACGAGGATTTTTGGCTGCTTTGATAATAATAATAATAATAATTTAGAAAAATAGAGAAGAACCTGTATAAAATTAATGCAGCTGAGGCAGCAATTACTTTTAATAAAACATGTTTAAAAGAGGGTTTACTTCCAGCATACAATAATAAAATAATAATAATAATAATAATAATAATATTATAATTATTATTATTATTATTATTATTATTATTATTATTATTATTACTTATTATTATTATTATTATTATTATTATTATTATTATTTTATTATTATTATTATTATTATTATTATTATTATTATTATTATTAATAATAATATTAATTAATAATAATAATAATAATAATAATGAGCTCTGCCTTTGCTCATCCTTGCTACCCAGATACACACAAAGCAAACTATGAAAGCTCTTTAGATACGGGAAAACTAATCATCCTATACAATTAGACTCAAGGGTAAGAAAACATTGACTGCTTCTCAAATACATTTGAATTCTTCACTGAACAATTCCATACCTTAATAAAGAATCTTAACACATCCAAATTGAACGAGAATGTTGAAATACATGTAACCTATTCGCGTTTTTAACATAAACAAAAGTTATCGTGATAATTCCAACGTGAAAGTAGTCGTCTAAATGTATCAACCATATCGAGTAAAACGGATTTAAATTGAATATTTTAAAATTTTGTGTGTTGTCATATGTGAACCCAAATATAGAATTACACGGCTGCATTAACACTGGTGAATCATTTATCTCAAATGAAAATACCGAGAATAAAACTACCGTCGAATTATCATGAAACAAAAGGCACCTCTAACAAACTCTGTTTAATCGCGCACTGTATAAATTTCGCTTAAACCTTTCTCCGGTATTTTCGGAAAACTAAAAGTATTACAACCGGTCCGAAATTTAATTCCAAACTGCCATTAACACGCCCAGGGAATAGAATAAGCTAAAAGGTTCATTATATTAGTTCTGATATTTCGTGGCCGGTAGAGAACGAAAAATATTGTAGCGGGGGAAAAATTGAACTTCACATTAAAATTCATAGTTTACCCTCTAAGTATCAGGCTGGCATTCCTTGTCGTGACAATCATTTTATAAATTTATAAAAAAAAATTAAGGCACTCCATTTTATACACACACACACACACACACACACACACACATATGTATATTTATATATATATAGAATTTATATATATAATATATATAGATTATATATCTATATTATATATTTATATAGAAAATACATTTATATATATCATATAGATAT
Source organism: Macrobrachium nipponense (assembly GCF_015104395.2). NCBI lineage: Eukaryota > Metazoa > Arthropoda > Malacostraca > Decapoda > Palaemonidae > Macrobrachium > Macrobrachium nipponense. The sequence goes on along the minus strand of NC_061088.1, from coordinate 16,443,390 downwards.
ATATATTATATATATATATATTATAGATTATATAAAACATATTATTTATATTATATACCATATATGTGTGTGTTTGTTTGCATGTATGTATTATATATATATATATATATATATATATATATATATATATATATATATATATATAATATATATGTATATGATGTGTGTGTGTGTGTGTGTGTGTGTGTGTACGTGTATTTAGTCTAAACATTCCTTAAACCCCTTCTCTTGTCGCCTCACGCCCCATAGTATCTGTTGCCGCCCATAACAAAATCCAGAAGTCTGTTCCAACGCTTAGACATTCTTATATAGATCCGGGTCTTACCACGATGGTCAACCCCATCATCTCATCATATGTTGGGGCCGACACTAAGTAAGAAAGCGAGAATGGGGAGGGAGGGTCACATTTTTAAAAGGCAGTAATACTTTTTCCGGATTTGAAATGGGCATGCATGCCCTTGCCCTCAAAGATGGTATAGGGGACTTTGTGCCAACTATTTTGGCATTTAGTAATCGTCACCCATCCAGGTACTGACTGGTCAAATCCAACACTGCTTAACTTACCTGATCTAACGATCAGCAGAGTAAACCATACCTCATTTAAAAAAAATCGAAAAGTATATTAAACTATTGTTATACGAATTCAAATTTTTTTTAGATACAATAGAAAATATTCTAAAGTAAAATTTATATAAATTTATGATAAGCACCATGGTAATATTTAATACGACTTCTACTATTATCATTTGTGGATTTATTATTATTATTATTATTATTATTATTATTATTATTATTATTATTATTATTATTATTTCGGACGAAAACACTACTATATTAAAGAGTAAAGACGACGGTAACTGAAATAAGGTATCCATTCCCCGTGGAGTTATCTTCCTTGAGGCGAACGTCGTAGCCATATATTATTGTTATCATTATTATTATCACTGCGGTAAAAGTAACTATAACTAACGGAGCAAAAATACCCAACATCATGGCGTACTAATTTGCCGTTAATTCGGGGTGAAAAAGGATGCGGTTTTTTGTGGCCAATGACATTTCTCTCTCCCTTTCACCCGACAGAAAAAATATATAAAAACCTATCACAAATATAAAACGAAATTTTAGTCTGAAATTTGCGACTCCGAACCTCCGCGTGTCGGGTAAATATTCCGGGGAATGAAATTACTGCGCCCTGCATATATTCTAAACTGCTCCCGAATTTCACTTCCTCTTCGGCCATTTCCATGCAAATCAGGGCGAATAAACTACTAATCACTGCAAGGTCCATGAAGCCCCATCCCATCCCGAATTAACGGAAAATGAGTGCGTCATAATGTTGAATTTTTTTTTTTACTCGATTATTCAGCATATCATTAATCCAGTTTTACCGTTAATAATCTAAAACAAAATCTCAGTGGATCTTTCTTGTTTGTCCGCCCCCTGGTGAGAGCGGGGTAGGTGAGGGATCGGGAGGGTAGGGGAGACATGAAACATCCACCCACCTCCTGCAATCCAATTTTGTCCGCCAAAGGTGAGGGCGGGTTAAGTAAGTGATCAGGAAGGTAGGGGAGACATGACGGGCAACACCGGGTTCCAGCGAAGCGTAGCGCCCCAATCAAGATAAAAATAATAATAAAAATGGAAAAGTAACCCAAATTAATTAATATAGCATGAATAATAGAGAGTTCAAGTGGTGCTCTATATTAAACCAAACTCTTATATACACACACACACCCCATATATATATATATCTAATAATATATATATATATATATATGTATATATATATATATAATGGGGGTGCTGGTGTGTGTGTGTGTAAATATATATAAAATATATATATACATATATATATATATATATATATATTATAGATAGATATATTATATATATATACTATATATATATATATATATATAATATATATATATATATATAAATGGTAATGGTTTGTGTGCGCGTGTGCGTGTGCGTGTGTGTGTGTATGAACAAAGTTACAGCCACGAAGGAAAAGTTAAACTATTGAGATGCTAAGTACTTTCGTCTTATTAGCAAGACAAGCTGCTGTGACCACGGCTTGGCAATGAAACGAAAAGTACTTAACATATCATGCTTCACTTTGCCTTCGTGGCTGTAACTTTGTTCGTATAATCATCACCTTTTTAGTTATTTAAATTCAAAACACATACATATGTATATAAAATATATTGAATTGAAGTGAAGCTCTCTCTCTCTCTCTCTCTCTCTCTTCTCTCTCTCTCTCTCTCTCTCTCTCGAAAATGTTTAGCGGCCGCCAGGTAACCAGAAACCGAGGGGTGGGTGGTTCCATGTTTCATGTATTATGGGACAGGAGGACTATGTCACTGCCTTCATCAACACAAACACCACAACGGGTGCCAGAATGTTTGTTTCAGCCTCGCCCAGCTGCATGACGTCAGAGAGACAATGGAAATAAAGAGAATTTGCGAAAACAACATGATGGGGAACTGTCGATGACGAAAAACGTGCAACGTAATCTATCTAGTTTCATACTCTAGACTGATGTTCCATTTTTCATTTTTGTAACAGGCTCAGTATCATTTACGTTCTTTGTGTATTCTATTTATATTTCTAGGTCTTGCAGAATGCTTGTGATGAAAACATGACTGTGTTGAAAGCATATTACAAAAATAGGAAATGTGAAAGCAGGAGAATGAAATGAACTTTCCAAATTCGCAAGTACATGTGAGAAACATACCTCATTCCATCGACGTGTACATTTAGTCAACTTATCTAATCTTTCTTAAATTCAGTCGATCTAACAAGAGGAAGAAGGCTGTAGCAAATGGTTAAGTTTCCCTCAAAATCTACACTTCTGGTTCGCGTCTCTCCAAACCACTAAAACTTTGTCAGACTTCACATTCAGCCCCGTAAAGCGTCTGCGAGGCAGTCTTTCCTGATCAGTTATTTGAGGTCCTATGTACCCAGAATTCCTGATGTCCTGCGTCGCTAGAACGTCATATATCCTCTGATTCTAGCCTCCCCAATTTCATGGACAACTGCCATCTTCCCCGAAACATGCTACCATGTAAGAAGAGCGCGAAAAATAATTTACAGCTTGGGCGCGATAACAGGACAAGGAACAAGCGAAGGAATGTCAAATTTTGCGAGAAGACCCGGAATTGTAAGGACCTGAAGCCCTTAAATTATGGGGCTAACATTGCCGCTGCTGCTGCTATCGGCCAGTTTCCATAACCTTTTCACAATTTTGCTTTGGCGGTTAAATGCAAGAGTCGACAGACATTCCGATACAAAACCATTGTCCGTTTGGATGTCCAAATACCTGCAACAATATTGACCAAAAATATAACCCACAGAGAGAGAGAGAGAGAGAGAGAGAGAGAGAGAGAGAGAGAGAGAGAGAGAGAGAGAGCCCTCCTCTCGGAAGATGGAAAATGGGTTATTAACGGAAAAAAGGAGCAAGAGAGTGAAAAAAAGTGACAGCAAACACACCCATGTATTTTTCTTGAAGAAAGACTATATATTTTGCAAAGATACCTTTTCAATGCTAAGGTGTTTTTGTCACGTAAAGCACTTATTAATTTACAACTGAAAGAGTGAAGAGGAATGACTCCTAGAAGAGAAGGAAGACCAGGTTTATTTACCGAATCTCCTTAAATTTCCCCAACAAGAGATGGGAGACATATAGAAAGCACACAAAGTAACGTAACAATACTCCAATGACGTCAGATAAGGCACTCATTTCCACATCTGCCACGAATGTTAATAAATATCAATAATAAAACTGAGCATAAAAAACAGCATCCAGCATAGATGAGGTCAATGAATCAAGAAATGGAAATAGGATCATCCTCAGTATCAAAACTATACTACAAACTTGGAGGGATTAGAACATTATTAACCATATTACTGAAAATCCCAACAAAGATGTCAACATAATTATACCAAAATTTGCATAACTAACATTTGTATTTTCACATATACTAACACCTACATAACAAACATTTGTATATACTAACACCTGTATTACTAACAGTTGTATTTTCACATATTAAACTAACGATCTGTTACTAACATTTGTATTTTTACATATACTAAAATCAGTGTTATTAACATTTGTATTTTCAAATATACTAATATATGTATTACTAACATTTGTATTTTCACATATTATACTAACATTTTTATTACTAAATTTGTATTTGTACATATACTAACATTTGTAATACTACCATTTGTACTTTCCCATATTATACTAACATTTGTACTATTTTCACATATACTAACATCAGTGTTACCAACATTTGTATTTTTACATATTATACTAACATCTGTATTTACTAACATTTGTATTTTACATGCGGCTCTTATATACTTACATATACATGCTATTTTTTTTTAAAAATAAATTTGGATATAATTTATAAACAGAAAATTCTTCAAAATACAGGAAATACTGAGCCCGTTGCCCCTCTCCAGCGCAAACAAGCAAAACCAGATTAACTGATTAATTGATCCTCCGAAATTCCATCATGACTTCGTGAAAGCTACATAACAAAAACAAGTAACGTCATTGAACAGGCTTTTTCAGAAATATATAAGGGGGAAAACAGCCTTTCAGAGCAAAAGGAAAAACAAAACAGCCTTTCAGAACAGAAGAAAAAAACAGCCTTTCAGAAGAAAATTAAAAACAGCCTTTCAGAATAATACAAGGAGAGAAAAGGCCATCCAGAATGAAAGGAAAAAAATCCTTTCAGAAACATAAAAGGAGATAACAAGCTTTCAGAATAATTAAAAAAAAACAGGCTTTGAGAATAATAAGAGTGAAAAAACAGCTTTATGAATAATAACAAAAAACTTGCGGAATGATAAAAAAAGTCTTTCAAATAAATAATAATAATAATAATAATAATAATAATAATAATAATATAATAATAATAATAATAATAATAATAATAATAATAATAATAATAATCAAACAGGCTTCCACAATAATAAAATGGAAAAACAGCTTTACTAATAATAGAAAAACAAGTTTTCGGAATAATGAAAGGAAAAAGCAGCCTTTCAGAGTAATAAAAAACAGCCTCTTTAGAATAACATGCAAAACAAACAGTCTTTCAGAAAATAAAGAATCAAAAAGTGCTTCATCAAAATAAAAGATAAAATAAACAAGATTTCAGAATAATAAAAAAAAAAAACAGACTTTCAGAATAATAACAGGATAAAAAAGCCTTTTAGAATAATAACAGGAAAAAAAACAGCGTTTTGGAATAATAACTGGAAAAAACTACCAGGCAAATGAAAGGAAAAACTTCCAGAAAAATAAAAGGAAAAACATGATTTCAGAATAATAAAAAACAGGCTTTCAAATTAATAAAAAGAAAAAAAAACCAGCTTTCATAATAATAATAGAAAAGGATGCCGTTCAGAATAAAACTAAAAAACAGGCTTTCCAAATAATAAAAGGAAAAAAAGGCTTCCAAAATAATAGAAGAAAAAAACAGGCTTTCAGGATAATAAAAGGAAAAAAACAACTTTATAAATAATGGCATGCAGAATGTAACAGGACACATGTGGCTGACATTTAAGAGAGAGAGAGAGAGAGAGAGAGAGAGAGAGAGAGAGAGAGAAATTATCCATGCGCAAAAATTATAACAAACCATTAAACCTGTTTGTGATACTATCATTTTCAAAATTCTCGTACATCTTTCAACTACGATCCTCATTTTACGGCAGTTAAAACGTCTTCTACCGAGAGAGAGAGAGAGAGAGAGAGAGAGAGAGAGAGAGAGAGAGAGAGAGAGTTCCTTAACACGAACATCCTCCAATCGCAGCCAAACACAGAGACTCCAGGTAATGGAGTTTGCGGCCGTAAACTAATTCAGGAAGCTGCATTTCTGTCCGAGAATTTCCAAAGGCAAAACTAAATTTCGAAGGGCAATTTCGTGAATGCTCAGTCATGGGCAGAAGAGAATGGAATCGTATTACAATCGCCAGGGACGTTTTTAGCACAACTCGTCGTTTTTTTTTCCAACAACCTAAATAATTTGTGCATATATTTATATCATATGATAATATATATGTATTTATGCATGTATGGGTACGTGCTGTCATAAGTACTACAACGCTACCGGAGTCGAGGAGGGTTGATGTTGTCTCCAAAACCAACGAATTACCTGACCGCGAAAGGTATTTGAGGGTGAGAGACGACATAAACTTATGCTCTTGCGGTGGTGGGGTAGGTAAAAGCTTCCACTGACGTCCTGGATTTGAATGGCTTCTTAGGTTCGCGCCTGGGACCAGGCAAATCTATTATCTTGTAAAAAAATTCCCCTTCGGTTAAGCATATATGAAAATATATTAATTAATGAGGTAGAGGGAATTAGATATTAAAGGACATTGTAGCTCGATGTATGTATATGAATCACGGTAATGTTTTTTGACATATATATATATAATATATATATATATATATATATATATATATATTATATATATATATATATATATATATATATATATATATGTAGATATATATATTATGTGTGTGCATACGGATAGATATGTAAATAAGTATATATTATCTATAATAATTATATAATATATATATATATATATATAGATATCTATATATATCAATATATATATATATCAATATATCTAATATATATATATATTATATATATATATAAATATAAAATATATATATAGAGATATAGAAATAATATAGATATATAGATTATATATATATATTATATATATATATATATAATATAATATTTATATAGATAATCTATTAATATATATCAGTAATATTATTAATTTAAATATATATATATATATATATATATATATATATATATATATAGATTATATAATAATATATATATATATCCTATATAGATCTATATATTATATATATATCTATATATATATTATATATATATATATACTATATAATAAGATATATATGATATATATCGTATATATATAGCTAATAAATATATAGATATATATATATATATATATATCATATATATCTATTATATAGTCTATATATGTATATATATATGCAATAGACTGAAAATGTCCTTTAATATCCAATTCCCTCTACCTCGGAATTAATATATTTTCATATATGTTAACCGAAGACGAATTTTTTAGTTGATAATAATTTCGTCCTCTCGGGGGTTCGAACCAGCGCCCAGCGGACCTAGGAGAAATCAGGACTTCAAAAACAGAAATTGAATAAGGCACACAACCTCCGTGTAATAATGATTATAGGACTATTAGCATTCAGTTGCAGTAAGGCCTCTCAATCTGTTGGCAACTGGATTTTGATGCCAAATCATCACTGACAAGACACTATAAAATCTGTTACCCCACGACCCATCAAATAATCATTGGAAATTCACATGAAATCGCCTAAATACTTCCCGACAAGATCCTGATTTGTAGATCTCTGGTGTAACGAACGCAATACCGTTGGCATACTGGTCCGCTGGTCTAGTCGCTAGTGCCGTGGCATGCCGCTCAGATGTGACGGATTCGCACCTTCCCCCAGATGAAAAATCACTGGCTCTGTATCACGATCAGTTACTGCTGCAGTTTGGGGTCTGCAGTGGGAGGCTGAAACCAACATTCTTTGGAAGCTTGAATTTCAAGTCAGTGGCCCCTGCGGTGGGCTTGGTACGTGTGAATAGGTTTTATTTACTGAAATAATAATAATAATAATAATAATAATAATAATAATAATAATAATAATAATAATAATAATAATAATAATAATAAAGCATTTACAAATAACTAACTCCCATTTTCATGAAAAGTCCTGAGTGAAGAATTTGTTTAGCTGTCGTATATAGCAAAATAATATGGTCTCTTGCAACATCTGAGAAATATCGTTGACAAGGAACAATAAGGTAAATTCGCAATAATAGTTGACGTAGTTAATTTAAGCTGGCCCTCGAACAACAATAGCTCTTTTTCTTTTACAGCCCGTATACACTGAGCACATTCTTCGTAACTAATGCAATTTTATTCTATTTTATTCTGGTCTATCAAACGAATATATGCGAATGAACAATGTAACCGTCTTGCTATTTAGACAAAAGCCCGGCGGCGTGGAAACTCAGTCCTACTGCGCCGTTAGTGAGATCGTAATTCAATGAGAGAGAGAGAGAGAGAGAGAGAGAGAGAGAGAGAGAGAGAGAGAGAGAGAGAGAGAGAGAGAGGAAGGGTCACCCAGTTAAATGGGGCGGTTATTGCCATCGTAACTCATTAAATATAAAGGAGATATATGGAAATTGATGGAACAGTTATAGCCCATAAAGTCTAAGATAGCTAAAGTGAACTTCATACAAAGGACATTAAAAAAAAGTCAGAACTGACCGTTTACATACAAAGACCACAAGAAGACGAGAGAGAGAGAGAGAGAGAGAGAGAGAGAGAGAGAGAGATTCACTAACTAAGATTAACCTCGTATCAAACGGTACTGAAAGACCTGCCGCAAATGGTCATCTAAGTCTTAAATAAAGGGGAGAGAGAGAGCGATTCACTACTTGAGATAACCCTCGTATCAATCGGCACTAAAAGACCTACCACAAATGGGCGCCCAAGTCGTCAAGTCTTGGAGAACATGAAAAGAGGTGAAGGGAACACGCTCCACCGAGACCGTTTCCGAGGCACCAAAACGGTCGACTTCTGGTGGAGTTTCTCCTTTGATATGCAAAAAAGAACGACTCCATGCCGTCGGGCCCCCACAGCGAAAACAGTTCTTAATACACCCCGTTATAAGGTCTTCCCGAATGTCAACAGCGGGACGATCATCATTTTCATATATTTGGAAAGCTAACGCTCCACTAGGCAAAAGGCCGCGCCTTGTGCGTCATTTCGATCTGAATGCCTATGGAGGATAAACAGTGGATCTTACTAAGGGCTGGTTGCAAGAAGTAGCGAATATCCATGCAATAACGATATTGTATGGCATTCCTTTTATCTCATAGGGACAAGTGAAATTGGATTCGTGTTTGGGTCCTTGGGTGTAAATCATTGTTATCATTTGGGGAAAAAACTCTTTATCACGAGAGTTTATACAATGTTCTAAGGGGTCCAGAATAATAAGAATGTTAACATTTCTTGCATAATCTATCAACACTTAATAAAAGCTTTCGAACTCTTCCCTGGACTGAAGATGAACCCAGGGAAGGGTTCGAAAGCTTTTATAAAGTGTTTATAAATTATACACGAACCTTTAACATTCTTATTATTGCGGACCCCTTAGAACATTATCATTACTATTAGTATAGTATGGTATGTATGTATGCAACTAATGTACGTATGTGTAAAATATTCTTTATACAGATAGAGTTTTCTCGCCCCTGACAGATGTTAGGCACAGAATGAAATTCAAAGGAGAGAATAAAAGGTGGTCTATTCCCTAGCTTATTGATATCCTTGGTTTCTTAAGCGTTCAAGCCATCTCGTATTTATTAATGCAAACTTCATAACCGATAACAAAAGCAGTTATACCATGTTCTGTGCATGCAAAATACACCAGTCAATACATACACATCAAAAGCTACAAGATACCTTACGATTTCTTATAAGACCACGATCCTACACCAAACTACAAGCGAAATGCTAAGAAGATACATAAGGAGGCACTGCCCACAGAGTGCCTTTTCATCTATTCACACCCAGCTGTCCAACTTCTCAAACTTAAAATCCGTTTTCATCTCTAATTAAACTGATTTACGATGAATAATACCAGAAGGAAGCGACAGTCAACTTACACGGCGTTAGGTCACTAGAAAACTGGATGCAGAAAAAAAGAATCCATTGTTTTCCAACAGGGACAAAGAGGGAACAAAAGACACAAATTTTCATACAGCAATAACGAGATGGGGTGGCTTGTCGTGTCTTACTTGGCAATCTGAGATAATAAGGAACTTGAGCTATATGAAAATAGCAGCTATTTCGTTTAAGACTGCATTGGTGCACCACCGCACATCCAACGCCACTGTCAATCAAGAACCCAGAAATACCTGCAAGAAACTGAGGACAGACACCAGCTCTACCACCATCAAGAAGTGACGGGACGTCCCGAAGTACAGGGTGGATCAATGGAGGTCATACGACCAAACTTCCCGAAGCAATCGCAGTCCATGAACCCTGAGAGCCCTAAGGTACTAACTTACCAAGGAAATTGAGTTGAGTTGAATATAGAAATTAGGGCACATGCCAAGCTCTGGCACCTATGAGGCCATTCAGCGCTGAAATGGAAATTGACAGTGAAAGGTTTGAAAGGTGTAACAGCAGGAAAACCTCAAAGCAGTTGCACTATGAATCAAGTGTTAGGAGAGGGTGGAAAGTAAGATGAAGAAAGAGATTATGAAAGGAGGTACAGTAAAAGGAACGAAAGTGGTTGCAGCTAGGGGCCGAAGGTACACTGCAAAGAACCTTATGTAATGCCTACAGTGCACAGAATGAGGTCCACTGACGGCACCAACCCCCCACGGGGGTTACCAAGGAAGGACTGGAGAACACTGAACAAGTGGGCCTACATTCTCTCACCCAACTGTCTCTGTGGCCACCAAGTCCAAACCAAGACTCACATCCGGACCATTTGCTGTCTCGACAAGATGTAAATGAAAGGTGATTTATCACAAGAGAATCAACAAAATCATCAACTCAATTCTGTTGCCTCTGGTGTTTTACTGTGGACCACTGCTGTTAGCAACAGATTCCCAAAGATCAGTTACAAGTGTCTACGCGCCGATTTCTGAGTTGAGGTTACAATTATTTTAAACAATTCATTGAAGTTTAAATGCACGATATGAACAATGAAGTACACGTTAACGAATAAATGACATGAAACCTCTTAAAGAGAATGAATATGCCGCCTATTGCATTACAAGACTAGATATTAGAATGCAAACAGAATGATAATCAAGGAAGAGGAAAGACCTCACCAGTAAAGAATGTACGCTATAATTCTCTAATAACAAATGATAACGTTTACGTTTTTGCTATAATCAATGAAAAACGAAAACTGTAATACCCTTCTCCGTTAAACTTTCAAATACATATTTCTAATAACACTAAGCTAATGGCAATTATCGTAGTATCAACTTCAAAGCTTTACGGGGACTTATCCACACTATTCAGACGCCGATTAAGAGTCAATTTAAAATAATCCTTCGTAATGACTATTTCTTTACTTACCAGATTAACGAAGAGCTCGTCCCTAAGTGAGCGTCGACAGATGGTGACTGGAAAACGAGGATGTTGAATTCTGAAGCTTGTGTTTGCATGACAAATTGTATGTTTGCATAATATATTATATTTTTGCAAAATTAATTAATTGTACGATTGTAAAATATATTTATGTAATAATATTAAAATAAATATATTGTATGAATTATTATAATAAATATATTGTATGAATTATTATCATATCAAATGTATTGTATGTATTATTATTGTAATATAGCATGTTTTCAATATGAATTGTATGTTTACATAATAAATTGTATGTTTGCAGAACAAATTGTATGTTTCTAGAACAAACTGTGTTTCCATAATAAATTAAATGTGTGCAAAATAAATTGTATGTTTGCATAATAAGGAATATGTTTCGAGCTTGGAAGGAGAACAAACAAAACTGAAAACTGACCAACATCAATTTGACAAGTTAACTGACAAAGCAAACTGGGTCTCATTTTTCAGGAAACAGACCTTGGAGTAGAATATGAAAATCAGGGAAAACCATGATTAAGTCCTCACGCAGATCATACGAAAGTCTAAAAAAAAAAAGACCTGGGATTTTGGAGAGGTCTAAGGTAAGTCCTGGAAATCTATCTCGGTGACTAAAAGAGCATAAGACACATTCCAGACAAGTATCAGACAGAACCTATGCAAATCTAAGACAGCATTTGTCGGACCTTGAAAAGAGTTCGTCGCAGATCTTTGAAAGCTGTGAGACGGGTCATGAAAAAGTCTAAGACATGTCTTGGGAATAAACAAAAAAAAATCATGTGGAACCTGCAGGCAGGAAGTTTTTTCTTTGTACAATATTTGGAAGTAGATCACTTTGCCCAGCAACATGAGAGAGAAGACTGTGAAATGCACACATGGAGTTTGGCGACTTTCTAAAATGCAACCTTATGTGAGAGTTAAAAAAACAGGTACTTCGTCTAATAGCATTGGAACAGTTGGACGCTTTGTGTAATGACTCGGAAGAGAAGGAAGGGAAAGCTGGTATCCAGGGAGAGAGAGAGAGAGAGAGAGAGAGAGAGAGAGAGAGATTTCCACTAAAAGTTTGAGATCGGGTAAGCAGTTCCAGAGAACTAATGTGCATAAGTTCGAGTAACTCTGGGAAGTGGAGACAAAAATATGTCAACCTTGACGCCAACTGGGTCACCTTTTCAACCCCCCGCCAGCTCCAAAAAAGAAAGAAAAAAAACTATGATATTCAGGAAATTAAAAACATGACCATACTGGGATAGTATACCATCAAAATAACCCCTCGACAAGAAGAAAAAGAAAGTTAAAATACGCCTAAGTCTCTTCGGTGTAATCTGCAATCGAGTTTTCTGTAAAGCGTATAATGAAGGTCACCGAAAATAAATCTAGCTTTCATTGGTGTCGGTAAAATGTTTTATGAGCCGCGCCCCATGAAACTTTCAGACGGTCTAGGTAGCCTGTGTTGTTGCAGTGCCAACCGCAGGATTATGACCAACTTTAACCTCAAATAAAATAAAAACTACCGAGGAATAGAGCGGCCTTGTAAATTCCCTGGTATACATTTTGAATGACTTTGGGAAGTGGTGGAGTGGCATACCAATGTGCAGCTCTCTAGCCTCAATAGTTGTTAAGGTATGAGGGCGGACAGAAGAAGTACGGGCAGAGAAAGTGTGGACGGACAGACGAAGCCATCTCTATAGTTTACTTTACAGAAAACTAAAATTATGACTTAAGAAACTTTGGCGTCAATTTGCACATCCAAGGTGTATGCACTAAATCATAGCAAAATCGAGCCTTCAAGAGAAATAACAGAATCTTACTACAAAAACGTCGAAATTAAAAGCTAAATAAATCAAAATATCTACGAGTTAAGAAATAAGCGACTTCAAAACAATTGCTAGGAAAATTTACATGATATTATCATTATTATTATTAAAAATCTGAAATATTTGTAAGGTACCATAATTATAATCAAGCAAAAAGAGTAAATAACTATATATGGAATAAGCCTGAGAGTTTATCATTACGTTTTCCATTCTTTGTCATTTTACTTATCCTTTTTTTTATTGGCATCTTTCTTTATTCTCGCTTTCTCAGTACAGATGGAAAAGAAATGAGATATAGATTCATGCCCCGTATTAGCATTTAAGGCGGCCATGTATGTATGTATCTATGTATCTGTGTGTGTGTGTGTGTGTGTGTGTGTGTATATATATATATATATATATATAGATAATATATATATAGTCATATATATATATATATATATATATATACATATAATATTCTATATATATATATATATATATATATATATATATGTATATATATATATATAATATATGAAAAATTATCACATCACCGTGATTCATATATATTATTCGAGCCACAAATGTCCTATAATATATAATTCACTCGGCCTCAGAATAAATATAATTTCATATATGTAAACCGAAGGGGAATTTCTTAGCCGAATCGATAACGTCACGGACGTCCTGATTTCTTCTCTGTCCGCTGGGCGGTGGTTCGAACCCACGAGAAGACGAAAATTAAATTAATTATCCACAACTCCAAAAATTCCCCCCTTTCGGTTTACATATATGAAAATATATTGATGCCGAGGTAGAGAGCGAATTAGATATTAAAGGACAATTGTAGCTTGAATATCACACACACACACACACACACACACACACACACACATATATATATATATATATATATATATATATATATATATATACTTATATAATATATATATTAGTAAATATGTATATATAATGTGTGTGTAAACATGATGTAAAATATGCTCTGATAATTAAATTTAAGCTATTACTGCTTTAACCAACCGCAGCTCCCAAAAGGCAAGTAAATTGCATTTGAGCCGAACAATAGAGGGCTTTGTACCTCTAAGCTTCGTGTGAACGAACCATTATTTTAAATCAGGCCATTAAATTTCTCGCCGAGCCATGTGGGCCATGAAAGGCCAAAGGGATGGCTTTTGATTTCGCTCTCTGGTAACCCCGCTTCACAGCTCATGGTGAAAGGACACAGTGCAATATCGAGAGAGAGAGAGAGAGAGAGAGAGAGAGAGAGAGAGAGAGACTCAGTAGCTTGAGAATATCAAGACTAGCAAAGAATGTATGAGAGAGAGAGAGAGGAGAGAGAGAGAGAGAGAGACTCAGTAGCTTGAGAATATCAAGACTGGCAAAGAATGTATGAGAGAGAGAGAGAGAGAGAGAGAGAGAGAGAGAGAGAGAGAGAGAGAGAGACTCGTACTTGAGAATATCAGATGAGAGAGAGAGAGAGAGAGAGAGAGAGAGAATTCAAAATCTTATACATAGTACCTGACTAGCTTTGGTGAGCACGCACGTCTTTACCTAAATCGTATATACAGATAGATACGAGGGCACCTCATATAAAACCATTACATGGTCATGGTAACATATAAAGATGAAATGCAAGTCCCCATTCAAAAACGTCTATGTATATGTGTGTGTGTGTGTGTATATATACATAGTATATATCTATGTTACAAACACCACTTCTCTCCCACGTTAGCTCTACATTAAGGGGTCGGTTGCCTGATGCTCCTTCTCCTTCTCCACTGCCTCTTATCAAAGGCATCATCCTCCACCAAACCTCTACTCGCCATATCTTCCTTCACTTTATCTCGCCATCTCATTCTCTGTCTCCCTCTCGGTCTTCTACCTCCAACAGGTTCGTCCCAAGCCCTCCTCACTCCCTCCTCGTCATCCATCTTCAACACATGCCATATTACACACATACACACACACACACACACACACACACACATATATATATAATTATATATATATATAAATATATTATATATATATATATATATATATACAAGGTGTGTGTGTACATATACATACATACATACATAAATGCAGTCAATTACACATTTGATATGCGCGTGGGCATATCTGCACACGTTTTTGGGACCTGACCTTTGTGTGCTATCCGTCTCCATTCTAAAAGAGGAACACTCATCCAACAATTATAACGAGGAATAAATACGAAAATGATATTACGCAGACTTGATTCAACAGAGTGCAACGCTGATGCGCCAAATTAAATGCAAACAGTCGCTTTAGTTCCCGAGAGAGCCAATGCTAACGTTTGGTTGTCAAAGGCTTCAAGTTATCCATTTTTCTGAACTGAAAAATTAGCAGTCGCGTCTC
>NC_061088.1:16415432-16422932 GCF_015104395.2 Macrobrachium nipponense | reverse complement strand
TATCTGGTTCTTAGGGCCTGATCTTGTGCCGCTGTTATCATTCCTTCAGTTTTCCTTCTTTAGCTCTCCCCTCTGTAGCCATTGCCATGTGTCATCGCTGGCTAGTTCTTTAGTCTGTCTCATGTATTGTCCGTGCATTGGTTTGTTGTGCCAGTCCTCTGTTCTTTCTGTCTTTCTCCTGTCTCTGTATATTTCTGTGGGTCTTCGTCTGCTTTTATTAGTCCTTCTTCCCATGCACTCTTTAGCCACTCGTCTTCACTGGTTTTCAGATATTGCCCCAGTGCTCTGTTTTCGATGTTGACGCAGTCCTCTATACTTAGTAGTCCTCTCTCCTCCTTCCTTTCGTGTTATGTATAGTCTGTCTGTATTTGCTCTTGGGTGTAGTGCTTTGTGTATTGTCATATGTTTCCTGGTTTTCTGATCTATGCTGCGGAGTTCTGCCTTCGTCCATTCCACTATTCCATGCGCTGTATCTGATTACTGGCACTGCCCATGTGTTTATGGCTTTTTATCATATTTCCGGCGTTGAGTTTGACTTGAGTATCGCCTTGAGTCTCTGCATATATTCTTTCCTGATCGTGTCCTTCTCTCTTGGTGTTTTTATATCATCTCCTCCTTCCATTATTCCCAGGTATTTGTATCCTGTCTCATCTATGTGTTTGATGTTGCTCCCATCTGGTAGCCTTATCCCTTCAGTTCTCGTTACTTTGCCTTTTTTTTGTATGTTGACTAAGGCGCAATTTTCTATTCCAAACTCCATCCTGATGTCCCCAGATACAATCCTTACAGTCTGGATTAGGGTATCTATTTCCTTGATGCTCTTACCATACAGCTTGATGTCGTCCATGAACATCAGATGGTTGATTCTGTTGCCTCTTTTCTTGAGTTGGTACCCGGCATATCATCTTCTGTAGTACTTTTGTCATGGGAATCATGGCTACTACGAAGAGTAGTGGGGACAGTGAGTCGCCCTGGAAGATCCCTCTCCTGATATTAACCTCTGCTAGTCTTATTCCAGAGCTTGTAAGTATTGTATTCCAGTTGCGCATTGTATTTTTGAGGAAGCTGATGGTATTTTCCTCTGCCCCATATATTTTCAGGCATTCTATTAGCCATGTTGTGGTGGTATCATATCGAAGGCTTTCTTATAGTCTATCCATGCCATGGTTAGGTTGGTTTTCCTTCTCCTACTGTTCTTCATTACCATTTGTCTATGAGGAGCTGGTCTTTTGTGCCCCTACACTTCCTTCTGCAGCCTTTCTGTTGGTGGGGGATGGTGTTTGTCTCCTCTAGGTAGTTGTATAGCCTTTCACTGATGATACCTGTTAGTAACTTCCACATTATTGGTAGGCAGTGATAGGCCTGTAGTTACTGGCTATATTTCCCTTACTCTTGTCTTTTTGTACTAAGGATGTTCTTCCTGTGGTCATCCATTTGTGCTTGGTGATTTGAGATACAATGCTGGAGTTGTTCTGCTATTCGTGGGTGTAGGGCCTTGAAGTTTTTGAGTCCAGTATCCATGGACTTCATCGGGACCTGCGGGGCTTTCCAGTTTGGCATTTTCTTTAGTTGGTGTCTGACTGTGTCTGTCGTGATGTCTGTGAATCTTTGTTTTATTCTCTCTGTTTCTTCTTCCTTGACTTCCTGGAGCCATGTTGCATGTTTGTTGTGTGATACCGGATTGCTCCATATGTTTTCCCAGAGTCTCTTACTTGGTTCGGCTTCGGAATTTCTGGGTGGTTATCTTCCCCTCTTAGTTGGCTGTATAGTCTTTTCTGGTTGGTTCCGAATAGTTTGTTCTGTTGGTATCCCTTATTCCTGTTCATGTACCGTTGGATCTTATGTGCTTTGGCCTTAAGCCTCTGTTTTACATCTTCTATTGTGTTGTTTAATCCCCTTTCTTGTACTTTGTATTTCTCGTTGAGTTCCTCCCTTGTTTTTCCTTGCTTCTTAGCCTTTTTTTCTGCCATCTCTTTCAGTTTACTCAAGTCAGATCCATCACCATGATTTGCTTTTTCCAGGCGCCTTTTCCAAGGAGGTTGCTGTTTTGGTTGCTGTTGGGTTGGTTGTGCTGGTGGTGTTGGTGTTCGAATTCCCATCAGTTCTGCTACTAATCTTGCTCCTGCATATGTCAAGTTATTTGTTTTCTGTGATACTGTGGTCTGTATTATGCCCAGTATTTTTCATTGACCTCACTTGTTTTCTCCCTTAATTTCTGGTGTTGTAGGCTTTCATGGAGGATCTTTGTTCTCTCTGTATCTGGCTCCATCCATTGTCTAATCTTTTTCTACCCATTCCGTCCTCTCTGTTACTTCGTCGGTGTTTCTTCGTGTGTCGTTGTTTGATACCTCATCCTCCCTGTCGTCTTCTGTGGCATCGTCTCTCAGTTCGTCTTTCGTGTAATTCGTTGTCGTGTGACATTTCCCTTTCCAGTTCTTCTCTTTCTGTTGGGGAGAGCCAGTTCTTTTTCTTTATGTTCCTTGCTTGGTCTGCCAGCCTCTGCTCTGTTTGGGGGGTGTTATTCCTCTCATTCCAGATGTTGACCAATCTCCTTCTATATCCTCTCTCCGTCGGGTTGCTTCTGATGTAGCATCTCCATATTTCCTTATTTTCTTCTCTGTCCATTTCTTCCTTTTTGCCTCTGTAGCTCCAATCTCAGGCTGTTGATTATTGTCGTTGTGGTGATCAGTTGCTGGATGACGACCTCCAAGTACCTTGACCGTCTTCCCCTTCAATTGGGTTGAATACCTGGTTGCCGGACGAAGCTCCTCTGTTGCCAGAGGTTCCATTTACGTCGTTGTCGTTTAATCTTTCATTTCTTTCCATCATTGCTGAGTTTTGCTATTTAACCCATAGCTGGACCCTACCCCATCAGGGATAGGTACTCATTTACAGCTGAGTAGACTGAGGAAATTATGGTAAAGATCCTTTCCCAAGGAATCAACGCCGAGGAGAGCGGTCACCCATCCAACGACTGACCAGAGCCAGTGTTGCTTAACTTGACTTAAGTCTATTGACGAACCTAACCCACTCCTCCACGGCGCCACATTATTATTATTATTATTATTATTATTATTATTATTATTATTATTATTATTATTATTATTATTATTATTATTATTATTATTATTATTATTATTATTATTATTATTATTTTATTATTATTATTATTATTATTATTATTATTATTAATAAAATAATAATAATAATAATAATAATAATAATAAAATCTTGCGTGGGAGATGGTCTGTCCTGAAGAACTGTGTGTAATACTTCGTTAATTTTAGCATTAATTTTAAATAATTAAGTAGTAACATTTCAAGTTTTATTTTCAAACAGACATCAATACAAGTAAGTCGGAGCCATTATTATATATACTAATATAAAGCATCATGGAATTAGTCGAAGAACGCCTTTACTTTATATTTCAAAATCTATAAGAGTTTTAAACCTTCTAGAAAATATGAATTCTTTTTAGAGTATTTGAGTTGACAATAACAAAAAGCTTGAGTGGGAACGGCTCTGTTCTGAAGAACGTTGTGTGTAATGTATGATTAATTTTATCGTCACTCTAAAATGCTAAACTGGTGACATTTGATGTCGTTAAAATAGAAATTAATACAAGTGTGCCAGAAGCTATCGCGATATAGATAACAAACTCAGTCATGGAACTACTGGAAGAATGATATTTTTCTGTACATTTCGAAAGCTTAAATAAAGTTTTCAAGTCTTCTGGCTAATATATTCATGCAAATACAGACATCCAGTTGCGTGATATCAAACTGACAAAAGAATAAAAAGAACAGGGGGAGGGGGCGGGTTGAATTGAACGAAAAAGGAGGATAAATATTACAAAAAAAGAGAAAAATACAGAGTAATAGAACCACATCTAACAAAACAAAAAAAAGAATAGTGCCGGGTCGAAACTGTGTGACAATAGATTGCCACAATGGTGAAAAAATACTGCTGGGTTGAAACTGTCTGACAATAGATTGACACAACGGTGGAAAAAAAAAAAAATTAAAATAGTGTCGGTCGAAACTGTGTGACAATAGATTGGCACAACAGTAAAAAAAAGAATGTCGGATCGAAACTGTGTGACAATAGATTGGCACAACGGTTAAAAAAAAAAAAAAAAGAATAGTGTCGGGTCGAAACTGTGTGACAATAGATTGGCACAACGGTGAAAAAAAAAAAAGAAGTGTCGGGTCGAAACTGTGTGACAACAGATTGGCACAACGGTGAAAAAAAAAAAAAAGAATAGTGCCGGGTCGAAACTGTGTGACAACAGAATGGCACACACGGTGAAACCATTAATACCAAAAGAGAGACGTGGGCATAAGGCAGTATGACAGATCAATGAAACCTTGGTAAAATCTCTATTACAGAGACTGCCACCTATGGGAAACCCAATAATAACAAGCAGAAAAGACCAGCAACGACCTGTTTAAGATAAAAGACTAGGTCTGAAATTGATACAATGGCAATATGAGATTTAGACAAAAATGGTGAAATTGGAAGATTTTCTAAGATTACTAAGATCTGCTCCAAAATATCTTGAAGCAAGTTGTTCTGCCTACCGCTCCACATTACAACAGCGACGTTTTGAAATTAAAGGTAAAATGCCATACACATTATTATTATTATTATTATTGTTATTATTATTATTATTATTATTATTATTATTATTATTATTATTATTATTTTTTTTTTTTTTTTTTGGTTATCACAATCCTGCAGTTCGACTGGGTGGTATTTATAGTGTGGGGTTCCGGGTTGCAACCTGCCTCCTTAGGAATCCATCACTCTTCTTACCATGTGCGCCGTTTCTAGGATCACACTCTTCTGCATGAGTCCTGGAGCTACTCCAGCAGCAATCCCGAACCATATTATTATTATTATTATTATTATTATTATATTATTATTATTATTATTATTATTCAGAAGATGAAAAGCTATTTATAGAGAACAAAGATTCCAAGACTTTAGAGGAAAACGGAAGAGAGGTGATCCTTCATCTTCTGGGGGATATAAGCAACAGACTGGCAACCTATTATAAAAAAAAACACTCTCTTAGAAACTTGTAACTTGTCGAGGGAGTCGTGTGACGTGAGTGAAAATGAGTCACACTGAGACTCAAGAAGCCAATGTGGAGTAATGCAAAGATTATGACAATACTGCACAGGAATGACCTTTGCCCGTGAGAATGAAATGCATGGAGTTCAAGTTCAAACTATTCTCCATAGAATTCCTCATTTAGGGATACAAATCATTAACACTAAGCTGGTATCTCGATCAACACAGTTGGTCTGGTCATTACTAGAATGAGCGACCTCAAATGGCATCCTCTCACCCAAGGAGTAAGTCTCCTTTATAAATGGAAACGGTTTGTATTCACATAGGAACTAATATATTTTTTAATTAATACTTTTCTTAGGAATGTAAATCTGAGTTTTGGTCATAACCCCCGCTTAATGGTCCTGCTTTATCCCATGGCCAAAGAACAAAGTGAAAGGTATTCCCCACTCACCCTTATAATACCCAGAAGTTAACCTTTCTACCGAGTTCATTGACTGTTCCAGCTAGTTTGTATACCAGAAAAAGGCGTTTGACGAATGTTGTGGGCGGCAATGGGTCAAAATAAGGCACGAGAAACCAAGAGAGTGCGTAAAGAAACACACAATGTTGAAAAATTAGAAATAACAATTTCAAAGCTATTGATATTGGATGATTACACAAACACCGAAGAGAATTCAAGGAAATGCAACAGGCCGACGAAAATCGATGGAGGAGAGAGAGAGAGAGAGAGAGAGAGAGAGAGAGAGAGAGAGAGAGAGAGAGAGAGAGAGAAATATCTTTCGTGTTCACAGTGAATATTTTTCATAGACATGGCACGAGCGACTTTCCCTAAGAAAAACTGCCCGCCACCAAAAACACTTGAGAATATATATAAAAAAATCCTTCAGTGGCACTGCCTGAACAAACATTTACGGAAATATGAAAGTGCGTTGGAGATAGAAAGGAAATAAATAAAAAAATGTTTGGTGAGAATCCAAGATTCCAGGAGATCCCTTATGGAGAGCAATGTCTGCGAGACGTTGTCAAGACGCATTCCAGGTAGCGCCATCTGTTAGGTCTGGATGGGGCAGACAGCTGGTGCCAAAAGCGGCTAACATATACCACTACTCTCGAGTCCATACCTACCTGGAACGCGCGGCTTTCATACACTACGTTCCCTACTTTCCAGTCAACGTCCTGGAAGGTATAACACCGAACGAAGATATGTGCAACCCGTATTTACACACAGACGCATTTAAATACTTCCTACATTTTTTATGACGGTATATTTTTTGCTATTTTTTAAGATTCCCTAAGCTGTAGGGTAAAAGACAAACCAATATTGTGCTCTAGAACAGCCAGTGGAAGATCACGAGAAATATGGAAGAAATAAAAGGTCCCTGAAATGAAGATTCAACGGCAATTCTTCGTCGCTCCTGGCAAGGGGGCGGTATCATTCTTATCTATTGACAGCTTTCTAAAAAGATACACTACGCCTTGGGGACCAGTGAAAAAAGGCGGAAGAATGATGAGAGAGAGAGAGAGAGAGAGAGAGAGAGAATATACTAGACATTCAATACTCTCAGACTGAATCTACCCGTGAAAAATTTGGAGTGAAACTCTACGACTTAAGTGTGCTTTGGATGTTTCGTATGTCTAAGTGTATTTAACAGGACCTTTCATTTTGCAATTCATGATTCTTTTATTGACGAACAGCGTTGCGTATTTCTTAAGCTTATATTATGGTAAATAACACATAGAATAAGTTTTCAGTGCGCATTTTACTGGTCTCATGTTTGGCAAATAATTCAATGAACATTTTTGACTCCTAATAATTAAAAAATGATAAATCTTTCAAAGTAAGACAACTATCTGTATTTCTAATATTATCTAATAGTTTTGGTAATTAATAAAGAGCTATAAATCTTAAGTCTGATAGTTTGCCAAATAATAAGAAATGAAATTTTTTTAAATCCTAGAATTTGAGAGTTAATGTATTTTTTATTACTATAAGTGTTCTAAGTGTATTTCAGAAAACTAACCTATTTAGGAGAAATCTCTAAAACCATGATTTCACGTGTATTTCAGAAATTTCATATTTGGCAATTAATACGCAAAATCTAAGAAGTTGATTTTGTGTATTTTCAAAGGGTCATGTTTTGGAAGTCTGTAAATATTTTCAAAACTACATCCTGAATTTATCCATATAATAAAGGGGGCATTTATGAGAAAACAAGTTTACTTAAGCGAAGAGAACAGAGCAAGCTTTGACAAGTATAAAAAAGTTGGCATATCATATGAAAATTTATATTTACTAGATGTGTGCCTGTTTTTATCAAATAAAAAATGTTATTTAAAGGCGTTCGGTCTTTATGACCCAAGAAAGATATTGACAACAACGAAATTTGTCTCATAAAAATGAAAATCACTCGGGTCACGGCA
>NC_061088.1:16392932-16405432 GCF_015104395.2 Macrobrachium nipponense | reverse complement strand
ACCTCTTCAAGTTTTTCAGGTTCCAGATTTTATCCTTCATAAATATCTAAAATAATAAATAAATAAATATAATTTTATAAATAAAAAATAACAAAATTAAAATCCCCAGAAATAAAACAGAGATGTAAACATTTTGAAGGGAAACAGACCAACGGGACGTCAAGATAAATATTTCGTCGGTCATATTTCGTCCGAAAAATGATCAAGGAAGCAAGATTCGATAATCAATTAAAGAAATAGCAAATAATAAGTCCGTAGGTCAGCTCCATTTAAGAACAAAATCGACATATTCAAATCATTGGAGGCAAGTGGTGGAGAAACAGCAAAAAGATAAAATGATGGTTGCAATTTGTGTGTAAGAGTGCGTGTAACATAAAGGGAGTGCAGTTACCTGGCTCTCTTAAGTAAGGTCTAAGTAAGACATTGCGTGAGTATATATTTCTCCAAGTGAGTACTGACTCTCTCTCTCTCTCTCTCTCTCTCTCTCTCTCTCTCTCTCTCTCTCTCTCTCTCTCATTCTGTAAAACTTGAAAGGAAGCAATGGAAAGGGATATTCTCATCTGGCCTTAGAAAAAATCACAGAACAACAAATAACTGTTACATCTCTCAGCAGAGAGAGAGAGAGAGAGAGAGAGAGAGAGAGAGAGAGAGAGAGAGAGAGAGAGAGAGAGTTAAAGGAGTTACAAGGATTAGGATATCTCAAAGACTTTCTATTCCATCCGAGGAGACATTATGTGCTCACTTATCTCGAGAGAGAGAGAGAGAGAGAGAGAGAGAGAGAGAGAGAGAGAGAGAGAGAGAGAGAGAGAGAGAGAGAGAGCAATTTAAACTGTTATGCACAAGACACGCATGAGTTATTTAAGTATAGGATTTCTTAAGGACTTCCTCTTTGTCAGGTTAATGAATCTAGTTGGACAGAGTCTGCAACTTTAGTCATCTAGTGAAAGATGTTGCAACTTGCAACTTGTGTAACTTCCTGAGCGCCTCGGTTGAACAACTTTTCGGGCAAACTTTAATCACCTTAGAGCACAATGGGAAGCTTTTCAAGGAGCGTGATTGGGAAACACAATAGGAAATAATGTAAGTGAATTTACGAAACCATAAGGGAAGACGAGAGATCATGTGCCACATCTTGAAAAGAAAGTTGTACGTTCCGACTTTAGTTTGATAAAGTGGAAATCAAACAATTTCACAGTACATTTACATTTTAAGTGTACAGATTTTCCTATAAATTCATGTCTAAATATATATGAAATCTTGCACGATGCCTGACTTTAGAAACACAATAGGAAAAAATGTAAGTGTATTTACGAAACCATAAGGGAAGACGAGAGATCATGTGCCACATCTTAAATGGAAAGATGCACGTTCAGAATTTAGTTTGATAAATGGAAATCTAACAATTTAACAATACATTTACATTTTAGGTGTACAGAATTTTCCTTTAAATCCATGTCTAATGAAATTTGAGATCTTGCACGATGTCTGACTTAAGATATGTTTCTGTGCATGACAAGGATTAACACTGAATAAAACCATTAAGATATTTTAGTGGTAGGGAAATAATTTAGAATTGTGAATAAGGTTTAATTGAATTAATAAATTCTTTTGTAACAGATTTTGGTACGACTTAAATATGCCTTATGATATAAAAGTCTTAAAGGGAGATCGATTAAATCTTCCTGGGCAGCACTGCACGAAAATGTGTTTTGTGATAACAAAGAAAAAAATCACAAACATAAAATCCAATCAGTCAACTTCTATGAATATGGCCTTCAATGAATGCACTTACTAACTATAACACTGAATTGATCTTTAACGTATTGTGAATATCATTTATAACGCAAAGATCTAAGAAACTATGTATAACGAAGAAAGTCTCATGAGTGTAAGTGTTGAGTACAAAATAAGGAGCTTTCCCTGATATATGTAGACCTCAAAGGGCTTTGACCCGGACCCGGTATATCTCCGCCTTTAATGAAAGCCGGTTGGGGATGACCGTCAAAACGTAAAAGAAAGACTGTAAATATCATAAAAATAATGACACCCAAGAAATATGAGTCCTAGACAACGACCACAGAAAACCCTTGGGAATCACAATCTAGGAAAGATCCCAAAATAATTTCGAACATTGGCAATACCATATTACTTCAACGAAACAGCTCCTTTTCAAAAAAATAAAAATAAAAAGAAAGAAAAAAGAAGAAGAAGAAGAAGAAGAAGAAGAAGAAGAAGAAGAAGAAGAAGAAGTACCAATCTGCCACCAAAATAATTAAATGCAGTCAAAACATGTCACTGATGACGTTCAATTACTCTGGGATAACATTTCGTTGAAACGAGTGAACCTCGACATCAGGTCACAAGACCGACGCCAAATTCGATCAACTTGTTATTGAACACCAAAATATTTGGGGATGAAATGGCATGAGAAAATATTTACCACCGAGGTGATGTTTGCCAGAGGAATGATTAATTTGGATGTTATTGCATTTTCTTCAGGTTTCATGGTTGATACACTACTGACACTCTTGAATACACTTTTCGCTTACTCGGAGAGTAAGCTTACAATCTACTTTGTTGTTGTTGTTCTTGTTGGGGGGTAGGAAAGCCTAAAAAGGTCTGAAAAATAAGTTTCGCACAAAGATACCGAAATTTCAGGATAGGATATTTATGATTTACTTATTAGAATGAAAATGTCAAAAATAATTAATGTGCATGTTAAACAGTACAGAACAATTATTTCTAATAAAATACAGCGTATTTATTTTAATTTTCATTAGTGTAACAACGCTCAATTTGACCGCAGATTTTAGCACGCGCACCGAGTAAGGTGGATGTCGGATCACGCCTTGTTATTGAAGGATTCTTTGGCGGCACAGCAGAGTCCCATGAGGGTAAAGCATAACTCACTCCGCTAAACTAATTCTCGCCAATACCTAACATACTCCTGAAGTTTGTCGCAAGTTTCATAGCATTAATATTTCGGGATGAGGTCACCAAACTCATGACCTTGCCACTACAAATGGGCACGGGAGCTTACGTGCCAAGAGCGTCTAGATCTCACTGATGGCCTCTTAGTTAGGTTACTCTCAATGGAGTTGTAAGATGACCTAGGTGAGAACTAGTTACCTTGGATAACCTAACAAGATATTAGTAAACACGTTGCCTCATTCTTTAACATTCTACTGCATTTAAATTTCACTTTTCACTCGACCGGACCGTCCCTCATTTCTATTTACATGCCGCCACCCTTATCAAATAAAAGGAAAATGAACTTATTTCCTTCAAACCTCGCTCCATAAGAGATAACTTTCTTCTCTTACTTCACGCAAATCGGTTTTCACTTTCTTGGTTATAGAACCGAGGATTTTCATTTCCCTACGCTTCCAGAGTGGAAATATCGATCAACGCAAAGACAGGTGCGCTATTTCTAGGAGGAAAATCAGTTTAATCAAATAACCATAGATAACACAAAACAATGCCGCAGAAGGGAATGATATATGAAGGAGTAGGTTTCAATAAACAAAAGAACTGTTTAGTCTCCTAAATATAAAACAACAACAAAAAAACAGCGAAATTAACACTAGAGATAATGATAACCAACTTAATTCACTTCAAAAGCAGGCGAAATTAACACTCAAGATAATGATAACCAACTTAATTCACTTCAGAAGATGGCGAAATAAACCCTAAAGAAAATCAACTGAATTTACTTCAAAAGATGGGGAAATTAACACTCAAGATAATGATAACCAACTTAATTCACTTCAAAAAGCAGGCGAAATAAACGGTAAAGATAATGATAACTAACCTCATCCACTTCAAAAGAAGACTAAATAAACACTAAAGATAATAATAACGAACTTCATGCACTTCAAAAGCAGATGAAATTAACATTCAAGATAATGATAACCAACTTCATTCACTTCAAAAAGTAGGCGAAACTAACACTCAAGATAATGATAACGAACTTAATTCACTTCAAAAGAAGACGAAATAAACACTAAAGATAATGATAGCCAACTTAATTAACTTCAAAAGAAGGCGAAATTAACACCGGAGATAATGATACCTAACGTAAACAACTTCAAAATAAGGCGAAATTAGCACTCAAGCTAATGATAGCCAACTTAATACACTTCCAATCAAAAGTGTATATTATACATAATAAACAGCCCAAACAAAACTCTTTTCATCGTCTGTCCAACAAACATTAACTACTATAACTACATAACCAGCTAAACAAAGTATGTGAAAGAGATTGGTTATGTTTGCGCAATGTCATCAAATATTTGATGTAGAATTTTTAAAGAATATTGTTTTTTTTTTCCTTTTACCAAGCGCAGCGTGTTTTTAGAACTATGTAAACAAATAATGACAGAGCATACAAACAAGCTAAAGAAAACATGTCATGTTTACAGACTTGGAGTAATAAAAGATTTTGTAAGTGTTTGAGCTTTTTCTATGGTTTTCAATGGATTCGTGTGTTTTGTACGGGTATACGCTCAGAATTCCTGAAAGATTTACATTTTGTTCGCAAAAGGTAATGATTCTCAGAGAGAGAGAGAGAGAGAGAGAGAGAGAGAGAGAGAGAGAGAGAGAGAACATACATTTGTTATTAATAAAATCATAAACAACGTAAGAGAGAGAGAGAGAGAGAGAGAGAGAGAGAGAAAAAAATTCTTTATTACTAAAATCGTGAACAACGATAATAATGGATTAAAATAACCCGAGTTACAGAGAGAGAGAGAGAGAGAGAGAGAGAGAGAGAGAGAGAGAGAGAGAGAGAGAGAGATTGATATCAATAACAAAATCATAAACAATGATAATTCTACACTCCACATAAACAAACAAACAAGCAATAAATGAAGACTAGACACAACAACAGTCCGATTATCACTTCTTCTTGTGTCAAGCAGACCACTATTATGTTTCTCAGGAAGGGGAGTGCAATTACCTGGCCTAATGACCTCATTATATCATGCAGATTCCCCCTGGACGGCAAATGACGCTTCAATAGATTAATAACCTCCGGAAATGAATTTCGAACAAGAAGATATTTGACAATATTCTCAAATATTGAAGAGCTGATAATACTAATAAGAATAAAGTATGAAAGGTTTTCTTAATGCATGCAATATATATATATATATATATATAATATATATATATATATATATATATATATATATATATATCTATATATATATATATATATATATATATAGATATATATATATATATATATATATATATACATATCTATATATATATATATATATATATATATATATATATCTATATATATATATATATATATTATATATATATATATATATATATATATATATATATATATAGAGAGAGAGGAGAGAGAGAGATATATATATATATATATATATATATCTATATATATATATATAGATATATATATGTATATATATATTATATATATATTATATATAGATATATAGATATACATATAATTTATTGATATTATACATATATATATTATAGGCTATATATATATCTAATATATACTATATATATATATATCTAATATAGATATATATATAGATATATATATATATCTATATAATAGGATATTATGTAAAACATATATATATATATATTATATAATATCTATATATATATATATACATATATATATACTATACATATATATATATATATTAAGTATATAATATATATATATCTATTATCGATATATATTATATCATATATATATTATATTATTCGTATCAACATCTTTTGTATAAAATAACCAATTTAATCATTTACCACATCATTGTCTCACAATGATCTGGTAAATGATTAAATTGGTTATGTTAATACAGATATTTTCCATATCTGTAAATAAACCCATGACCCAAGGGGTCATTGGCGAGTTAGGAGAGTGATCAATAGCCATAACAGGACGTAAAACTAGACCATGCCATGCAATGCTTGCAGTGGCCTGGTTTGCATTTATCTGTATCAACAATTGTCATCTCTTGTAAACAGGTCACAACACCTTCCATGGGAAGCTGGTGACCTATCACCTGTAAAGGAAACACATGACTTCCGAGTCATATGAACGTATCTGTTATTTTTGTAATATGCTGAGATAGCTATTGTCAGCTATCGATGCGACTCTCTTGTAAAGTGAGTTCTATCCTAATTCTCCAACAGAGCGGTCATCTGACCAACCTTTCCTATACTCCTGTGATGGGGTTGAAATAAAGTTGTTAAGAAGTTAACTCAGGAAGTTTGAGTCATCTCCCCTATTCTGAAGAAGAAACAAAATCTACTTGATGTCACTCAGACGAGAAAGGGAAAAGGAACCACAATGCTTGCGTATCACAGTCGCAAGAATACATACAACTGGTCGCCGTCCTATACCATTGTAAGTGGTGGACCACAGACAGTTATATATTGGTGGCAGAACAACGTATCTACGTCTACCAAAGCAAACGGAATCATCGAGAATATAACTAATCAGAAGTAAAACAGAGGGAACAGGATCTTCAATCAACATAGGCAACTGTAAACATCCTACGAACACTAAGAAATGTCCTTCATCAAGACTTATTCAAGCAGCTAAATCAACGTTTAGAGAACGACTTTCATCACATATCTTCGAGAATCAAACCGGACGTGAATGCAGCATCGGATCTTCAATGGGAAGCGAATCATTCAACAAATAAACATCGCACGAGCAGAAGTCAAGGCGAAAATATTGGGTCAACCGCGGAGCAAGTCGAGAGAGAGAGGTTGTGACGTCATCACAACACTACAATCTTCCTTCATATATACTAAAGCTAAGTACATCCTTTATCCATTCAGGTGTTGTCAGTGAAGTGCTATACATCACGAGTCGATCGTCCATTATTCCTGGGGTGAGTTATACGTAATCTTAATCTTCCTTCATTGCAGGAATCTATCTTCAACTACGAATTCTCGCCTGCAGAATTTTTTTTTTATCTTTGTTGCTAATTTTTCTTTCTTTCAGAAGTTCTCCGGAAATATCTTTATCACATTATCTGTCTTTAATCTTATCATTTTGGGGGACTCTGCTATAATCTGCAACACATCTTTATTTTATATTGCATATGCGTTTACGCAGTGGACGGGTGTATTCATATAGATACTCTGATAGGATCGCAAGGAATCGTAGTGATAAGAAAAAAGCAAAAGTGAACATGGCAACCACTGTGGCTGTCGGCTCGTCCGCACCCGGTAACCCCAATCCCGTTGTTACATTATTGAGTGCACGTTCTGCTATAGTTGCTTTTCAAGGTCAGGTCAATGGGTTCCTACCTCAGAACGTCGAGTCATGGATCTCATCAGTGGATGCTCATTTAAACGCAAAATGCATCACAGACCCATCTGTACAATTACAGGAAGCTAAAAGCTTCATAGACTTTGCTAAAGGAGATGCAAGTGCATATCTTAGAGGAGTCTCTTTCCAAGAGGCGGTTACATGGGACGATTTCAAAGTTAGGCTATGTGCTATATATGGCGGTGAAGAAGCCTTAGATGTAGTTTTGGCTTTAAGGAATATCCTTAATCAAGCCTCTACGACTCAGCTTAATGTTGTAGAACGGGCGGCAGTAATTGCCGACCGGCTAAATGAATATCAAGATAACTTACGTAACTCCACTTGGGTTACAAGAGCCAATATCGCTGTGAAAGATACGGTTGATATACTTAACATACATGACAGTTATGTTGCCTGAAGCTTTAGTACGGTGTTTTGACAAAAAACTAACACCCGACAGTATGGAACTAGATGTGTATAAACAGATCAAAAAGCACATGTCTAAGTGTACTGACCTCGATCCCTTGCTTACTCATGTTTTTGCAAAAAATGAAAATAAGCCACAACAAGTAAACGTAGTTAATAATAATTAAGCTGCAGGGATGACTTGTTACAATTGCAAGAGGCCAGGACATGATTTCAGACTGTAGGACGGGTTATTGTTCAATTCATAACAGCTCCACTCATTCATATAATCGTTGCTTCTCGCGAAATCAACAGCAGAATCCTAGAAACACGCAAACCGTTGCCAATGATAACAAGAAGAAGAATCCTCAGTACTATAAGAAGAAGCAGACGAACAGCAACTCTGTTTAACATCAGAAACAAACAAATCGTGCTTCAAGTAACTCTGTTCCCGGGCCGTCTAGCCAAAACTCACAAGGTCAGACGAATTTTCCGAGTGTGCAAAGCAAAGCAAATACCACGTAATCAACTCCAATGGTAGAGAGAATGATGTTGAGTCATTCGTATCAACATCTTTTGTATCAAATAACCAATTTAATCATTTACCAGATCATTGTGAGACAATCTATTTTCCTATGAAACACACGACCGAATCCAAAAAATCAGTGCAGGTTCCCGTAGATTTTCAACAAATTCACGCCATTATAAGCCAAAATGAATTGCGCCCCACATTACATGCAGTAAATTTAGAGCACCGATCCTTCACACTGTTTTTTTATTCTGGTAGTCCACGTAATATCATGGATCTGCGGACTCACCACTTGTTGTTTTCGAACTTCCGTATAGAGAAGTCCGGAGTAAGGCTCTCGGGTATTGGAAATAATGAATTAAATGTGGTAGGAGTAACTCATATTCAGTACAAGGTCGGTAAGCGCACGTTTACCGATACCTTTATCGTTGTACAAAACATTGATATGTATCCAACTGTAATTATAGGATACCCGTCTATGGGCATTCAAAACATTACCTTAGCCCCTGCCAAACACGGCGTGTATATCAAAGGAAAATTCTATAAGTCTTCTAACACCTTAAAATCAGTTTTGGACAAAAAGGAGACAAACAATAAAACAGTAATGTACATTGAGGAACCAATCACTTGTTTTTATGAATCAGGAAATAATCCAAGCGGACCAACAGAATTCTCGCTCACCCGTAATATCAGCTTGCACGCAAACTCTCGAGCCGAACGTAACTTCGAATATATTAGTGCGAGTAAAGAAAACTTTGCCGGGATCTGAAATGTTAATCCTTTCCGACACTCTGAAAACTAACGGATTGTCCGTCACACAAGCCATATATACACTCGGCTCACAACAACAATGTAACATTGAAGTCTGTAATCATTTGAATAACACTTTAGTAATCCATAAAAATCAACATATCTTGGATGTGGAAGTTTATAAACATCACATTCTTACCGTTGCTGAGATCAATCACGCTCAATCAGTTGCGGATGAATCCCTTTTGCAATCTATTAAAAGTAAAATCAATAAAGACATTCCAGAAGAGGAAATTCAGCAGAAATTTCTTGATCTTTTAACTGAATATCATGATGTTTTCTCCACTACTGAGGGATCCTTAGGAAAAACGGATGTCATAGAACACCAAACAAGGTTAAAAGACAAGCAGAAAGTTATCTATGTACCTTCGTACAGACTCCCTATGAAATTCCAGAATGAGATAAATGATGAAGTAGGTAAAATGCTAGAAGAAGGAGTCATTCGGAAATCGAACAGCCCTTATAATTTTCCGTTAATAGTCGTACCGAAAAAAGATCGAACTTGGCGTATCTGCGTAGATTTCCGTCGCTTAAATGAGGAAACAATCCCTGATCGATTCCCAGTGCCATGTACTGACGATATTTTATCTTTGTTAGGTCAGAACAAATATTTTACCAGTTTGGACTTACTTAAAGGCTTTCACCAGATACCTTTAGAAGAAGAGAGTATCCCATACACTGCCTTCAGCACAGCCAGGGGACATTATGAATTTTTGCGTATGCCTTTTGGTTTACGTTGCGCCCCAATAACATTTACTAGAAGGATTAACATAGTGTTTGGAGACTTGTTAGGGGATATCCTACATGCCTATATGGACGACCTTGTAATCTTTTCTAATACTTTAGAAGAACATCTACGTAAACTGGAGCTAGTGCTACAGAGACTAAGACAGCATAATTTAAGGGTAAATATAAGTAAGTGTGAATTTTTCAAAACAGAACTAGTCTATTTAGGTTTTACGGTGTCTAGTCAAGGTCTTAAAGTAGTCCACGATAAGGTGTCGGCTATCCGTAACTTTCCGATACCTACTAACGTCAAGGGGATACAGCAATTTCTGGGGTGTATTAGGTACTATCGGAGGTTCATACGCAACTACTCAATAATAGCCGCTCCCCTAACCGATCTTACGAAGAAGGGCGTAGATTTCATATGGTCTGAGAAGCATCAACATGCGTTTGATACCTTGAAAGATGAACTGTGTAGTTCTCCTATATTAAAATTTCCTGACTTCAGTAAGGAATTCTTTATTGCAACAGACGTCTCAGACCTAGGAGTAGGTGGGGTATTGCTTCAGCAATATGACAAACAGTTTTTCCCTGTAGCTTTTTATTCCCGTAAACTGAGACCTTCCGAAAGTAAATATGCAGTAATAGATAAGGAAGGGCTAGCTATTGTTAACTCCTTAGTGCATTTTAAGTTCATAATATGCAGTTATCCCGTCAAGGTTCTTACTGAGCATAAGGCCCTAACCGACTTCTTTAAAGGCTTTAGTCACAGTCCCA
Organism: Macrobrachium nipponense; assembly: GCF_015104395.2. Taxonomy (NCBI): domain Eukaryota; kingdom Metazoa; phylum Arthropoda; class Malacostraca; order Decapoda; family Palaemonidae; genus Macrobrachium; species Macrobrachium nipponense. Next base: position 16,394,864 of record NC_061088.1, on the reverse strand, counting down.
AAAGAACTCGGTGGCATATAATCATCCAAGACTTTGGCGCGAGGATCGGATATCTACCTGGGAAAGCAAATATCATTGCTGACGCATTATCACGCAACCCCGCGTCATCTTGTACAGAGCCATTAGCTGAATTAATAGATATATCAACATCCATGCCTATTGTTAAAACTGTATCTGAACAGGAGGACCTGGGCTGGAGCGCTGAACTAATACAGACTGAACAAAGAAAAGACCAGCAATTAGAAAAAATAATAGATGCTTTGAACGGAAATACTAAGGAAAAGGAATATATAAAGTATAGGCAGCAGAATTATATAATCAAGGATAATATTCTGTGTAGATCTGTGACAAGGAAAACCCGCAACACTCCACAGGTGACTAACGACCAGGTAGTGGTACCAATCTCACTTATACCAACTGTCTTAAATTGGTTGCATGCAAATCCATTACATGGCCATCCGGGGTTCTCTATCATGTCACAGAAAGCCAAATCATTATTTCATTGGCATATGATGCTTACAGATATAAAAAAAACACATAGCTAATTGTCGCACTTGTCAGGAAAACAAAGGGCACACGAAGACACCTGTCAGCCTAGAGGCTTATCCCGTGCCCAATCAACCCTTTGAAAGAGTACACTTAGATTTATTAACAGGGTTTTACAAGTCAGACAGAGGAAATAAGCACCTCTTAGTAATCATAGATGCCTTGACTCGATATACAGAACTGATAGCGCTTAAAACTAAAACCGCGATCGAATGCGCTAGGAAGTTTTACGAGTGCTACATTTGTAAACATGGAATTCCACACATGATAATCTCTGACTCGGGTGGAGAATTCAATAATCATTTCCTTAACTCCTTGTGTGAATTCCTTTGCATAAAGAAAATCAATACCATGATCTACCACCCAGAGTCTAATGGGCTAATGGAAAGAGCAAATAGGAAAGTTTTAAACATATTAAGAGTTACACTCGGGGGATTGGACCCCAACTGGGATATTGCCATACCTGCGGTCCTAAGCACTCTTAATCACTCATATCATGTGTCTATTATAATGTCGCCGCACGAGGTACTGTACGGTACCCCAGCTAGAACGCCTTTCCATGTATTTACCCCTACAACCAATTTATCAAATCCTCTAAAGGATGTTATGGATGCAAGTATAAGTCGATATAATATACTTCGTAAGAATTTAGAAGAATCACAAATCATAATGAAAAGAAATCATGATAAAATAGCTAAGCCAACTAAAACATATACCGTGGGTGATAAGGTATACATACAAGTATATGTACGCAAGGGACTCAACTACAAACTGACACCTAAGTTTGAAGGCCCGTTTAACATTTTAGAAATATTAACGGCCAATAGATTTAGAGTTCAAAACTTATCCCAACCCACTGATAAGAGAATCATACCACTGGCACATATAAGAAGTTAAAAGAAGGGTAGAAAGGAAGAGAGGGAAATTGTTGTATCTATGAAACTTGTATAATAAATTATGTATGCATAATATCTGTATGAAACCATTTTTTAACGTGTAATTACATATATTTCACTCATTGCAGGTTTCCAAAATGAAGCTTATATTGTTAGGAGTGGTACTGTTCGTTTAGACATCTTTGTCGTGTGGGAAGAGCGCTAAAACAAAAAAATTATATTTTTCACATGGCACTATTATTGAAAGAACAGAAGACGTTTTCATTACAGAAAGCAATATTAGTTATAGAAGTTGATATGCAAGCGATTTTCCTGCCAGAGAATGACGTCATTAACCTAAAGAGTGACCTGTCGAGGTTCGCTGAATCATTGAACCAATTGCACCAACGTCATTTTCCTTTTAATCCAGAGATTTCGTTAGCACAAACACTAAGCATCGCGGAAATGTTATCATACGACTTGCAAAATAAAACTGCCGAGGCAGAAGGTC
>NC_061088.1:16357932-16385432 GCF_015104395.2 Macrobrachium nipponense | reverse complement strand
AAAAGAAGAACAGAAATTGGAACTTTTACTGAAAATTCTATGAAAGAAGCTGTTAAATTAGTATTAGATGGAACTAGCCAAAGAAAGGCAGCAGAAATAAAAGGAGTTGCACGAAATACTCTTCACAGGTAGCTTTCAGATTGAAATATTTGTATTTCATCCCTTCAGTATCTCAGTTCGAGTAGTATTGTAGACAAATAAATTGAAGCATCGGTAGACAATATTTTGAGGGTAAATATTTCAATAGATAACTAAGAGATCAAAGAGTAAATAAATAAGCCTATAGTAGGATGTTTGAGGAAAAAAAAATATAACAAATAAACTTTGAAGATTAAAATACTTCATAAAGTAAAGAAAATTCTGAACAAATAGAAAAGTAGATATAAAAAACGTAGGAAAGTAGAGGAAGAATTGAGAATTCCTCTATACTGGAAATTTAAGTAAAATATGAAGGATTTTGTATAGATTCCCATTACAACTCGTTCAGGACCTTTAGTCAAAATATGGGTAATGCAGGAAAAAATATATATATAGAGATTATTTGCTCTATCAATTTTTGAAGAGACGAAGAATAAAGTCACGAAGAATCTCCCTTGAGCATTTTGAGAAATTTTTTGATATCCCCCATATTATTTTGCTTATTTTCTAAACTGGAACCGAGGAGTAAGACTAGTCTTGTATGATAGAGCTTCACTCTATGAAAAATTATTCCCTCAAAAGCCTATTTTGATTTGCACAGGCTCTCATAATTACTAATAGGCCCCTTGATACTAATATTACTGATATTGAGGGATATCAGAAAATCTTAAATTTTCCAAACTGCTCCAGGGGGATTCTTGGTGATTTTTATAGCTTACGAAATGGCATTATATTATATATGGTAAAAACTTTTCCACAATCATGGAATGTACTAAAAATGGCTGAGAAAGACTGGCTCTATGGATTTATGAAAAGACTCCCTGATCTTAGTATTAGAAAACCAGAAGCTTGTAGCCTTTTCAAGATCAACCTCTTTCAACAAACATAATTCTGATAATTTTTTTTGCGAAGCTTAGAGAAGTATATGGTAGATATGAATATTTTGCAGATGGTTCTAGAGTTTACAGTCTCGACGAAACTACAACATCTACAGTCCAGAAACCACAAAAGGTCCTCGTAGAGAAAGGTTTCGGGCAATTTAATCAAACAACAAGCAGTAAAAAAGGGGCGCACATGTTACAATGTTGTATTATGATGCATTAGGTACTAGCATCCTCCTGCCATGGTGTTTCCTCGCACACACTTTAAATTCCATATTGATCAATGAAGCTCCCTTTGCACTTGGCTTAGCAAACCTAACCGATTGGATGACAAATGAGCTCTTTGTACAAGTAATACAACCTGTTCATCAAAGGAAAACCCATCTTTTTTATGTATGATAATCACAATTCACATCTATCCATTCAAGTGCTAGACTTATCAAAACAGCATGGGATTACAATTTTCACTCTTCATCCACTTTGTTGTCATAAACTGCAACCTCTTGATGTGGGAGTTTACTCATCTTTTAAAGCTCATGACTACTCTGCCATGGAGTCACGCCTTTTACAAAAGCCTGGTGTCCCAGTAACTATTTATAATGTGGCTGGAATAGTCAACATTGCTCACCAACGGTCCATGACTCCCTCAAGCATTTTATCAGGATTCAGGAAAATGGAATATTTTCCACTTGATGCTAATATATTTACTGAATATGATTTTGTTCCTAGGTCTGTCACTGACAGGCCTATCAAAGGGAATGAGGTAACTGATACAACACTTGAATTAGACGAAGGAGCTGGCCCATCTGGAGAATCGGTACCTCCAAAAGCATTCCGAGGATATCCAAAAGCTGATCCACGAAAAGAAGAGGACGTAAGAAAGGTCGAAGTATGATTGCCACAGACACCCCAGAAAAAAAGAACACTACTACAAACCAAGAGACAAAAAAAACTTCCCAAGACCAAGATTTTTTTAGAACCAGCTACTTCATCCACTGATGAGGAACCTATTCTTTCTGATCATTCATCTGATAACGTACCTGAAGAGGAGAGTATGATAAATGAACCCCATACCTTTAGTGTGCTAGAAAGGGAACCAAAATTAGGTGAATTTATATTAGTTGAATTTAGTACTGCACCTAAGAAGTACTATATTGGAATATTTAATTTTCAACTAAAGATCTTACTGGAGATGTTTGAGGTTTCTTACTTCAGAAGAAAGAAAAAAAAAAACAAGTTTACGTATCCTCAAGTGCCTGATAGCTTTCTGTGCCTATTAAAAGACATAAAGTTATATTGCCTGAACCAAAATCAAGAGGCAAAACAACGAGGCGATGCTCATACCTATAATTTTGAATGTTAATTTTGATCTAATAACTAATGTTTCTTGAACTGGGGCGTCCCACTGTGTCCAATGTCGGTTCCCACTGTGCCCACGTATGGGGCACTGTGGGACAATTTGAAAAGATTTTATTTTGTATTTCTCTACCCATGAAGAATTAATCATAGGGTGATGGACTCTTTACAGTTTGAAGTATATAGATTGATGCAGATTATGCAAAAGTTTAATTAAAATTTGATGGAAAATAAAGTTTTGGCAATTAATTTAATTTTTTTCGTCCCACTGTGCCCCACTCTCCCTATATATATATATATATATATATATATATATATATATATATATATATATATATATATATATATATATATATCTATATATATATATACATATAATATATATATATATACATAGATAGATAGATAGATATATATATATATGTAAGTATTTATGTATGTGTATATTTATAAATATATATATAAATATATATATATATATATATATATATATATATATATATATATTATATATAATATATATATATATATATATATATATTCTTCATCACTAGTGGGCTAATCCTCGGTAAAATAGGTACGGGGATACGGAAGGACATGGCACATTACATGAGTCTTTATTGCTAGCGACGATTCGAGAGAAAGTCCCATCTTCAGGCTAAAGGCAAGAAATAAATATTACATCAATACAAAACAATTAAGCAAGTTAACGTAAAATTATTATAAATTAAGGTATTTCTAAGTAAAATTACGAATTAGAAAATCTCAAAGAATGAGAGTTACATCAATACATAACATATTCAAGAAAAGGAAATGTAAAATCATAAACAATTAAAATATTTCTATGTAAAATTACGAATAAAAACATTTATATATATATATATATATATATACATATATATATATATATATATATATATATATATATATATATATATATATAATATATATAATGTAAGTTTACAATAATAAAATATGGAATGTTAGTCCATATATATAAAAGACTAAAACTAAAGAGGTCAACCAGATTGCTTGCAGGAATGTGATCAGACTAGAGACGCTAAAGATGACGTATACAATAAAAGTAGGCTAAGATAACATGCCGTCACCTGTAGTCATTCAATTGTTTATAAACATTAGTCCAAGCTCCCTGCTTGAGACAACTACTGCGACCTATAATTCAAACGGCCTACGTGATCTGTAGCGTGTCTCATTTTGATTGTATGTTCGTATGAAACTATGTCATCTGATTGTATGTTCATATGTTCGAACTACTGTCTGTTCCTTCATAACTTGTAACAGAGATGGTAGACAGGAAGGACAGAGTTAGCTATCGTCATTAGAAGACCTGTATCTCTTTACCTAAGCTTTATCATGTAGAGAGAACAGAAGTAGCCATTATCATTGGCAGAAGCGATCAAGCTATCGTCATTAGAAGACTTGTACAATCATACCTGATCTTCACCATGTAAAACTTCAGGAGAATATATCTATTTTTATACTTCGTGTTTTCTACAAGAACCTCCTCACCGAATCATCATGAGTTTAACACCTCGTCGTCATAAACAAGAAGATAATCCCGACTTCGTAGTTGATCTACAAACCCCAAGACACTCCATGAAGATGGAAGTGCAATACCAACCGACTTAGCGTAAGATTATCGCAAGTCTAACATTACCTCATAGGGCGCCTTATCATACAAGGCACAAGCCCTAAAAGTGGTGGCAAGCGTACCAGAAGGACTCTACAACTTCTCCGAAGATAAAACAGAATAATAAATCATGAAGTCAACGACGACGAAAGCAGCAGATTCTTCAAGCAACCTAGTATCATCGTTTAGTGAGCGACTTCAGAAAACAACAAGAACTTCACCGACGACGAAAAGCAAGAGATTCTTCAAGCAACTTAGTATCATCGTTTAGTGAATAACTTCAAGAAACAAAACCGACGTGTCTTTTTCCTACAGCAACGCAAGCTTCGTCTCTCATTAGAATCATTCAAGAAAACATCGTTAGTGAGTGTTTACGGCACTTCAAGAAACAAACCGAACGCGTCTGCAGCATCGGATCTTTCAAGGTCTCGAATCATCGAAACAACGCGCACGGGGGAAACTGAAGCCAAACAAGGTCATCCGCAAATAAATAGAGAAGGAGGAACCAAGGCCGTGTGTCGTTATCGGAACACCGTGACTTCCCACAAAAGCAAGCTAAGTACAATTTTTTATTCATTTGGAGTAACTTTTGAGTGTTTTCCTTTGCAGGTCAAATTTCGTTATTCCTGTGGCTGAAGTTACGAGACATTCTTAATCTTACTTTTTTACAGAAATTATCTACATCATTGAGATTTTGCTACTGCGAGTTTTTTATCTTTGAGTGTCTGTTTCCAGAAGTTCTACTGAAATATCATAATCATATACTATGTTAATTTTATCATTTTGGGGGTGATTATTAATCCCTTACGTAACAAATCATATTAAACAGTGAATATGCGTTTACGCAGTGGACGTCTGTATTTATACAGATGCATGGATAGGGTCGGGGTTAAGCACCGTAGTGATTAGAAAACACACAAAAACAAGTGGAACACCCGTACAAATCTAGATACATTAGAGGTAACACTATTTCGGGTCATGACAATAAATGCTCCTTGCAAAGTCCCGATCGCAGTTTTAGCCTTGAGTTTTTTGAGTTATATAAAATATCGAACCTCAATGACTCAACTTAACTTTAAAAATACGGCTGGATTGCAAGGAATAACATGTCTGTAAAAAACTTTCATTAGGCTAATGCGCTGACCAGGATCCCTCACTATTTCAAATTTTAGCAAAGAATGAAGTACAAACAGTTAATATTGAATGCAGTAGTGATAAAATTGTCTAATAGTAATCGCCTCAGTTTCCTAATAGTTCGTCATTCATTGCTTTATACGTAACCAGCAACATAATGCTAAAAACACACAATACGTTGCCGATGGTAATAAAGAGAAGGATCCTAATTATTACAAAAGAAATAGAAACAGTAGCCCGTCAGAATCAACAAGCAAACTCGGTGACTGTGTCACCTAGTCAAGCGGTCAAGGTCAGTCTCAAAAACTGCCGAAGTGTTCAAAGCATAGCAAATTCCACACAATAAGCGCAACTAGCAGAGTGGGGAAAAGCGATGTTTGAATCATACATCCCAAATACCTTTTTAAAATTAAAAGGAATTTCCCTATGCATCACACGACAGTATCAAGTAATCAGAGCAGGTTCTAGTAATTTTAAGAATACATTAAGTATAATAAATACTGGTGGATTAAGCCCAACTGTACGCGCCGTAAAAATTAGAATATCTTGTTTATTCCTTTAGTAAACGTAATATCCTGTATTTACGGACTCACCGAACTTCCCTAATGAGAAGTCCGGATAAGAGAGCGCTTACAGATACCTCTATAGTTATAAAAAACATTGATCTGTATGTAGTGTAATTGTAAGATCCATCTAGGGGGTATACAAAATATTATCTTACATCCTGCAAAATAAGGCGTGTTTATCAAAGGAAAATCCTATAAACCTTCAAACATATAAAATCCGTTTGAACAAAAACGAGACAGTTAATCAAATAATAACTTATATAAAGGAACTATACCTTTTCTCATAAATCGTAACATTGTTCAAATGACCCAACAGAATTCCTCCCACAACCGCAGTCATAGTTTGCACGCAAAATCTCGAGAAGCATGCACCCTCGAATGTCTTAGTGCGTGTAAAAAGACTTTGCTGGGAAATGAAATTTTAATCCTTCCCGACACTCTGAAATATAACGATTTCCGCGAACAAAGCCCTAGACACGGTTGACTAGCAGCAACAAGTTAAATCTAGTGATCCACAAACGTATACATATCGTGGATACGGAAGTTATAAATATCGCAATTTTTTATTGTTGCTAATTTTGTTTTTAATCCAGCCCAACCAGTCGTAGATGAATCTCTCTGATAATCTATCTAAAATAATATCGTAAAGTCATTCAAGCAGAGGTGATTCAGCAGAAAATTTTTTTTTTTATCTTTTACCTGAACACCAGGAAGTTTCTCCACTGGCGAGTGATCTCTGGAAAAACGGATGTAATTTAACACAAAAACACGGTCTAAGACTCTCAATGGAATTTCAAAATAGAGATAAATGACGAAGTTGAAAAATGTTAGTAATAGGAGCCATTAGGAAATCAAATAGCCCATATAATTTTTTCCCTCGAAACGTCATGCCATAAAAGATCGGACTTGGCGTATCTGCGTAGATTTCTGTCGCTTAAACAAGGAAACGACTCCCGATAGTTTCCAGTGCCATGTACCGACGACATCTTATCTCTGTTAGGGGGTTAGAATAAATTTTCACCAGCTTGGACTTACTTAAAAGCTTTTACCAGACACCATTACCTAAGTGATTGTACCTCATACACCGTTTTCAGCACACTCAGGGGACATTATTAATTTTTACGTATGCCTCCGGCTTACGTTGCGCCCCAATTACAATATAGTGTTTGGAGACTTTTAGGGGATAACCTACATGCCTATATGGATGATCTTGTAATCTTTTCTAATACCTTAGAAGTACATTCACATAAACTAGAGCTAGTGCTACAGAGACAAAGACAAATAATCTCAGAGTAAAGTATCTAAATGTGAGTTTTTAAAAACCGAACATGTTTATCTAGGTTTTATGTGTCTAGTCAAGGTCTTAAAGTAGTCCATGGTAAGGTGTCGGCTATTCATAACTTTCTGGTACCTATTACGTAAAATAAGGGGGGGGGGATACAGCACTTTGGCGCTGTAGCGGGTATTACAATTGTATGTAAATATGTAACTCTTCAATCATGACAGCTCCTTTAACAGATCTTACGAAGAAGAGCGTAGATTTATTATGGTCTAAAAAGCATCAACAGGCGTTCGATATCTTAAAAGCGGAATAATGCAGCTCACCTAACTTAAAAATCCCTGATTTAAATAAGGAATTTTTTTTTTATTGCAACAGACGCCTCAGACCAAGGGGTAAGAGGGGTACTACTTCAGTAATATGATAAACAGTTCTTTCCTATAGCTTTTTATTCACGTAAACTAAAGCCCTCTGAAAGTAAATATGCAGTAATAAGCAAGGAAGGGCTAGGTATCTTTAACTCACTAGTATATTTTAAGTTCATAATCTATGGCTATCCTGATAAAGTCCTTACCGAACATGAGTCCTTTACGAGTTTTTCAAAGGCTTTAATCACAGTCCAAAAGGAACTCGGTGACAAATGATCATTCAGGTCTTTGGAGCCAAGATAAGATATCTACCTGGGAAAGCAATTATCATAGCTGACGCATTATCCCGCAAATCCCGCACCATACTGCAAAGAACCATTAATTAGACTAAAAAATATAGAAACATCCGTGCCTATTGTTAAAACCGTATCTAAACAAGAAAATTCCTTAACCCAAGAGATCGCGAGCATTGAATATCTGGGTTGGAGCGCAGAACTGTTAACAAACTGAACAAAGCAAGAGTCAACAGACATAACCAAAACAATAAACACTTCAAACGGAAACAGAGGTCAGCAGCAATAAACACCAAACAATAAACACTTCGAATGGAAACAGGGTCAGCGGCTAAGCAAAAACAATAAACACTTCGAGCAGAAACCCTAAAGCAAAAGTATATTTAAAGTAAGTGTATCAGAATAATGTAATCAAATGTAATATTATATGTGGGTCTGTGACGAGGAAAACCCGAAGAACACAGCAGGTGACTAACGACCAGGTAGTAGTAATAATCTCTTTCATACCAATCGTCCTAAACTGGTTGCATTCCGTCATCCAGGGTTCCCTACTATGTCACAGAAAGCCAAATCACTATTTTACTGGCCTACAATGCTTACAGATATAAAAACAAAAAGCACATAACTGATTGTTACACGTGTCATGAAAACAAGGGACACACTAAGACACCTGTCAGTTAAGGGCCTATCCTGTGCCAAATCAATCCTTGAAAGAATATACGTAGAATTATTAACAGAATTACGAGTCTGACAGAGGGAATGAACACTTCTTAGTGTTAATAGTTCCTTGACACGTTATATAGAATTAATAGCACTAAAAACAAACACCGCAATTGAGTGCGTTAGGAATATTTATGAGTGCTAAATCAGTAAACATGGAATTCAACACATGATAATGTGACTCGGGTGGTGTAAATCAATAATAATCTCCATAACGCGTTGTGTGAATTCCTTTCCATTAAGAAAACCAATAATATATTTTATCACCCAGAGTCAATCGTTTGGTAGAATAAGAGATAAATAAAAAAGTGTCAATGTCTTACGAGTACAACTCGTGATATTGGATCCGAACTGGATTATAGCGGTTCTCGCGGTTTTAAATACCTTTATCATTCATATCTCGTATCTGTAGAAATAATGCCGCAAGTAGCCTTATACGGTACGCCGCTAGAACACTTTTTCCACATATTCAAGCCAACCATTAATTATCAAATATATATATAAAAGAATATATAAATAATATATATAAAAATAAAATAAATATGGATACAAGTGGAGTCAATATAATACACTCCGTAAGAAGTCGGAAGGGTTACAAATTATAATAAAAAAAGGAATCACGATAAATCAATAAGCAAAACATTACCATATGGTTAATTAAATATCCAAAATATATATGCGTAAAGATTTGAACTCAAACTTAACGCTTTAGTAATGACAAATAAGCTAAAAGTTCAAACACATATCAAAACCTACTGACATATTGTCTGTCCCGGTGATTTATATTCGTAGTCAATGAAAAAAAAAAAAATAATAATAATAAATAAATAAAATAATATGAAATAAAAGAGATTTTAAAGTCAGGAAGTCTAGAAGTGAAAATGTATATCTATGCGAATAATCTTATACAGGGCAAATAGTATATATAAAAATTTGTATGGAAACCCTTTTTTCATTAGTTTGAATAAGGAATATTTAATTTAACATAATCATGCAGATTTCCAACATGAAACTAATATATTGTTCAATTTGGTACTGTTTTTTTTCAGACATTCTTCTCATGTCCGTCAAGTATTAAAAAACAAAAAATTTATCCTAAAGTCGTATTTATTACAGCAAGTAACGTAACTCTTAGCTGGCTGAGAGCAATCTCCTGCCAAGTGACGACGTCATCATTGCCGTATCAGCATTTGTTCCTTTTAACCTCAATAATCTGCTTACACAGGCTTCATCTGTGTGTCGTCTCTGCTTGCGAGCAGATTTGACTGGAGAAAGGAATGCTTAGCCCGAACTTCTCATGGGCAAGGCAGACGTGTCTATCCGTATGCGCAATGCAACTAAGAAGTTGCAATCATTTTAAAATTAATAACAAAATAAGCAAATAGAATTTCTATAACAACAAAATGAATTAATTTTTTCTGAACCTCATAGACATTTAGAAGTATCAAGATATGTATATGAAATATTTACTTGCAACATTAGCCTATTACAATTCAAGTAAAACATTCATGGGAAAATGTCACATTTTCTTGAAAAACCCAAAGTTTATTTAGAAATTAGTTACATAGTGGGTTTTTTCGTTGCATCTCCTACCTATTAATAGTTTTTAAAATTAACCTCAGAGGATGCGCGCGAGAAAATTGAATATGAAACTTTTGTTAGGGCACATAGGATCAGAAGTTTTATCACAACTTAATTTCAGTTAGCATAAAGAAATACAGAATCATGATTAATATTCTCTTTGACTCTTATGTTGCCTGGCAATCTTACAAATAGCTCCGTTTCCACTTCTTTGTCTAGTAACTTACTACCAGTGATATCGAAGTTTCTTTGAGATTCGTATTGATATCTGTTTATTTTTTATAATTATGGATATTTTTACAGTCATCATAGACCTGGATAGGTTCACTCATTGTTAATGCCATGGATAAAAAAGTTTGTACAGCGGACTCTTTTGAATTCCAAAATATCAGCGAATTCATGTGGGTTAAGTCTGGTACTAAATGGCTCTCTCCCCTCCCCTGTATTTGGATGTCGTCTGAATTTACTTTGCCCTTGTGACAAATATAATTTCACTTGCAGGCTGATTAATGGAACCTGGTTACAGTATCCTGCAGTACGAGAGTTTCACATCGCAACTTCAAATAATCGTTCGTCGCTGCGGACGACGGCAGTCGAGTAACACCGCCTACAATGTGAAAGGAATAAGCACCATCATGGACTTCTTCGACCGACACCGTATCTCGTCGTTAATCTCGTTTTAATGCGGGAATGCTCCAGTGACTGTCGGAAATCGACTACAAAAGGGACATACTTCGACAAATTACAACCCGAAGGATATTCAACTCTACTTTGCTGGCGAAGGACTTGTGCTGGGGATGATTTATTCATTGCGAACGTAATCGTGTAGCTTAGGTAACAGAGAATAAGTATGAGCGCAAAATAGAACGTTGGACCCGCCAGGCAAATTTTACCCTTGTTTTAACCCTGTGAAATTGGCCGTTTCATTTGGCTATAGGTGGTTGTCTGGAACTGTGTAATGGACGAAAAGTTGTTCGAACGCTAGTTAAATGTGTGGTAGTATAACCTCGGTCATGTATCCTATATATATAAAGTATCATGTATCAATATATATAAATGATCATAAATAACAGAGTCGAAATATATCTTTGCGTGTACGCAATAGGAATCTATTAATGAATCTATTTAAAGTGCACATATATTAATCATAATTATATGAAACCCATATACATATGTATAAACAAATCAGGTAGACCTATAATCAATCTGTTACCTTTTATCTTACCAATATCTGCCAGTTATATATGAGTTAGTATATTGATTAATGAATCAGATATATAACATTTAGCATAAAAATCAACGAATCAATCAGCATAAACATTAATAATTTTATCAATTCATATATGAAAATAAATTCTTTTATCAGTTAAAAATATGATTTTTATCATGTTAATCTTGCATTCTATGGCAATTGTCAGAGTACATTAGTATTTTCTGTAGCATGTGTATCTTAATGAGATGAAGTGAAAACTGTATCTTATATATCACGTGATCACTATTATTTTACCAATATCATTGTTTTTATATTTTATTACTTGAATCAATTCATGTACACCATGAAGTTATTTACTTTATATATATATATATACTATATATATATATATATATATATATATATATATATATAGGCTATATGATTCACATAGTGTCTGTATCACACTCCTATAAGTCAAATGCAAGTCAAGTTTGAGTAATATTCAGTAGTTGGTTTTGGTAGCTGACCGAGCTAATGTAAGTGTTTACATAATAAAATATGGAATGTTAGTCCATATATATAAAAGACTAAAACTAAAGAGGTCAACCAGATTGCTTGCAGGAATGTGATCAGACTAGAGACGCTAAAGATGACGTATACAATAAAAGTAGGCTAAGATAACATGCCGTCACCTGTAGTCATTCAATTGTTTATAAACATTAGTCCAAGCTCCCTGCTTGAGACAACTACCGCGACCTATAATTCAAACGGCCTACGTGATCTGTAGCGTGTCTCATTTTGATTGTATGTTCGTATGAAACTATGTCATCTGATTGTATGTTCATATGTTGGAACTACTGTCTGTTCCTTCATAACTTGTAACAGAGATGGTAGACAGGCAGAACAGAGTTAGCTATCGTCATTAGAAGACCTGTATCTCTTTACCTAAGCTTTATCATGTAGAGAGAACAGAAGTAGCCATCATCATTGGCAGAAGCGATCAAGCTATCGTCATTAGAAGACTTGTACAATCATACCTGATCTTCACCATGTAAAACTTCAGAAGAATATATCTATTTTTATACTTCGTGTTTTCTACAAGAACCTCCTCACCGAATCATCATGAGTTTAACACCTCGTCGTCATAAACAAGAAGATAATCCCGACTTCGTAAGTGATCTACAAACCCCAAGACACTCCATTGAAGATGGAAGTGCAATACCAACCGACTTAGCGTAAGATTATCGCAAGTCTAACATTACCTCATAGGGCGCCTTATCATACAAGGCAACAAGCCCTAATATATATATATATATATATATAGATATATATATATATATATATATATATATATATATAAATATATATATATATATGTGTGTGTGTGTGTGTGTGTGTGTGTGTGTGGGTAAATATTAAAAAATGAGGAAAATACCTTGCTCAAGCAGAGTCCCGCCGTTCTGTGTAAGGACGGTGGAAAAAAAGTCAAGAAGAGGCGAAAAAACCAAAAAGCGACGTGGCTTTATGCTATATACAAAGGTACCAGTTTCTTAATTGCCAAACTTTCAAGAACGAGGAGGTGGTGTTCGTACGGTGACGTCATAATGACCTTAAAGTTGTTATAATTCATCTCTGCCTTACAGATTCAGGCATGATTCCTAATATTTGATTGTTCAGGGTGGATAATTTGCTGCCCGTTCGGTAACTTACACATCTATGAGCATCACACCTCACTTTGAGCAACCGGCGCGTACTTCCTACGTAGGTCTGGTGATTACATCGGCAGCAATTAAATAAATACACTAAACCGGATTGCATCAAGGAGGGCAATTTCTCTCTAAAACACAAAGAGAAATTGATATATAGTACATACTTATATATTTGAATATATAGACATATGTGTGTGTTTGTGTGCATTCAAAATTAAAAGCATTTATTTCAATTAACAACCACCGGAGTGAATTCTCCCCGAGCTCAAACAACGCTGGCGCATATTCCAAACAAAAGTATCATCTCTGGGTAACACTCCACCATTGCAAACAGCATTTGTCAACAGAATCACTTCCCCAAACCGATCATAAGAATCTACTTTTTCCTGAAAACTACATTTGGCACACGCAGCACGCTTCGTTTGCACCAGCAGTCAAAGGAGGCTTTGAAATCAACAAAATCAAATGTAAAAAGGCTTTTGTCTCTGAACACGACTAAAAATAAATAAACATCAAATGAACAAAGGGCATTTTATCTTTGAACAAGGGACTAAAGGGATAAGTGTCCACAGTAACTAGATTTTCAATTTCAGCTACAAAAGGTTACACAAACATGTATCTTTACCTCGTTTTACAAAGTGGTAACCTATTCAATCTCGGGTATTTCCGCTCAATTTTGGATGTTTCTACACAACTTAGGACTAGTCTTGGTGAATCTCGGATAATTCTCCTGAACCTCAGATACTTTTTGCTGAGAGTTAACTATTTCTCCGGAATTCCTACCAATTATTCCGAATTTTGGATACTTTTCCGGAATTTTGCATATCTCTCAAGAATTCCAAATTCAGATTTTCTGATATTCCTTGGGAACCAACGATATTTCTGCTGAATTTCTTGAGGCCGAATTTCGGGTGTCTCTGCTGAAACACAAGACACTTGCCCTGAATTTCGAAAATTTCAGCTGAATTCGGAACATATTTGCAGAGTTTAGGAAGGACCAGACCTGGTCCTCTCTGTATGAGGGAATGGGCATGTATTATAATATGCAAAGATAAGCGAAATCCTTCTCGTCTCCACTGAAAGCCGTCCAATTTCTTTCATTTTTCTCTATTTTTCGTTTTCCATTTTACAGAAAAAATCACTTGGATGAACCTCAATAGAATCACTGGTCTCGTGCAACTACTTCGGGGTAAAGGTAATGACCACAGAAATCACCACTCTTTGTAATACGTCCAAGATTTCAGTAAAGTTCAGTCATGGTGATTTGGAACGGAATATAAAATTCAGGCTAAAGGCCTACCGCTGGGGACTTATAAGGTCATTCAGCGCTGAAAGGGAAATTGAGAGTGGAAAGGTTTGAAAAGTGTATCAGGAGGAAAACCTCGCAGTTGCTCTATGAAGCAATTGTTAGGTTACGGTGGATATTAAGATGGAAGAAAGAGAATATTTATGGAGGTACAGTAAATGGGTTATGGTGATTTGATTTAGTCCCCTAGAATCTCTCTCTCTCTCTCTCTCTCTCTCTCTCTCTCTCTCTCTCTCTCTCTCTCTCCGGCTCAAAAACTACCGAAGATTGTTGTACCGCTGGTACTTGTATGAATAACCACCATGAAACTAAAACGCCCTTGGATTTAACCTTCCCCTACGATCAGCGGAGATGTAGTTAGCTGCATTATGCAAAATGTAAATACTTGAAAACCTGCAACAAGCCGCACGCAATAATTACAATAAGGTACTGAAAGCCTCCAGAGAGGAAAATTAAAGCCAGCGTGTAACAACCCCATTTTAAAAATACTTGCAGGAAACATTTTTAAAATCTTTCTGCCAATAAAATCAAGGTTGTTTCATCACTTCAGGAAAAAGTAAAAAAATGCGCCAAATATGCACTGAAGTTTCTTCAGCGCAATCGAGTTTTCTGCACAGCGTAAAATGCTGTGCGAAACTCGGCCACGGAGCATAAAACTGTCAGCCGCAGTCCATGGAACATTAAGTCACAGCCAGGTGATGGCCTTTCTTGGCACCTATAGCGATGACAGACGCACGACCGTGGCTAAATTCAACCTTAAATAAATTAAAAACTACTGAAGCCAGAGGGCTGCAATTTGGTATGTATGAAGATTGGAGGGTGGATGATCAACATACCCATTTGAAACCCTCTAGCCTCAGTAGATTTTTAGATCTGGGAGCGGCCGGACAGACAAAAAGCCATCTCAATAGTTTTCTTTTACAGAAAACTAAAAAGGGATATTGCTAGGAAGTGACTAGACGATAGGACAGAAAAGTATCTTTTACAATTACATGGCACCAGAGAGACTGGTGTTGTCGGCGGGGAGAGAGGGGGGGAAGGTGTTTGTCTGGCGCGCGACAATGCGTTTACTTCAAATAATGACAAAGCTAACCCACTATGATACACCGATAAATGGAAAACAATAGTTTTATTCCTTCACCGAAAAAAGAATTGCGTCTAAAAAGAGACTGGGCTTACGGACTTTCCTACTCCATTTTAGGGAGGAAATTCTTCCCTCTCATTCACCTTAAGCGTTTAAGTTTTGTATCTCATTATTTTACCGAAAGTTATTTCAAATATCATTAATCTTATCTAAAAGTCAATTAAAGTTCCCATGATCGCTTTAAAGACTTTTAAGCGGAGAATAATTTAAAAACTTTGACTTCATTTGGTGTTTAAGAGAAAAATTTTCGCTTCCTCGACATCGGTGAAAATTATGTAAGTATGGAGTTGACACAGGACAGAAAAATAATTTTACGAAATTTCCTAAGAATTGTGAGACTATAAGAATTTTTAGGTGGTGGGGGGTTGGGGGGTTGGGCCAAATGCTAATTGCCTGGGAGTAACAGGTCATTTTGGTTTTCAAGAGTTAAGTCGCCACTTGAACCCAAGAACGAAAATCCGGATAAGAATCGGAATGATTTAAATGATGTCTTCCAGGCAGCTAGTCAACCGATTCAGATTATACTTATACAGAATAAAATAGAATATAAAATTAAGGCCTAAGGCCAAGCCCCGGGACCTATAAGGTAATTCAGTGCCCAAAGGGAAACTGATAGTGAGAGGGTTTGAAAGGTGTAACAGGAGGAAAACATCAAAGCAATTGCACTATGATTCAACTGGTAGAAGAGGGTGGAAAGTCAGATGGAAGAAAAATATGAACGGAGGTACAGCAAAATGAATGAAAGAAGTTGCAGCTTGGAGCCGAAGGGACGCTGTAAAGATACTTAAGTAATGCCTACAGCGCACCACGTGAGGTGCATCAACGGCACTAACCCCCTACAGAGTATACTTATATCACCAAGTATGGATAAATCAAGGCAAGTGTCATTTATTGCATGTAATAAATCAATCAATTAATTGAAGTAGAATTTAGACATAGGACGCCATCTCTGCGGGTTGAAAACAAGAATGGGAATTAGGTATATGTTCAGCATCATCCTTAGGTCAAAATGGGAATCGTTATGTGTTCAGCAGTTCAGCACCAACCTTAGGTCAAAATGGGAATCGTTATGTGTTCAGCACCAACCTTAGGTCAAAATGGGAATCGGGTACATGTTCAGCGTCAGCCTAAGGTCATAGGTTTCATGTTTTAGGGTAATGTAGAGAAATTCAAGCTTCCAAAGAATATGGTGTTCATTAGAAAGAAGTAAGACAAGGTAAAGGGAAATAAATAAGGAAAAATTTAAAATAAATAGATCATAATTCATTCTAATCGAAGAAGAATAGCATTAGCGTAGTAATGCATTGCATTTTTGCTTGAACTTCTATAGTTCCAATGACATGACATCCCCTGGGGTAAGGCTGAAGGTTCCACAGTCCAACGCTGTGAGTTGAATTGAGTTGAATATAGAATTTAGACCAAAGGCCAAGCACTGGGACCTATGACGTCATTCAGCGCTGAAATGGAAACTGACAGTAAAAGGTTTGAAAGGTGTAACAGGAGGAAAACCTCAAAGCAGTTGCACTATGAATCAAATGTTAGGAGAGAGTGGAAAGTAAGATAAAGAAGTGGTTGCAGCTAGGGGCCGAGGGCATGCTGCAAAGAACCTCAAGTAATGCTTACAGTGCACCGCATGAGGTCCACTGACGGTGCTACCCCCCCTACGGGAGCCAATGCTGTGAGGAATAAAGGACCTAACCTTACCTTACTTAACCTAACCTAACGTACCGTTCTTTTCCCTGGCAGAGAGCAGAGAGAGAGAGAGAGAGAGAGAGAGAGAGAGGGAGAGAGAGAGAGGGGGGGGGGAGGGGGGGGGAGGGGGGGGAGGGGGGGCTTCGCTCTTACGGATCTCCTTCCTTACCTTGGGCACTAATCTTCGGTTATTAATAAATGTTGGCAATTACAGACGATATAGACAGATTGCAGCGCATTACTCTCAATACTACCACAAAATAACCTGCAATAAATATCGCGACATATATAAACATACAAAAGTTGTCATTTCCGCATTATAACAGTAACTCAGTAATAATGCAATTGCAATGAAGTTATGCATTGGTAATAAAGGCGTTTGCAACGAGGTCATAAAGAGAGCCAGGTGTTGTTGACTGAGTAAAAAATACAGAAGTAAAAATGCAGAAGTGATGTTGGTAATAAAGTCCAACTTGTAAAATAACATCAAACTTTAGATCTAATTTTCCCTGATTCGTTGCTCTGTTTGTCATCTTAGGGTATGAATGGCTGCTAACGTTCAGCTACATAATGGATTAATAGATCAACAGACACTGATTCCATTAATGATAATAGCCTTTCCATTTTACACTGATTAACGACACTGATATTCGTTTCAACCGAGTGATGAAATTTGCGGCTTTATGTCATATTTGTTTCATTGCTTTATCTCAGTGTGTCCATGGTTAACGCATCCCATTGATTTATAAGTGAGAACGTAGATAAACGGGGGAGAATTTAATGTAGGGTTAAAGAGCAGTCCATTATTGAGTCATTTCCTCAAACATCTTACACCGATTTTATGGATCCGATACGAGCGGCAGTGAGATTCAATGAGGCTCGAGAGCCACTGCATTGGTGCAGATGGAGGGGAGGGGAATAGAACTTAAAATCGCGATTTTAGTTTTCTGTAAAAGAAAACCACTGAGGTGGCCTTGTCTGTCCGTCCGCACTTTTTCTGTCCGACCTCAAATCTTAACGACTACTGAGGCTAGAGGGCTGCAAATTGGTAAGTTGATCCTCCGCCCTTCAGTCATCAAACATACCAAATTGCAGCCATCTAGCCTCAGTATTTTAATTGTACTTAAAGTTGAAGTTACCCATAATCGTGCTCCGGACAACGCAATGACAGGCCAAGACCGGGCCGTGGCTGAAAGATTCATGGACCGCAGCTCATGCAGCATAATAAACTGTAAAGAAAACTCGTTTCGTAAGTAAACAACTTTGGTTCAAAAAGAGAATGACGTTCTACTGAGCAACCATATGAAAAAAAGTTAATACAATAAACAAATAAAATCGCGGATAACCTCAACTTTGCAACCATTATTTTTATGAATCATATCATAACACGAATAAATGAAAGAATGTTTGCTTCATCAATCATGACAGGTAATATGGCCCCGGAAAAATGATTCGCTTCAATAGAATCAGAAAAATTAAGCCAATTTATTCATACAATCATTAAAACATACCGTGTCCAAATTTCTGCTGAAGCGAGTATTTTTCGAGGTGGCTTCATATATGCCCGTGTGCATATATATTATTATCCATTACATATATATATATGAAATATATTTATATATGAATATATATAAATTATATAGCACTAAATTATAATATATATATATATATTATATAATATGCCAGTTAAAGCTACAGATGTCGTTTATATCCGATCTGCTCTATCCCGAAATAATATGTATGTATGTACGTATGTATATGTGTGTGTATAATATATATATATATATATATATATATATATATATACAAAATATAAAATATAATATATATATATATATATATACGTATATATACCGTAGGTATATAATATATATATATATATATATATATATATATATATATATATATATACATATATATATATATATATATGTATATATATATATATAGTATATATATATATATATATATATATATATATATATATATACTATATACACCTTTACCTGTTATGTGTAGTATTGTAATCGCCACAATAACATTCTTTGTAGCGCGGTAGGATTAAACTCTAGTTCAGTCTATTAACCGTTAACGAACAATTTCAAATATCTTCTACTTTCGGTTTCTGAAAATACAGACACTGTACGCGGGCGGCCACGCACGTAACCTGCATATGAGGTTCGAACGAGGCTCCTGAACGACAGCTAATCACGATGACCGACATGCGGCCTGACAATTTGAAAGGAGATTCCTCAGAGTAATTATATCCCGCAGACGGTCAGTGCCACCACCAGTGCATTTCGCGAAGTGCACTACACGTAGGCAACACTTGCGGTTTATTGCAGCTTCCCTTCGGCCCATAGCTGCAGCCCCTTTCATTCCTTTGACCGTTCCTCCGTTCATATTCTTTCTTCCATCTTACTTTCCAACCTCTCCTAAAAATACTGTTAAGATATTGTAACTGCTTTGAGGTGTTCCTCCTGTTACACCTTTCAAACGTTTTTACTCTTTAATTTCCCTCACAGCGCTGAATGACCTCATAGGCCCGAGCCTTTGTCCTTTGGCCTAAATTTTATATTCGGTTCCATTCCATTGTAACTATAAGCAAATGAAAATGAAGAACTGGAAATGTTACAATCACATCCTCAAGGAACACCTGCCTTTTAAGTAAGAGATTATTTTGTCTCCTTTATTAGTATTCTTTTTTGTAGCAACACAAAGGTACTTCAGTAGTTAAAGCATTTTAATAAATTATCATCTGTTTACCGATTTATTTATTTTTGTTTTATAATAAATGGGATCTCTTCTTTCTGTATTCCCTTTTATCTTGTCTTACCTCCTCCTAATGACCACCATATTCTTTGGAAGCTTGAATTTCAAGTCGATGGCCCATGCTCATACGAGGTAAAACAGGGTAATGTAGAACATTCGCAGACATTTCCTCCTCATCTATAAATGAAGAGCTTTTCCTTGTGACCCTATTTGTTTTCATACCCTCAAAGGCTTCTTTTATACTCGAAATTGGACTTTCAAAACGAATAGAAATAGATGTTCCTTGGTGGTTTTCATGGCGAATGCCATTATTCTGTTTACTGCTTCTGATTTTAATTTTATTTATTATTTCATTTGTAACTCTCAAATCAAAAGTTGTTTATGATTTGATTTATAACTCCTTAATCAAAATTTAAGTCTGATTTTATTCATAAGTCCTTAAACAGGTTTGCAGGAGGAGGGTGGATGTGTCATGTCTCCCCTACTGTCAACCTAGGGAAGAAAAATAAGAAAGATCCACGTGGATTTTCATTTACTCTTGACATAAGCCTACTAACTACTTTGTTGTTTTTGTTGTAGTTTTTGGTGGGGGGTAGGAATGCCCTATGGAAAAGCCTAAAAAGGTGTAAAAAAGGTGTTTTGCGTTGAGTTAAAGATCCAGGAATTTTAGGTAGGATATAAAATAAATAGACAGCACAGAGCAATTATTTCGAATAAAATATAGCGCATATATATCTATTCTAATTTTCCTTCGTTAAACAACGCTCTATTTGACCGTAGATCTTAGCACGCGCCCCGAGCAAGCTGGAGGTCGGATCACGCCGTGTAATATTATATAAGAATATTAGAATGATGAAGGCATTTAACAAACATGAACGTTTCATAACTAACGTTAAGAAGAACTGCAAAGAACCTAAAATGTGAGTGAGAAAGAGAGAAAAACCTTCGCGAGGATCTCATATTCTTGCGTTGTTAGAGGGTTGGGCTTTAAAATATTCATTTCGAGAACACCCTCATCATAAAGCCGTTTTGCAAATGAAATGCATTCCTGGCACGCAAAGGGCTATTTGGAATGCATTAGGGAATCATATGAGCGTCGAGAAAAATGGAAAATGGAAGTCTAGAAAATTGCAATTTAGCGTCTACAAGACAGCAGTCGAACAAGTACCGAAGGACACACAGACAAGGGAGACACATTCCTCAATTTCCTTAACCATCCTTAGAGAGGTGTTCCGTAACCTCCCCATTGAGAGCTTCAAAAGAACGGGACGGGGACACCATTCTATGGAAACGAGCCTCGGGAAATTAACATTTCAGAGGCGGGAAATAAACGCCCATTGTTCGATGATCGATGGGACACTTCGACGCGACGCTGGAATCAAATAGTGATTCACTGTCACTTGGTAATGTTTCCATTACGCGCCCCGTTCCTCGCGTTTTTCTTCTGTTCCTCTTTATCATAACCTATACTATTTCCACTACGTATCTTATTACACATATTTTTCTCTTCTCTTCCTCTTTATCATACCCTATATCATTTCAATTACGTACCCTATTACATATATTTTCTCTTCTCTTCCTCTTCATTATACCTTAAACTATTTCCATTACGTACCCTATTACACACGCTCTTCTCTTTTTCTCTTTATCATGCCCTTTCATTTCCATTACGTACCCTGTTACAAACGCGTTTTATACCTCATCTTTGTAACACCCAATATCATTTCTATTACGCACCCAAAGTTCCAGATGACACCAAACTAGGTGTAAATGCACCAAACACAGATACAGTGGAATGTTTAAGAAATTATCTAAAGAAAATTAAGAAAGTGATCAAAAACATGGCAAATGTCTTTTAACTTGGATAAGTGTAAAGTGTTACAAATAGGAACAAACAACCCTTATGCCAACTACATGCTGCTTGGGAATGACATAAATAGTGTAGAACAAGAAGAGGCCCTTGGAGTCATTATCATTATTACCAAGGACTTAAAACCCACAAAACACTGCATAAAAGCTAAAAAGAAGGCACAGGAACTAGTGGGATACATAAAGAGGAAGTTCAAACACAGAAACAAGGAAACGGTGCTGCAGTTCTACACATTAATAGTTAGACCTTATCTTCAATATGCAGTACAGTTTTGGTCACCAACACTAAGAAAGGACATAGATAGATTTACAAGCAAGAGCCACAAAGTTAATTCCATCCATTAGGTAGATAGGTTACCAAAGACGACTAGAGAGCCTAAACATGTATGGCTTAGAAACACGACGATTGCGAGGACAACTAATAGAAACATTCAAAATACTGAAAGGCATAACAAAAGTTAGACAGTAACCTATTTACGTTAAACGAAAACAAGACAAGAAATAATAGATGGAAACTAGGACTGAAGAGATACAACACATCCCATTGTGGGAACTTCTTTACATGGAATGAACAGCCACCAGAAGTTGTAAACAGCAACAGTGTAGAATATTTTAAAAGAAAGCTAGTCAAAATCATTAGAACACTGTGAATGAAAAGTAAAACCTACTCCTAGAGATAGGTGAGCACACGATGTCTCCTCGGATGGACTAGTAAGTCTTTGCGACATACTAATCCTTATAACTCCTTGTCTCTCTCTCTCTCTCTCTCTCTCTATCTATCCTCTCTCTCTGCTCTCTATCTCTACCTCTCTCTCTCTTTACCCCATACCCTTTTTCTCTTTCTCTGTCTTTCGTGTGTCATTACACTTTCTCTCTCTCTCTCTCTCTTCGGGCCATTCTTCCGACGAGAGACCCAATAAATCATTGGCTTCTCTTCCCATCTCACGGACTTCCAAACATACTTATTTCACTCATCTACTTAACGGCCTGAAATTCGTCAATGACGGACGCGGGTGACAAAGCCATTCAATATTCCTCGAAAGACGTTGGGTCAATAGGTGAGAGAGAGAGAGAGACCTTACAGACCTTACAGACCTTACATGTTGTTCGGGTTGCCCCAGGTCCCTCAGTGTGAGGCACCTCTAATGTCTATCAGAGAGTTGCTAGTACATCTTCCGGTATATTTTGCATCTTCCAATCTTGGATGGTCTGGGATGCAGTTTAGATATTTGTCGAGCTTATTCTTAAACACATCTACGCTCACTCCTGATATATTCCTCAGATGAGCTGGCAACGCATTGAATAGACGCTGCATTATCGATGCTGGTGCGTAGTGGATTAATGTCCTGTGTGCTTTCCTTATTTTTCCTGGTATAGTTTTGGGCACTATTAACCTACCTCTGCTTGCTCTTTCTGATATTTTTAGTTCCATGATGTTTTCTGCTATTCTTTCTATCTGTTTCCATGCCTGAATTATCATGTAGCGTTCTCTTCTCCTTTCTAGACTATATAATTTTAAGGATTGTAGTCTTTCCAGCAGTCAAGGTCCTTAACTTCTTCTATTCTAGCTGTAAAGGACCTTTGTACACTTTCTATTTGTGCAATATCCTTTTGATAGTGTGGGTACCATATCATATTGCAATATTCAAGTGGACTACGAACATATGCTTTATTAAGCATAATCATGTGTTCAGCTTTTCTTGTTTTGAAGTGCCGTAACAACATTCCCATTTTTGCTTTACATTTTGCCAACAGAATTGCTATTTGATCATTGCATAACATGTTCCTATTCATCATCACACCAAGGTTTTTAACTGCTTCCTTATTTGTGATTGTCTCATTATTAGGTCCCCTATATGCATATAGCTTTCCTTCTCTGTCTCCATCCTATTTACCTCTGCCCAATCATATACTTTGTTAAGGTCTCTTTGTAGAGCGTTCCTATCTTCATCACAAGTAATTTCTCTACTTATTCTTGTGTCATCAGCGAAACTACTCACTACCGAATCCTTAACATTACTGTCTATGTCTTCAATCATAATAACAAACAGTATTGCAGCTAACACCGTACCTTGTGGCACACCGGATATTACCTTGGCTTCATCGATTTCTCATCGTTTGCAATAACTATCTCGTTTTCTGTGTGTAAAAGTTCTTTTAACCATCTTCCTACTTTATCCACGATATTGTGTTTTCTAATTTTCTTCGCTAATATATTATGGTCTACCTTGTCAAAAGCTTTTGCAAAGTCTAGATAAACCACATCTGTTTCATTTCCGCTTTTCATATTTTTGAATATGTTCTCACGGTGGACTAACAGTTGGGTTTGTGTACTTTTTCCGGGTACGAAACCATGTTGTCCCATATTAAACAAATTATTTTTTATTAAATGTTTCATAATATTTTTCTTCATTACCCTTTCATACACTTTCATAATATGTGATGTTAGACTCACAGGCCTATAATTACTTGCCTCTAGTCTTGATCCACTTTTGAAAGTATGGGTAATATATGCTAATTTGTGCTCATCATAAATCTTGCCTGTATCTACACTTTGTCTTAATAATATTGCAAGTGGCTTTGCGATAGAATGAACTACTTTCTTTAACAAAATAGCAGGAACTCCATCATGCCCTGCTGCAGCTCCATTTTTAATTTCATTAATAGCCTGCACAATATAAGCTTCATTAATATCTATGTCAGCTAAATATTCACTATTTTCGTCCCTTACTTCTATATCATTATCTTCATTATCTATTCTATGGGTGAATTGTCTCTCCTTATATCGTTCGTCTGCCAATATGTTGCAAATTTCCTTTTTTTCATTCGTTAATCTCCCTTCAAATCTTAGAGGGCCAATTTCTATTCTTCTTTTATTCATCTTTTTCGCGTATGTGTATAATAGTTTGGGGTTTTGCTTGATATTTATTAGGGTTTTTTCTTCCAATTCCCGTTTTTCATTTTCTTTTGATTGTATAATCTTTTGTTCTGCATTTTCTATCTTACTTTTTAGTTCTATAACTTTCCATGCATTTTTTTCTTTTGCAAGACCTTTTTTCCACTTTCTGATTTTCTGGAACAAGATCCTTCTGTCTCTTGGTATGCATGACTGATGTTTACTTTTCTTCTTCGGTATATATTTATCCACTATTTTCTCTAATATTTTATATAATATCTTCGTATTTTCCTTTATGTCATCACTTACGAAAATGTTATCCCAATCTTTGTTTAATTCTTCATTTATTTCTGACCATTTTATATTTTTACTGTAGAAGTTGTATTTTCCATATCCTTCCCACTTTTTCATTTCTTGCTTATCTCTGTTTTCACTTGCTTTGGAATGGACTGTTAATTCTATGACATTATGGTCTGAAATATTCGCATTATAAACTATTATTTCTTTAACATAATTCATCTCGTTCACAAATACTAGGTCTAAAGTATTTTTCTTTCTTGTTGGCAGGTGATTTATTTGTTAAATGTTGTATTCTAGTAACATATCTAATAGCTTTTCGAATTGCCTCTTATCTTCTGCACTACTATTACTCTCCTTTTTATATGTATAAGTACAACCACAATCTCCTATTCGTTCTTTCCAGTCTACGAAAGGAAAGTTGAAGTCTCCAGATAGGAGAATAGTCCAGTCATTGTGATTTCTACATATATCATCCAATTTTTCTATTATTAAGTCAAACTCTTTAGTATTAGGAGGTCTATATATTACTATGTTCTTTAATTTTTCAGATTCAAATTCTACCGCTATTAGTTCACATTCTGAGTTACTATATTTCTCATATATTTTTCCTTGTTTTTAGTCTCTCCCATATATTGCGGTTCCCCCTTGATTCCTATTTTTTCTATCTGATCTATAAGTTTGGAACCCTTTTATTTGATCATCATTCCCAGTCTCTTGGGAATACCAGGTTTCACTTATATTCATTATATCTATTTTCTTTTCAATTTGGGTTAGTTCTTCTAAGTACTCTATTTTTCTTTTTGAGTTACTCGTAACTAAACCCTGCGCATTCATCACTATGATGGTTTGCGTGTTTTCTCCTTCATTTAATATTGGTAATAATAAGGATTTTCCCATGTCTCTTTCCTGTTCTGGTATGTTGTTCTTTTTTTCATTTCCAGAAATTCTGACATTAAAAAATCCAACTTTTCCATAATATTTGATCTTCCTTCATCATAATTATTCATTTTGTGTCTGAATCTGCAATTTTCTCTGTACTGCAATTTCCTCTTGCATAATAAATACAGTTATTATCTCTTGAGTAGAATCTTGGAGCTGATGCTTTGAAATATTTTGCTGACACCTCTGCATATCTCGTTGGTGGCTTGCTTTTTTCTTTTACCTGATATTCTTTATTTCTCTCTTTATTTGTTTCTTTCTTATTTTGGATTTTATTACTTGATTGGTTATTCATTTGATTATGATTCATGGCTACAGGGTGCATATATTTACATTTTTTGTCGAACTTACATCCTTTTCCTTCTTTTAGGTTTTTGCATATTTTTGGATGCAGATCTCTGCAATCATCCCCATAGCCATCTAGGTATGCACATTTACCATATATTTCATAGTTGTGACATACCTTAGGATGTTTGTAGTAACATCTTTCTCCAAATCTGCAATTCCCTCTTTTCAAAAGGTTGCAGACTTTGTCTTTTTTGTCTATTTTTTCCTCTTTCCCATCATTGTGTAGATCTGGGTAGAGCCTCTTCGGGATTTTCTTTTGTGTCATATCGTAATTTATTTCTTCGTAGGTATGCTGCTTTATTGCCTCATATGTAGTATCAATGAGTATCTCTGCATCCATACTTTTATCTTGTTCTTTGTTTTCCTTATTTTTTTCTGTCATTTCAGTTTTGTTTACTTCTCTTGTTTGTCCTCTTCTTCTTCTTCTTCTTCTTCTTCCTCTTCTTCTTCATCCTCAACTATTTGTACATTCAATCTTGATTTAATAACATTGTCTATCCATGATAGACATGTTGAGTAAAATATTCTTGCATCTTTTCTCATATCTTGCATTACCTCAGCACACTGTGGATGGGTCGGAATGTGCATGCAGCACATTTTCTGATTAGGTTTTGTGGATTAACTATGCTATACCACACCTTACACAGTTTGCATGCTTTTGGCATTCTTTTTCCTAATGCATCAATTAGGATATTCACAAGGTTCACCTTATTCATTTTCTTTGTCGGAATATGTTGGTTTATGTATATTTTCTTTATGAGTCTCTTGACCACTTGGATTTTATTTGGAACTTCTTCAATTATTTTCAAGATGTTTTCAGTTGATTTGTTCCAGTTTGAAGGATTATATCCTTCTAATATATCTATGAATGCTTTTGTATCTTTTTGGTTAGGACTGTTGCTGATACCATAGATGAGAAATGCCAGTTCCCTTCCTGCTACCTCATCGTATTGCGAATTTGCTTGGCAAATTCGCAATACGAGAGAGAGAGAGAGAGAGAGAGAGAGAGAGAGATTACAGTAAATTTAACTGAAATGACAGTGTACAAGATCATACTGTTTAATTACAAAATGTTCAACCAACCTACAGAGAGAGAGAGAGAGAGAGAGAGAGAGAGATATTTAACTGAAATGGCAGTGTACACGGTCATATTGTTTATTTATGAAATGTCCAATAGTTGGAGAGAGAGAGAGAGAGAGAGAGAGAGAGAGAGAGAGAGAGAGAGAGAGAGAGAGAGAGATTAATTAAATTTAATTGAAATAACAGTGTGCAAGATCATACTGTTTAATTACAAAATGTTCAACCAACCTACAGAGAGAGAGAGAGAGAGAGAGAGAGAGAGAGAGAGAGAGAGAGAGAGAGA
>NC_061088.1:16335432-16355432 GCF_015104395.2 Macrobrachium nipponense | reverse complement strand
ATAGATATATATATATATATAATTATAATAATATATATTAATTATATTATATATATATATATATATATCATATATATATATATATATATACTATAATATATATATATATATATATATATAATATATACATATAATATAATAATATATATGTGTGTGTTTGTATGCTTATGCATAATTGTCCAAGTTAGTTATTAAATATCAATTGCATAAGGTGGAAGAATATACAATACAATACATAGCATTCCCTATAATATAATCTGTGATGCTTTCTAGTATTAAGTTTACAGTTTTGTTATCTATACAAAGCTTTCGAATTCTCGTCTTACTTTGCTTTTCCACGTAATTCACCACATTCACAAATGGCTTCAACCGATACCTGACAACCTCACGCCTATGTTATAAATATATATCCTTAAATCCACGGTAGAAAGTTAAGTGAAACAAGGACCTGGAACAAGTACTTTCGTAGTATATTCTACGCTTTCAAGTTCACAATGAACTTGAAAATGTAGAATATACTACGAAAGTACTTGTTCCAGGTCCCTGTTTCACTTAACTTTCTACTGTGGATTTAAGGACATTCTCAAGTACGCGTTCCTTCGTGCCACATTGGATAGATAAAGAAATAAATAAGTAAATATATATATATATATATATATATATATATATATATATATATATATACATCTTCCTATATCAAAAAAGGTAAATGCAACATGGGGTTTAAACGATCCATTATAAATGCAAAGAACATGATAATCCCCAGTGCACTAGCTACTAAGCAACGTACTTTATATATTCAGTGCAGGAGGTCAAAGAGATATAGAAATTCTCTCTCTCTCTCTCTCTCTCTCTCTCTCTCTCTCTCTCTCTCTCTCGCCTCTCTCTCTCTCTCTCTCTCTCTCTCTCTCTCTCTCTAATTTTGTGTGTATGTGTGTGTGTGTGTGTTTATGGGTGGCAGTAGGTATGTATGTGTTGTGTGTAAAATAAATAGCCTGATTCAGATAAATATGAAACAGGATAACATACCCCATAAAGAAGGGCATAAAGGGCCAATATACCCCGGGCGAAATGACCTGCATCACCATAAAGGGCGGAAGCATTGCGTGAGCATATGCATTCTGATAATATACCCGAAGCCTCATAAAGATATAACTTCTATCTCGTGACAGACATCCCTCCATTAGCGAATGGCGTAATAACGGTGATTTCATTACACAGTAATGGGAAAAAAATACACGAGCGTCATTTTCCTTGTCGTCAATGTAATTAGTGTTATTATTACTGCTATTTTAGTGGGTATTTTTTTTTTTAAATCTATCATAATAAAATCCGAGTAGATCTTTCTTGTTTGTCCGCCCCGGGTGGGGGTGGGGTAGGTAGGGGATCGGGAGGGTAGGGGAGACATGACACATCCACCCTCCTGCAAACCTGTTTGTCCGCCCGGGGTGGGACGGGGTAACATGACGGGCAGAGCCGGGTTCCAGCACAGCGTAGCGTGCGCCATCAAGCTCGTAAAGTAAAGTAATAATTGCAAGGCAAAAAAAAAAAACTAGACATTATTCTATTGTAAATAATAAAGTTATTAGTAATGCTTAGCAAAAATAAAAAGTAATCATTAATAGATTTTTATCAATATAGATGTTTTTGTTCTTGTTTATGTTCTTTTATTAAAAAGAATCAAGTAAGAATGGTTAGCAAAAAATTCAAACAATTATTAGTAAATTACTATCACTATTGATACTATTGTTATCGTTTATGTTCTTTTGTCAAGAATTAAATAATATTGGTCAGCAAAAAGTAAAAGAAATCATTAGCAAATTACCTATAATCCTTATTGATGTTATGGTAGTTTTCTTTGATTAAAGATGAAGTAATAATTATTAGTAAAAAATTACAGAAAGTTTTAAGAAATCAATACTATTACTTAAGCTACTGTTAACGTTCATGTCCTTTTATCATAAATTTGTTATATCTGTTGTATAAAGAACAAGTGAAACCAACTGGTTCTCACGTAACTAACTTCTTATGTGCTACGATTGGAAACGCCACCCACTGGTCCCTGTCCTACCCAGCATTAGCAATATTCCTCCTTTGTTTGAACAGCCGGAAATACTTCCTCAATCAAATGATGAAAACTGCCATTCCTAAATGCTTCCTAGCAAATTCCGAGAGTTATTAGCCGAAATTCATTCCCATGACGACCGTTCAAAGTCAAAGCGAAGAGCAAAAAAATTTTTTGAATAGTCTCCCAGCTGATCGCACTTCAAAGAAAACGGGACCATCACGGACCTTCATAAAGGGATGATCAATGCATCTTTTACCATTCCGTTGTAAAATTGGCGTTCTGGGAACTCATTCGTTTGTTTAAAAGGCAGAGAGCTGCCTGCGATCACGTTATGTAAATTTGGAATATAATTTAGAATATTCTGCCAGCAAAATTTCGGACCATCTGCATAATTGGATCCTAAATATAGCTGGAAATTATTCTTAGAGAATAAATAAAAATGCTTCTATCACCATACGGATATTTCAATTGGATCCATAGCTTGTGAAATTCAAATATTTAGCAACAGCAAATGCATGTATTAAAGTACACAAGAATTACACTCTAAAACGCAAATAAATACAACTTAGCTAAAGAATTAGCACATGAAACCAAAGGAATATTTTTAATTATAAAATTAAGAGAATATTAACAAACTCACAGTCGAACGCAGTCTCCGAAAATGTCTAAATCTTCGTTAAAATTTTGGGATGATCCGTCGTTGTCATATTCACGCGAGGATTTACACGCTTCTGTACTTGTCACTTGTTTTTTTGCCTTGGTATAAAGAGATGTAATAATTAGTAATATACTCATATTGCTATTTGCGCCAACACTGTTTTTATAATTTTTCTATATTCTTTTTATGATAACTCCTTATGTGTTATCTTTTCTCTTTGTTATATATATACACATATATATATATACAATTACATATATGCAATGTATATACCCATCACATACATATATATATAGTATATATAATATATATATATACATATATATATATATATATCCTATATATAATATATATATATATATGTATATGTGTTTTATATATATTCATATATATATAATATATATATATATATATATATTATATATATGACTGGTAAAAGTGTTCTGTAACAACAGAATTCCATCTAATAAAAGGAGCCCATAAGAACACCAAAATGTAGAGAGAAAAGTACTATATTTCAGAGACTGTTGTCTCTCTCTTCAGGTATATGAATGAGAAAAGTTTACAGAAAATGTGGTATTTATACCAAGAGATTCGTCCACAAGTAAGCCAATTTAGGTCACCCCGCTGATAATCTTCCTTTAATCTTCTTAAGCGTTGGTTAAATGAACACTGCGTCGACGATGTCCGATGTCCAATTCTCTTTTGAGATGTTCATTACCTGCTTCTCTTTTATTAAGGCCGATTCCATCATTTAAACTCTTGTACGGCAGTTGCTGCTATAAATTACACGTGACATATTCCAGTTTATTCTATGGTTATGTTCATTTATATGATTGAAAATAGCCGAGTTCTGTTGTCCATACCTAACTGACCGTTTGTGTTGTATTAATCTCTGGGGAAGTGATTTACCTGTAAATCCGATGTAAGATTGGTCACAGTCCTGGCATGGGATCTCATATACCCCAGAGTCTTTGGGCGATGTCTTTTGTTGGACG
The DNA here is from genome assembly GCF_015104395.2 of Macrobrachium nipponense. Taxonomy (NCBI): domain Eukaryota; kingdom Metazoa; phylum Arthropoda; class Malacostraca; order Decapoda; family Palaemonidae; genus Macrobrachium; species Macrobrachium nipponense. The sequence continues at coordinate 16,351,708 of NC_061088.1, read as the reverse complement.
TTAATCAGGGATTTGGCTAAGGTATTTGGGTAGGTAAATGCAAAAGGGTTGGATTTCCCAAGGGTGTGAGTTACTCTCTTAATCGTCTCCAGGTGGGGAATTTTTATTTTATTGTTGGGTGTGTCTCTGGTCTTGTCTTTAGGGGGTCGGTAGAAAATTACGTTTGCTTTTTGAATTGCTTTCTCAATTATATGGTCAGGATACTTTAAAGATGAAAGTTGCTTGCGAATTAGTTCAAATTCTTTTTCCAGGAAATCTGGGGAACAAATTCGTAAGGCTCTTAAGAATAGGTTGCTAGCTACACCTATCTTGATAGTATTGTCATGATAGCTAAAGTAGTGAATATATGAAAGTGAGAACGTTGGTTTTCTGTATATGGTAAATTTGTATTCTGTCGTGTCTCTGATTATTAAAACATCAAGAAAAGGAATTTTGTTGTCTGTTTCCCATTCAACTTTAAATTTGATGCTGGGCACTAATGCGTTTAATTTTGAGAGGAATTCATTAAAATTACCCCACTTATTATCCCAAAATGTTAGGATGTCATCCACGTATCTCATCCACAGCATGTTTTGGGTTTTATTGCATTTATTACTGTAGTTTCAAAGTATTCCATGTACAGATTGGCTAAAAATAGGACTTAAAGGACTACCCATACTACACCCGAATTTTTGCTTGTAGAATGATTCCCCGAATGAAAATACGTTATTAGATGCACATAATTCAACTAACTTTATTATTTTGTCAAGTGCCAAAGGGAAATGATCTGAATAGGGGGATAATTTTTCCCTTAACAACTGAAGAACGTCCTGTACTGGTACTTTTGTGAATAGGGAGTCTACGTCAAGGCTTAAAAGTTTTATGTTGTGAAGTGGTATATGTGCTTCTCTGAATTTGTGACAAAAGTCTTCCGAATGTTTGATGTGACTGGGAGAAAAAGTGCCTAAAAAAGGAGAAAGGAGGCCAGCTAACCATTTAGAAATTTTGTAATTGAAAGCTCCGGCGCATGAAACGATGGTCTTCCCAAAACTCACAAAGACAATCTTCCATTCAGACCCATCGTTTCATGCGCCGGAGCTTTCAATTACAAAAATTTCTAAATGGTTAGCTGGCCTCCTTTATTCTCCTTTTTTAGGCACTTTTTCTCCCAGTCACATCAAACATTCGGAAGACTTTTGTCACAAATTCAGAGAAGCACATATACCACTTCACAACATAAAACTTTTAAGCCTTGACGTAGACTCCCTATTCACAAAAGTACCAGTACAGGACGTTCTTCAGTTTTTAAGGGAAAAATTATCCCCCTATTCAGATCATTTCCCTTTGGCACTTGACAAAATAATAAAGTTAGTTGAATTATGTGCATCTAATAACGTATTTTCATTCGGGGAATCATTCTACAAGCAAAAATTCGGGTGTAGTATGGGTAGTCCTTTAAGTCCTATTTTAGCCAATCTGTACATGGAATACTTTGAAACTACAGTAATAAATGCAATAAAACCCAAAAACATGCTGTGGATGAGATACGTGGATGACATCCTAACATTTTGGGATAATAAGTGGGGTAATTTTAATGAATTCCTCTCAAAATTAAACGCATTAGTGCCCAGCATCAAATTTAAAGTTGAATGGGAAACAGACAATAAAATTCCTTTTCTTGATGTTTTAATAATCAGAGACACGACAGAATACAAATTTACCATATACAGAAAACCAACGTTCTCACTTTCATATATTCACTACTTTAGCTATCATGACAATACTATCAAGATAGGTGTAGCTAGCAACCTATTCTTAAGAGCCTTACGAATTTGTTCCCCAGATTTCCTGGAAAAAGAATTTGAACTAATTCGCAAGCAACTTTCATCTTTAAAGTATCCTGACCATATAATTGAGAAAGCAATTCAAAAAGCAAACGTAATTTTCTACCGACCCCCTAAAGACAAGACCAGAGACACACCCAACAATAAAATAAAAATTCCCCACCTGGAGACGATTAAGAGAGTAACTCACACCCTTGGGAAATCCAACCCTTTTGCATTTACCTACCCAAATACCTTAGCCAAATCCCTGATTAACGTCCAACAAAAGACATCGCCCAAAGACTCTGGGGTATATGAGATCCCATGACAGGACTGTGACCAATCTTACATCGGATTTACAGGTAAATCACTTCCCCAGAGATTAATACAACACAAACGGTCAGTTAGGTATGGACAACAGAACTCGGCTATTTTCAATCATATAAATGAACATAACCATAGAATAAACTGGAATATGTCACGTGTAATTTATAGCAGCAACTGCCGGTACAAGAGTCAAATGATGGAATCGGCCTTAATAAAAGAGAAGCAGGTAATGAACATCTCAAAAGGGAATTGGACATCGGACATCGTCGACGCAGTGTTCATTCAACCAACGCTTAAGAAGATTAAAGGAAGATTATCAGCGGGGGTGACCTAAATTGGCTTACTTGTGGACGAATCTCTTGGTATAAATACCACCTTTTCTGTAAACTTTTCTCATTCATATACCTGAAGAGAGAGACAGCAGTCTCTGAAATATAGTACTTTTCTCTCTACATTTTGGTGTTTTTATGGGCTCCTTTTATTAGATATATATATATATATATGGATGTTTGAACAGGTCATGTTTCCGAAAGGCAACAGATCGTGCTATGTTTGCCACTCTGAGCGCATGCGCAGGCACTGCGTCAAGCAATTAAAAAATCGGCTGTATTTCATTTCCTTTGAGAGTCAACCTGTTGGTGCTACCCCAGTGAAGAAAGTTATTGATTTCATTCGATTTGTTTTCAGTTAGTTAATTCGTCGTAGGATTTTGCAAAAAGTTACGAGAGGACTTTTTTTTTTTTTTTAAACTTTTTCCGAAGGTCTACCTCGTTACTGGAAACAAATAATAAAATTTTTGTTTGTATGGTGTTTTTATGTTGCATGGAACCAGTGGTTATTCAGCAACGAGACCAACGGCTTTACGTGACTTCCGAACCACGTCGAGAGTGAACTTCTATCACCAGAAATACACATTTCTCACTCCTCAATGGAATGCTCGAGAATCGAACTCGCGGCCACCGAGGTGGCAGGTCAAGACCATACCGATCACGTCACTGAGGAGCTTCATAATCAAATTTTGGGAGACGCTGGAATGTAGCTCGCTATGAATTCTGGAACGCGTATGCTGTGAAATACTACGATCATGCTACGAAAAACCAGTGCTTTAATTCTGCTCGATTCTTTCAAAAGAGCAAAAAAATGACTGAGGTTTACAGATTGTACACTCATGATTGGGCCAGAGAAGAGAACAATCAGAGACCAGTGAAAGTGTGTGAATTGTAGGAGAATACGAAGTTGAGAAGTATGAATGAACTGCTACACCAACTCTCTTGTGGAATGAAGTGTGGATGATAAAAGGGAAAAACGCAGTGGAACTTAATAGGTATTTCTGGAAGAAAAACTATAAACGAGTAAAAAAAATCCGCCAAAGTTTGTTCGGCGCAATCGAGATTTCTGTATGAGCCGCGGCCCATGAAGCTTTCGGCCACGGCCCTGTGGTAGCCTGTCCTATGCAGTTGCCAGACGCACGATAAGGGCTAACATTAACCTTAAATAAAATTAAAACTACAAAGGCTAGAGGGCTGCAATTTGGTATGTTTGATGATTGGAGAGTGGATGATTACCATACCAATTTGCAGCACTCTAGCCTCAGTAGTTGTCAAGATCTGATGGCGGACAGGAAAAGTGCGGATAGGTAAACAAAGCCATCTCAATAGTTTTCTTTTACAGAAACTAAAACGGGAAAAGAAAAGATCCTACTGGAAGGGGAAGAGGAAGGGGCAAAAACAAAGGAAAGGGGAAAGGAAGGGGAAGAAGAAAGACCAAAGGAAATATAAAAGGAAAGGGGAAAGGAAAGGATCCTAAAGGAATGTAAGAAGAAAGAACAAAAGAAAAGGGAAGGAAAGGGTCCTAATGGAATGGACAATAGGGAAAGAAGAGGCCAAAACCGAATAAAGTGGAAAGGAACTGCTATCACAGGAAGAGAAATAAGAGAAACACCAAAAAAGGGTGATAATAAAGACATGAAAAGTAAGAAAGGTGTTCGAGGCCTTTTCTTAAATTACTTGAACTTCTCCAGATTTCCTTTTTTGCGGCCAAGTTGGGAAGAATTTTCTGGACTTAATTCAACGTTGAATGGGCCTTTCCGAAAGAGAGAAGTACAACGATTATCGTCATCATCATCAGTTTTCCCATTTTTAGTTTTCTGTAAAAGAAAACTATTGAGAATGCTATTTGTCTGTCCGTCCTCAGATCTTAAAAACTACTGAGGCTGGAGGGCTGCAAATTGGTACGTTGATCATCCAACCTCAAATCATCAAACGCACCAAATTGCAGCCCTTTAGCCTCAGTGGTTTTTTTAAAATTTTATTTAAGGTTAAAGTTAGCCATGATCGTGCGTCTGGCAACGATATTAGACAGGCCATCCACACCGGGTCGTAGTTAAAGTTTCATAGGCAGCGGCTCATACAGCGTTATACCGAGAATACCGAAAGATAGGACTATTTTCGGTGGCTTTGATTATATGCTGTAGCACAATCGAAAAACTTGATTGTTTGCCTCTTGATTCTGTTTTCGCCTGAATATAATACTTTATTTCTAACTTTCTTCTAAGCTTCAATTGTTAAAGTTTCTTTTTTCAAATTACTGTTTTTCTTTAAATAATAGATATAGGTGTAAAGACTACAAAAGTTTCATGAAAAAAGTTGCTCATGAGACGATGGCAGTGACTGATAAATTATTCCATATGATATTACATAACTCGAATCATAATTGAGCACATAAATTTCCGTTATATATATATATATATATATATATATATATATATATATATATATATATATATATATATATATATTTATATATATACATATATGCATATACATAATGTTCGTGTGTTTGTTTCAGAATCTTATATGACGAAGTTATCCAAATTAAAGTATAATATTTTCCGTTTCAGTATTTAACATCACCCCTTATTTAATAATAAGGGCTTCCATATTAGTCTAAAGTTATTGCGATATTTCATATGTATTTACATTCCATACTTTTACGAAATGAAACGCGGCCTTGAGGTGAGCATGTGAGCTCTCCCCGAGGGAAAATTCAATGTGAATATACGAAAAATTCTCGGCATAATACTAAGTCAAGGACTGGAAGAAGCGCCTTCAAGCTGCGTGCATGATCCACAAAGGCTTTTGTTGTGAAAATGCGATGTCCAAGCGACTCACAAAGGATCCCTTAAAAAAAAAATTGCTGAAGTGTCAAGAAAAAACTGGAATGAAGAGAAGAAAGATTTCAGGTCTGCGAAAAAAACCTTAATCTAGATAGGAGAAAAAATAAGGCTAAATCACCGAATATAGGACATCTGTTAGATAAAAACTAACGAAAGGGATATGGGGAAATTAAATATGTGCATGACAAGTTCGTTATTACATTGTGGGCGTGGTATCTTACTAGGAACATTTGCGTAAATACTTGATGTAGGCACTGTGTATAATGGGCCCTCTAAGAGAGAGAGAGAGAGAGAGAGAGTGCCTTTTCCTCTTGAACTGGCATCGACAGAATTTTCAAAATGAGGATAAAAGCCAAAATCCTTGCTTTAAATATGTCTGGCATATTTCAGTGGCCACCCATTCAAGTAGTGACCACACCCAGCATAGTTAAGCTCCCCCGATCGGACGACCAGTGGCATAAGGGACACATGACAGTATTTCTGTGTTCATAGATAACCAGTCACAATTATCATTTAATGCTACGAAAGTCACTCAACACTGAGAATAACCTACACTCCTGAGAAACGGTGTCAATAACCTCGTCGCTGCAACGCCAGTAAGAACTAACAAATCAATCAATCAAACTCCTGAGGAATTAGATTTGAGCAGCGAATCTGCCTAGGCCAGGATACCGGGTCATGTCTAATAATGATCAATTCTCTCATGATGGCCGTATGGTCAAAGTCCGCTGCCGTCAATCACTTGATCTGGACCAGAGGCCCAGGTATGAATCCTGTCACGGGCAGAAGCACCTGTCAGTCAGTCATAGTTCTCCTCGGGTATAAATTATCCTTTGGGTATGGCGATCTCGAAATTAAATTATCATTGCGGCTCAACATTGATGAATTTAGGAAATTCAAGGGGGGACAAATGGCACTCACACAAACACACACACATAATTATTCTATATATATATATATATATATATATATATATATATATATATATATATATATATGTATATATATATATATATATATATATATATATATATATATATATATATATATATTTGTGTGCGTGTGTGGCATTTGTCCACCCTTGAATTTCTTAACACCCTCAAGGATGTTAACATTACTTTTTCAGCGCTTGAGTATATACATAAATATATATATATATATATATATATATATATATATATATATATATATATATATATTATATATATATATATATATATATAGAGAAGAGAGAGAGAGAGAGATGAAGAGAGAGAGACGAGAGAGAGAGAGAGAGAGAGAGAGCAGAGAGAGAGAGAGAGAGAGAAGAGAGAGAGAGAATCATGTGGCTAGCAACCTCATCCCAAATCAGAATTGCTGAAAATCGTAATGTTAATACCCTTGAGGACTGACCCCACGAAGCAAAATATTAAAGCAAATAAAAAAATTAACAAATACGCAGACAAACAATGTCTCATGTAAGCACACGCATCTATCACAAGCGCAAGAACAAAGAATCAAAACGACCCCCAGAGAGAGAGAGAGAGAGAGAGAGAGAGAGAGAGAGAGAGAGAGAGCACTGAGACGCGCCCTAACGATAATTTCCAGAGAGCGAAAGAAGCGCACACAGGCCCCTCCTACTCGTCCCTTAGGGATGATGACGGCCATTGTTAAGCTCCCTCGGAGGAGAAAAAATGACGTCAAGTTGAAATATTAATCTTGGAAAGAGTGACCTCTCTCTCTCTCTCTCTCTCTCTCTCTCTCTCTCTCTCTCTCTCTCTCTCTCACTGGCGTTGCTGTAGTCCTTACATTCGCCAATAGGAGACATTTTCATCTACTCGTTTTCGAGTCCTGTCCGACTCGGAGGGGAAGGATGATAGGAAGGATGATAGGAAGACGAAGGACAGAAGAAGATAATAAACGAGGAATTAAGAATAGAGAAGATGAGGAGACTATGAAAAGAGTAGATGCGATCAAAAGAGGACAACAACGAACAGAACAACTCTCTAAGAAGTGGAAGAGGAAAAAAAATTATATGATAGTTTGGAGGAAATCTAAAATTTCCCATTTTCTATCACTTGGCAATCTTCTTCTTCTATTATTAAGTATTTCTTGTCAGGTTTTGACAAGGCATCACATTCATTAAGCAAGATTAAATCCTGAGCGAGGAATCTGATCAATATATATTCAAGAGCACATTGACACTGAATATTCCTGATTCCTCACATTTTCTTTTTCGTTTCATTAATGTAGTTTATTTTCAAGTTTTATGGCAATGGCTGTCGAGTATCTGTGTGTCTGTATGTGTGTGTGCTTGCAATTTTTGAGGTAAATCTATTTCACGCAATATCTTTATTTCTTTCAATTTTTCACTAAGCAATTCGAAACTTTACATATATAATAATATATGTATACAAATATTTATTTATACTTATACATATATACATACATATATATATTCATATGTATGTAATTTTTTGTGCATACATAGGGATCTGCATGCAGACCAAGTGGTAAGGGTGTAAAGTTAAGTATATCGTAGTTTAACCAGATCACTGAGCTAATTAACAGATTTCCTAGGGCTGGCCCAAAGGATTAGATATTTTTACGTGGCTAGGAACCGATCGGTTACTTAGCAACGGGACCTACAGCTTATTGTGGGATCCGAACCACATCGAGAAATGAATTTCTATCAATAGAAATAAACTCCTCTGCTTCCTTATTGGCAGAGCGGGGAACCGAAACCGGACCCTGAAGTCGGTAGTTGAGCACGTAACCGACTCGTCCAATGAGGAAGAATACTACCACCGTAAGTCCTGCGTGTCGTAAAAGGCGACTAAAAGGATAGCTGCTGCCTTCCAGTCTTACTTTTTAGTAAATGGCTAGGCCCACCACCAATAACTGTGGAAACTGCTGCCTTGCAGTCTTACTTTTTAGTAAAAGGCGAGGCCCATCGCCGATAACTGTGGAAACTGCTGCCTTGAACTCTTTAGTAATAGGCTAAGCCCACCGCCAATAACTGTGGAAACTGCTGCCGTGTCCTATTACTTTTTAGTAAAAGGCTAAGCCCACCGCCGATAACTGTGGAAACTGCTGCCTTGCAGATGGACTTTTCAGTCAAAGGCGAGGCCCACCGCCAATAACTGTGGTTGATGACATAATAAACAATGCCTGATGATATCAAACAACCGACCCCTTAATGCAGGGATAACGGTGGGAAAGAAGATAGGGATCGGCATGCATTACTAAACCAAACCATTTTTTCCACATTTCTAGAAAAGAATTAACCGCCCTATGTAGACCCCAAAAGAAAATACATGAACCTGTACAAAATAATAAGCCACATGACTTCCATTTCTAGACTAATTTAGCGTATTCTAAATGTTCCTCTTGGACACCATACAACCCTCTTGACTTTTCGCTTAAACGGGGAGTAGGCCTACAAACTACTTTGTTGTTGTTCTTGTTGGAGGTGGGGGTAGGAAAGGTCTACGGAAGAGCCTAAAAAGGTCTGAAAAAGGTGTTTCGCATTGAGTTAAAGATACAGGAATTTTAGCATATGATAGTTATGATATATCTATTAGAATAAAAATGTAAAAATTAAATAATGCGAATGTTAAACAGCTACATAAAAATTATTTCTAATAAAATATAGCGTATTTATTTTAATTTTCATTGGTGAAACGTGGCTCTATTTGATTTTAGCGCGTTTTAATTTATTTGGCGTACTGAATTTCGGTTACGTTTCTCTTCGATTATTTTGTGTTTCCACTTTTAACTGAGAATATATGAACGTGTTTAATTTGTGTGTCATCTTTATTTGATCCTTGTTGTTAGTATAAGTAGTACTAAGTATGAGTATCTATTACGAAGACCACTTCACGTTAAGTTAGGAATATAATGTTTATAACTTATGCGTGAGGAGAAAATCTTGCACGTGTCCTGAGTAAGCAGGAGTTAGCATCACGCCTTGTTCGATGAGTATCCGCTTTCCATTCGACTGATTTAGTCTGCAATGCCGCAAACGTAACGCTATCCGAGGAAATGGGGAGCACTTAGTCACTTAAGTGCAATGCGGTGTTAGTTTCAGTCACGGCCAGCGACCGCGGAAACAGAGTGAAATGTTATTTAACAAAATTCTTCCAATGTTTTCCTGTTTGTTAGTGATGTTGGCATGTAAGTTCGAAGTATACTCTGGAAAAGTCCTCAATGTTTTCCCCTATGTTGAAAATGTTGGCATGTAACTTCGAAGTATATACTGGAAAAGTCTTTCATGTTTTCCCCTATGTTGAATATGTTGCAATAGTAGTTCGAAGATTTGGCCCCCCCCCCCCCCCCAATAACAAATATACTGGAAAAGTCTTTTCATGTTTTCCCTATGTGAATAAAATAGTTGGCATGTAAGTTCGAAGTATATAATGGAAAAGTCCTCTTTCATGTTTTCCCTATGTTGAATGTTGGCATGTTGAAGTTCGAAGTAATTTTCTTTTACTGGAGTTCCTCTATGTTTTCACCCCTAGTTGAATATGTTGGCATAAATAAGTTCGAAGTATACAACTGGAAAAGTCCTCTATGTTTTTCCTCTATGTTGAATATGTTGGCATATAACACTGGAAAAGTCCTCTATATTTCCCTATGTTGAATATGTTGGCATGTAAGTTCGAAGTATATACTGGAAAAGTCTTTCATGTTTTCCCCTATGTTGAATATGTTGGCATGTAAGTTCGAAGTATACACTGGAAAAGTCCTCTATGTTTTCCTCTATGTTGAATATGTTGGCATATAAGTTCGAAGTATACTCTGGAAAAGTCCTCTATGTTTTCCCCTATGTTGAATATGTTGGCATGTAAGTTCGAAGTATATACTGGAAAAGTCCTCTATGTTTTCCTCTATGTTGAATATGTTGGCATGTAAGTTCGAAGTATACTCTGGAAAAGTTCTCTATGTTTTCCCTATGTTGGAATAATGTTGGCATGTAAGTTCGAAGTATATACTGGAAAAGTCTTTCATGTTTTCCCGTATGTTGAATATGTTGGCATGTAAGTTCGAAGTATATACTGGAAAAGTCTTTCATGTTTTCCCGTGTGTTGAATATGTTGGCATGTAAGTTCGAAGTATATACTGGAAAAAGTCCTCTATGTGTTTTCCCCTATGTTGAATATGTTGCATATAAGTTCGAAGTATACACTGGAAAAGTCCTCTATGTTTTCCTATATGTTGAAATAATGTTGGCATATAAGTTCGAAGTATACACTGGAAAAGTTACCTCTATGTTTTCCGCCCTATGTTGAATATGTTGGCATGAAATAAGTTCGAAGTATACACTGGAAAAGTCCTCTAATATTTCCCCTATGTTGAATATGTTGGCATGTAAGTTCGAAGTATACTCTTAGGAAAAGTCCTCTATGTTTTCCCCTATGTGAATATGTTGGCATGTAAGTTCGAAGTATACACTGGAAAAGTCCTCTATGTTTTCCCCTATGTTGAATATGTTGGCATGTAAGTTCGAAGTATACACTGGAAAAGTCCTCTATGTTTTCCCCTATGTTGAATATGTTGGCATGTAAGTTCGAAGTATACACTGGAAAAGTCCTCTATGTTTTCCCCTATGTTGAATATGTTGGCATGTAAGTTCGAAGTATACACTGGAAAAGTCCTCTATGTTTTCCCCTATGTTGAATATGTTGGCATGTAAGTTCGAAGTATACATGGAAAAAGTCCTCTATGTTTTCCCCTATGTGAATATGTTGGCATATAAGTTCGAAAGTATACACTTGGAAAAGTCCTCTATGTTTTCCCCTATGTTGAATATGTTGGCATGTTAAGTCGAAGTATACACTGGAAAAGTCCTCTATGTATTTTCCCCTATGTTGAATATGTTGGCATTGTAAGTTCGAAGTATATACTGGAAAAGTCTTTCATGTTATTACCCCTATGTTGAATATGTTGGCATGCAAGTTCGAAGTATATACGGGAAAAGTCATCTATATTTTTCCTCTATGTTGAATATGTTGGCATGTAAGTTCGAAGTATATACTGGAAAAGTCCTCTATGTTTTCCTCTATGTTGAATATGTTGGCATGTAAGTTCGAAGTATATACTGGAAAAGTCCTCTATGTTTTCCCCTATGTTGAATATGTTGGCATGTAAGTTCGAAGTATATACTGGAAAAGTCCTCTATGTTTTCCTCTATGTTGAATATGTTGACATATAAGTTTACGAAGTATACCTCTGGAAAAAAGTCCGCTATGTTTTTTCCCTTATGTTGAATCATGTTGGCATTGTAAGTTCGACGTATACAACTGGGAAAAGTCCTTCTATGTTTTCCTCTATTGTTGAATATGTTTCGGCAATAATAAAGTTCGAAGTTATCCTCTGTAAAAGTCCTCTATAATGTTTTCCCCTATTTTGATTGAATTGTTGGCATGTAAGTTCGAAGTATAACACCCGGAAAAGTCCTCTATGTTTTCCTCTATGTTGAATTACGTTGGCCATATAAGTTCGAAGTATACTCTGGGAAAAGTCCTCAATGTTTTCCCCCCTATTTGAGATATGTTGGCATGTAAGTTCGAAGTTATATACTGGAAAAGTTTCGAATCTATGTTTTCCTTTTTCCCTATGTTCGCAATATTTGGTTCATGGTAAGTTCGAAGTATACACTGGAAAAGTCATCTATGTTTTCCTTCCTCGATGTTGAATATGTTTGGCCATGTAAGTTCGAAGAAATATACACGGAAAAGTCCTCTATGTTTTTCCTCTATGTTGGAAAATTCTGGTATGATAACTTCGAAGTATTACACTGGGAAAAGGTTCCTCTATGTTTTCCCCTATGTTTGAAATATGTTTGGCATGTCAAAGTTTTCGAAAGTATATACACTGGGGTAAAAAGTCCTCTATGTTTTCCTTCCCTTATGTTAGAACTATGTTGGCATATACAAGTTCGAAGTATACTCTGGAAAGGAAAAAGTCCCTCAATGTTTTCCCCTATGTTGAACTAAGTATTGGCATGTAAATTTCGAAGTAGACAACTGGATAAGCCTCCTCATACTTTTTCCCCCTAATGTTGAATATGGTTGGCATGTAAGTTCGAAGTATAACACTGAGGAAAAGTCCTCTATGTTTTCCCCTATGGTTGAATAAATGGTTGGGCATATAAGTGTTCGAAGTATACACTGGAAAAAGTCCTCTATGTTTTCCCCTATGTTTGAAATATGTTGGCATGTAAGTTCGAAGTATATACTGGAAAAGTCCTCTAATGTTTTCCCCTTCCCACCTCTGTTGAATATGTTGGGCATGCTAACGTTCGAAAGTATACAACTTGGAAAAGTCCTCTATGTTTTTCTTTTCCCCCCCTATGTTGAATATGTTGGCATTGGTAAGGTTCGAATGTATTACACTGGGAAAAGTCCTCTATGTTTTACCCCTATTGTTTTGAATAATTGTTGGCATGCTAAGTTCGAAGTATTACACTGGATAAAAGTCCTCTATTGATTTTCCCCTATGTTTGAATAATTGTTGGCCATGTAAGTTCGAAGTATAACACTGGGAAAAGTCCTCTATGTTTCCCCTTTTTCCCCATGTTGAATATGGTTGGCCATGTAAGTTTCGAAGTATACTCTGGAAAACCGTCCTCTATTTATTTTCCCCTATGTTGAATATGTTTGGCATGTAAGTTCGAAGTATACACTGGAAAATAAAGTCCTCTATGTTTTCCTCTAATGTTTTGGAATTATGGTTGGCATATAAGTTTCGAAGTATACACTGGAAAAGTCCATCTAAGGTCTTCCTTTCCTATGTTTGAATATGGTTTTTCGGCATTATAAGATTCGGAAGGTATAACACTGGAAAAGTCCTCTATGATTTTCCCCTATGTTGAAATATGTTCGGCCATGTAAGTTCGAAGTATACACTGGAAAAGTCCTCTTATGTTTTCCCCTATGTTGAATATGTTTAGGCATGTTAAGGTTTCCGAAGTATACACTGGTAAAAGTCCTCTAGTTTTCAACTTTTTCCTTATGTTGAATATGTTGCGGCATGTAAGTTCCGAAAGTATAACACTGGAAAAGTTCCTCTATGTTCTCCCACCCCTATGTTGAATACGGTTGGCATGTAACTTTCGAAGTAGCAACACTGGAAAAGTTCCTCTATGTTTTTCCCCTATGTTGAATATGTTGGCCCATGTAACTTCGAAGTTATACCAACTGGAAAAGTTCCTCCCCAATGTTTTTTCCCCTTAAGGTTGACTATGTTGGCATTTAAATTTCCGAAGTATACACCTGGAAAAGTCCTCTATGTTTTTCCCCTATGTTTGAATATGTTGGCATGTAAGTTCGAAAAGTTATAACACTGGAAAAAGTCCTCTATTGTTTTCCTGATATGTTGAATAAATTGTTGGCATATAAGTTCAAGAAGTAAACTCTGGAAAAAAAGTTCCTCTATGTTTTCCTCTAATGCTTGAATATGTTGGCATGTGAGTTCGAAGTATATGCAGGAAAAGTCCTCTATGTTTTCCTCTATGTTGAATATGTTGTCATGTAAGTTCGAAATATATACTGGAAAAGTCTTTCATGTTTTCCTCTATGTGAATATGTTGTCATGTAAGTTCGAAGTATATACTGGAAAAGTCTTTCATGTTTTCCTCTATGTTGAATATGTTGACATATAAGTTCGCAGTATTTACTGGAAAAGTCTTTCATGTTTTCCTGTATGTTGAATATGTTGGCATTTAAGTTCGAAGAATATACTGGAAATGTCTTTCATGTCTTCCCGTATGTTGAATATGTTGGCATGTAAGTCCGAAGTATACACTGGAATATATACAAAACATGAACAAAAATGAAGATGAGAGAAGAGAGAGAGAGAGAGAGAGAGAGAGAGAGAGAGAGAGACGTATATGCCAGGTTGCGTTTTCTAAACTAAGCACATCAATCATAAAACCAAAAGTAAGAGGTATACTGTACTTTCAAGAACCCTCCATTCGAATCACCTAAAAACTAGAGAAAACAGCAAAGGCTCCGGCAATCAACTGGCGAAGCATGGAAGCGTACTGTCAACATCACCTAAAACCTCAAAGATTAGAAAACTTTTCAGACCTTGGGAGATTCCTTTGCGTGGCAATATGTTACTGGTGCCATAAATCCTGCGAGGTCAATCACTGCGGTACCCCTCTCCTTCATTCAGCTGTAATTCCCACGAACGTAAACAAAATGTGGACGAGAAACTCCAGGAAAACGTTGTGAAAGGGGTCCCTTCTATTGTTCTTTTGACAACAGGTAGATATGCAATAGTCCGAAATCACTCTATAAACGTAAAATCGATCACCCGGCGTCAGTGGATTGAAATGAATATAGAGTTTAGGCCAAAGGCCAAACACTGGAACCTATGAGGTCACTCCGCGCTGGAAACGATATTGAGAGTACGTAGATAGGTCTGGAAGGTGTAACAGGAGGAAAACTTCGTAGTTGCAATATTAAATAACTGTTTTAAGAGGATTGATATCAAGATAGAAGACAGATAATATGAATGGAGGCACAGTAAAAGGAATGGAAAGAGGTTGCAGCTAGGAGCCGAAAGGATGCTGCAAACAACGTTTAATAATGCCTACATTGCACCCTGTGAGGTACACTGACGGCACTAAACCCCCTACGGGACCAGCGTCAATGGCTTAGGACCTCCCCCCACGCGACCTGCTTCCTGTTGATATGAGATTTTCAGAAATGTTCAGCAACCGAGTTTTCGTTAGTCTTGCAATTTCACAGAATTCCTAAACTCGGTCGTGCGAGTCTACAACAACCTCATCCTGGTCCCAGTGACTCAATCAGTCAATCCCGATCTATCTTTATCCAAGCTATACGAGATTTACTCTGTCAAGAAGGTATGTGAAGACATATTTACTTAGCAAAAAAGAAAAAAAACGAATTTTCTGCATATTTACTAGCAAAAAAAAAAAAAAAAAAGAAAAAAAACTTTTTAATTCCTAAAATAAAAATTTAGCATATTTACTTAGCAAAAAAAGATAAAAAAAAAAAAAAACTTTTAATTTCTTAGCATATTTACTTAGAAAAAACAAAAACAAACTTAATTTTAAAAAAAATAAAAAAAAGCATATTTACTTTAGCAAAAAAAAAAGAAAAAAAAAACTTTTAATTTCTAAAAAAAAAAAAAAAAAAAAACATTTACTTAGCAAAAAAAGAAAATAACTTTTAATTTCTAAAAAAAAAAATATTATTTACTTTACAAAAAGAAAAAAAAAAACTTAATTTTCTAAAAAAAAAAAAAAAAAACAAAAAAAAAAAAAAAAAATTTACTTAGCAAACAGGGGAAAAAACTTTTAATTTCTAAAAAAAAAAAGCCTATTTACTTAGCAACAAAGAAAAAAAAACTTAATTTTTCAAAAAAAAAAAATATATATATATATTTACTTAGCAAAAAAGAACAAAAAAACTTAATTTCAAAAAAAAAAAAAAGCATATTTACTTAGCAAAAAGAAAAAAAAACTTAATTTCTAAAAAAAAATAAAAAAAAAAAATAAAAAAATAACATATTTACTTAGCAAAAAAACTTAATTTCTAAAGAAAAAAGGAGGCATATTTACTTAGCAAAAAATAAAACTTTTAATTTCTAGAAAAAAAAAGGGAAAGCGGACAAAAAGCATATTTACTTAGAAAAAAAATTAATTTCTTTAAAAAAAAAGGCATATTTACTTACAAAAAAAACTTTTAATACCTAAAATAAAAAATAAAAGACATATTTAGCAAAAAAAAAAGCTAATTCTAAAAAAAAAGGGTATATTTACTTAGCCAAAAAAATAATTTCTAAAAAAAAATAACTTTTAACTTTTAAAAATAATAATTTATATATTTTTTAAATTTATATGAGTATACAGAGCAAACCCAAAAGGGGGGATACTGTAAGAAGCAGACTACTTGGGGGCGCTTCTGCATTAGTATACAAAACACTGCCTCGAGGGCGTTATGCGGGTGTGACTCGTCGT